>NC_069500.1:251055334-251382834 GCF_027579735.1 Bombina bombina
CACCAGAATTGTTGATGTTTAAAAAGAAAGATTATCCCTTACCCATTCCCCAGTTTTGCATAACCAACACTGTTATAGAAATACACTTTTCCCCTCTGCAATTACCTTGTATCTAAGCCACTGCAAACTGCCCCCTTGTTTCAATTGTTTTGACAGACTTGCATTTTAGCCAATCAGTGCTCACTCCAGGGTAACTTCATGTGCATGAGCTCAATGTTATCTATATGAAACACATGAACTAATGCCCTCTTAGTGGTCAAAATGCATTCAGATTAGAGGCAGTCTTCAAGGTCTAAGAAATTAGCATATGAACTTCCTAGGTTTTGCTTTCAACTAAGAATACCAAGAGAACAAAGCAAAATTGGTGCTAAAAGTAAATAGGAAAGTTGCTTAAAATTACATGAAATTTTTTTTTGGACTTGTCTGTCTCTTTAAGTAGAAATGTCATGTAAGATTTAAGAATGTGACTCTGTGTAACCACATAATAGTAGCTTTTTGACCAGTAAACAAATGAACATTCAGGATGATAAACAATGTGTGACAGCACATAAAATGTAATACTAACACCCCCCCCCCCCCCTTTTTCAATGCAGAAAAGTGAACATTTGCAGAACTGTATTTATAGATACAGAATGTTGGTGTTATACAAATTACCATAATTACAATAACTTCAAACCATGAACTATTTAGTATATTTATATTGTTGTTTCATAGAATCTTTTTTTATATAAATTTGGTGGCCTGGTATGTTTGTATAAGTTTTTTACTAAAATAAGATGCGGAGTAATGATCTCTATTACAGTGCCCTCCACTAAAATTGGCACCCTTGGGAAAAACGAGTAAAGAAGGATGTGCAAATTTGTCTTTATTGTTTAACCTTTTGATCTTTTGTTAAAAAAATGCACAAAAATACTCTGCTCTCATGGATATCAAACAATTGCAAACACAATACAGGTGTGTGTGGCACAATTATTGGGAACCCTATGAATACATATGAGAAAAATATATTTGAAGTATACTCCCACTGATATTTTACTTTATTTAGTACACCTGGGTGACTAGGAACAGGAAATTGTTAAACTTTCTGTTTCACAGGGGTATAAATATTAGGTCATTCATCAGAATGGGTAAGACCAAGGAATATAGCTGTGATGTGCAGCAAAAGGTTGTTGAGCTTCACAAAAGGTTAATTGTCTATAAGAAAATAGCAAAAGTATTGAAAATGCCCATTCCCACCATCAGGGCAATAATTAAGAAGTTCCAGTCAACTGGAAATGTTATGAATCAACCTGGAAGATAACATGTGTCTATATCGTCTCAATGCACTTTAAATGTATATTTCGAGTGGCCAAAATATCTCAAAGGATCACAGCTGGAGAATTACAGAAGTTAGTTGCCTCTTGGGGTCAGAAAGTCTCCAAAACTACTACATCTACACTCTGACGTCACCTACATCACCATTGTGTGGAAGGGTTTAAAGAAAAAACCCTCTACTCTCATCCAAAACACACTCATCCAAAAACAAACTCAAGCATCTTCAGCTTGCCAGACACTACTGGAAGATCAAATAGGAATGGGTTCTATGGTCAGATGAAACCAAACTAGAACTTTTTGGCAATAATCATCAGAGATGGGTTTGGCACACACAGAGAGGTAGCCATATGGAAAAGTATCTCATGACCACGGTTAAATATGGTGGTGGTTCTTTAATGTTTTGGAGCTGTTTTTTCTGCCAGAGGACCTGGACATTTTGTTAGGATACATGGCATCATGGACTCTATCAAATATCAACAGATATTAAATGAACACTTGTATGCCTCTGCCAGAAAGCTTAAAATGGGAAGTGGTTGGATCTTCCAGCAGGACAATGAACCATAACATACATCAAAATCCACACAAAAATAGTTTACTGACCCGAAAATCCGAGTCCTGCCATGGCCATCCCAGTCCCCTGACTTGAACCCCAAAGAAAACCTATGGGTGAACTGAAAAGTCCATCAGTGTCGACCTCAAAATGTGAAGAATCTGGAGAGATCCTGTATGGAGGAATGGCCTCAGATCCCTTGCCATGTATTCTCCAACCTCATCAGGCATTATAGAAGAAGACTCAGAGCTGTTATCTTGGCAAAGTGTGGTAGCACAAATAATTGACTAAAAGTGTGCCAATAATTGTGCCACACAAATATTTAACAAAGATTTTTTTTTTTATAAACCTGTGTTGTGTTTGTTTGATATCCATCAGTGGAGAGTATTTTTGTGTTTATGCTTCAATATTAAATTCTGTTGAAATAATCTGTTAATCTTGGATATTAAAGGGATAGTAAAATCACAATTATACTTGCATAATTGATTGCATGCCATTTTAATACTCTTTTAACTTTCCTTCCATTTTCAAATTTACATTGGTGTCCTTTGTTGTAAAAGAATATGTAAATATCCTACACTACTGGTAACTATCTGGTAATTGGTGACCACACACATTTGTCTCTTGTCAATGGTCCACCAAATGTGTTCAGCTAGCTCCCAGTAGTACATTGTTGCTCTGGAGCTGACTTTTCCTATGTGTTTAATACATTTTCAGGGGTTAATCACACAGTTATATACAAGCAATAGTAGAATAATAAAATGCTCTAATTTAGCACATGGTTTTCTTTTTTGTACTGTTATATCATTTTAAGATTAAGGCTATGATCTAGAGAATTTTTAATTTTAAATAAAAAAATAAGAGGTGAAGGGGTACTCATGAAAGGTACTATTATATATATGGAATGCCCTGGATGGTTTGGAACTGGTGACATGGCATACCATATAAACCAGGTATCTGGATGACATCTGGGGTTTTGCCGTTTCTCTCGTTGCCTGGTGTTTCGGGGCTGGACTGTACTGTTAAGTTAGGATCAGACTGATATGCTATAGGAAAGTTCTTCTCTGTGAAAGGCACATGTTGAACAAAAAGAGGCTGCTTCTTGGGTGGTAACTAGCCATAGAACAAGCTATTATGCCATTGTTTGTTACCAGGTTAAGCGCTTCTTTTATTTTATTTATCTGGATGAAAAAGTACACAAAATGCTGCTAACTCATATTAAAAATAATTGAACAAATAAAAGCAAAAGCAGAGGTGGCTCTAAACTAAAGGAAGCCTTAGGCAAAACTCTTAAAGGGACATGAAACTTCATGATCCAGATACAACTTTTGAATTTTCTTATATTATCAGATTTGCTTCATTCTCTTGGTATATTTTGTTGAAGAAGCTGCAATGCACTGCACATGATGTGAGTCAATAACAAGAGTCATATATAAACAACCACCAATCAGCAGAAAGATTCCAGTAGTGCATTGTTGCTCTTGAGCCTACCTAGATATGCTTTTCAACAAAGGATACCAACAGAACAAAGCAAACTAGATAATAGAAGTAAATTAAAAAGTTATTTAAAATTGCATGCTCTATCTAAATCACAAAGGCAAATTTTGTTTTTCATATTACTTTAACACACAAAAGAAACAAATGCAAAAATGTATCCCAGTATATTAATCTGAATACACTGAATATTGTTTATGCACGGCACGCCAAATCCAACTCTGGCTCATAAGTTTTTGTATTATTCTACATATATCTATACATAAACACTGTCTGAGTCCTAAGAAGTATGTGAAGGGCTTAATATTCTTACTGGCTCTTAAATGTGAAAATACATTTGTCCCCTTTTACAAATCTATATAAAAACACTGGGAATGTCATAAAGCAATGTTGTTTAAAAGAGTATTTCAATGCAAACTATAGCTATAAAATGCTATAATCTGATATACACATACACACACTTGTATTTGCCAGCCATCACAATCAACAGATGCAATTGCTTTAAAAGGCTTGATTTATCAAGCCCTTTGCCTACAAACGACTGCAGGTTCCCACAAATGAACCTGCAGTCAGTATTTTTCCTAGCCTCTTCTCCACGTCTTAGGTGGAGAATTTCAATCTTCCCGTCCGACCGGGGAGATTGACAGCTCCTGCCCATGCGTTAATGGCTGTGCGAGGGCAGGGGGCGGTGTTGCACAAGAGCGCAAAATAGCACTCTTGTGCAATGCTGAATTCCGGAAGCCGATTGCTACCCGCCTGAGGCAAGCTGGGGCAGACAAGGGCACATATTTACATATTGTCAGTGTTTTTTGACAATTACATTAAAGGAAAATGAAACCTAAAATTTACTTTTGTGATTCAAACAGAGCATACCATTTTAAAACAACTTTCCAGTTTACTTCTTTTATCAAATTTGCTTTGTTCCCATTGTAATCTTTGTTGAAGATATACCTAGCCAGGTGTATCGAGCACTGCATTCTTGCAAAACTGTTGTCCCTGCTTTTCAACAAATGATACCAAGAGAATAAAGTAAATCATGAAAGAAAACAATTTAGGTTTCATGTCCCTTTAAAAGGAATAAATGAATATCGTCAAAAATTGGGACAAACAATGCCAATTTATCTACTAATACCTTATATATCTTGGAACCAGACAACACATTGAGGAGACAGGCATACATTTTTAGGATTCAGGGAATGGTCAAGCCCTGCTATAAATCATTAAAGAGATAGTATAGTTAAAATTAAACTTTCATGATTCATAGACACTTAGATTACGAGTTTTGCGTTGCGGCTTTAAACGATGAAAAAATGGCAATTTCAGAGTAAAAGCAGGGCAGCACTATTGGGAGTTGTGTTAGTATAGCTATACCGCAAGCATTTTAGCCTGTAACCCAACGTCAAACCTGCACTCAAAAAAATGACGTTTGTGGGGGATTATCATATCGCCTGTATTACAGGTTGTGCGGTCCGGCTAAAATGCTTGTGTTACAGCCTATACCGACACAATCCGTACCGCAATCTAAGAGCAGTAGTTATGAATTTTGTGTAACAAAAACATTACAAAACTCATAAGTAAAGTGTTACAAAGTACACTAACACCCATAAACTACCTATTAATCCTTAAAACCGAGGCCCTCCCGCATCGCAACAGTATATTAAACCTATTAAACCAATAATCTGCAGCCCACCCACATCTGGCTATTAAATAAACATATTTACCCCTAATCTGCTGCCCACCCACATCGCCAACACTATTTAAATATATTAACCCCTAAAACACCACTCCCCGACATCACTGCCACTATAATAAAGTTATTAACCCCTATTCCGCCGCTCCCCGAGATCGCCGCCACTAAATAAAGTTATTAAGCCCTAAACCTCCAGCCTCCCACATCTTTGCCACTAAATAAACCTATTAACCACTAAACCGCCAGCCGCCCACATCGCAAAACACTAAATTAAACTATTAACCCCTAAACCTAACACCCCCTAACTTTAAATTAAAATTACAATATAACTATCTTTAAATAAATAAAGATTAAACTATATATTAAACTAAGATTACTATTCTAATAAAATTTATAAAAAAACTACCAATTAAAATATCTTAACTAAAAAATTTAAAAAAACCTAACACTACGAAAAAAAAGAAAAGAATCTAAATTACAATTAAATAAAAACAAATCCTACGAAAAATTTTAAAAATCTAAGTTTACCAAAAATAATAAACACTAAAATCACGAAAAATAACACTAAGATTACAAAAAAATAAAAAAAAACAAAATTATCAAAAATAAAAACAATTACAATTACAATAAAAAATACCCCCCCAAATAAAAACACCACCTAGCCTACAATTAACTACCAATAGCCCTTAAAATAACATTTTGTAGGGCATTGCCCTAAAGAGATCAGCTCTTTTACCAGTAAAAAAATACAAAGTCCCCCCAACAGTAAAACCCACCACCCAACCAACTCTCCAAAATAAAAAACCTAAGCTACCCACTGCCCCTAAAGGGGCATTTGTATGGGCATTGCCCTTAAACGGGCATTCAGCTCTTTTTCATTGCCCTTAAAAGGGCATTTAGCTCTTTTTCAAAGCTCAAATCCTAATCTTAAAAAAAAAAAAACACCCACAAAAAAAAAAAAACTAACACTAACCACAGAAGATCTAGTCATGGTTTCTGAAGTCCGGACATCCAGGCAGTGAGAAGTCTTCATCCTGGCGGTGAGGTCTTCATCTATCCTGGGGGCGTCTTTTATCTTCATCCCGACGACGCAGAGTGGAGCCATCCTGGAAGCCGACCCCATCCTGCGCGGAGCGTCCTCTTCAAACACTCGCCGCCGTACACGGAAGTTAAATGTAAGGTTGCCGTTCAAAACGGCGTCCCTTGCATTCCTATTAGCTAATTTAATTCTTTCAGCCAATAGGATGAGAGCTTCTGAAATCCTATTGGCTGTTCAAATAGGCAGCGCTATGGAAAGTGAAACAACGCAACAACTTTTGGTGCGTTCGTTTTGCACCCTGTTTATCACAAAACTCGTAATCTAGGTGATAGAGCATGCAATTTTAAGCAACGTTCTAATTTACTCCTATTGTACATTTTTCTTTGTTCTCTTGGTATCTGTATTTGAAAAAGAAGGAATTAAAGCTTAGGAGCAGGCCCATTTTTGGTTCCACATCCTGGATAGCACTTGCTGATTGATAGCTATATTTAGCAACCAATCAGCAAGTACTACCCAGGTGCTGAACCTAAAAGGCCCGGCTCCTGCTTTTTTAAATAAAGATACCAAGTGAATTAAGAAAAATTGATAATAGTACATAAGAAAGCTGCATAAAATTGCATGCTCTATCAAAATTATGAAAGAAAAAATTTGGGTTTAGTATCCCTTTAATAAAATCTGAACAGAACCTATAAAATAAACTGTGATCAATTCAATAAAACACACAGTGGCACACTATTGTTAGCACGTTTCACAATAGCCAATATCACGACCATGATAACTTGCATGTATATTACAAGTTGAAAGCAAACATTTGTGTAGTGTAACATAAAAAAAAATAAGATGCACCAAACATAACATAAATACATAAATATATTTTTTAAATATATTATACTAGTCCTAAAGCCCGTGTACACGGGCCATTTTTGAAGTATAGTGGTCCCACCCCTTGCTCTCTCTCTCCCTCCTCTTTGTCTCTCTCTCCCCCTCTCTTTTGCGCTCTCTCCCCCTCACTTTTCTGCTCTCTCTCCCCCCTCTCTTTTGCTCTCTCTCTCCCCCCTCTATTTTTCTCTCTCTCCCCCCTCTCTTTTGCTCTCTCTTTCCCCTCTCTTTTGCTCTCTCTCTCCCCCTCTCTTTTGCTCTCTCTCTCTCCACCTCTCTTTTGTTCTCACTCTTCCCCCTCTTTTTTGCTCTCTCTCTCCCCTCTCTTTTGCTCTCTCTCTTTTGCTCTCTCTCCCTTCTGTTTTGCTCTCTCTCTCCCTCTCTTTTGCTCTCTCTTCCCCCTTTCTTTTGTTCCCTCTCCCCCCTCTTTCTTTTGCTCTCTCTCCCCCTCTTTGGCTCTCCCCCCCTTTCTTTTGCCCTCTCTCCCCCCTCTTTGGCTCTCTCCCCCCTCTCTTTTGTGCCCTCTCTCCCCCCTCTCTTTTGCTCTCTCTCTCCCCCTCTCTTTTGCTTTTCTCTCTCTCGCCCCTCTTTTTTGCTCTCTCCCCCTCTGTTTTGCTCTCTCTCCCCCCTCTTTTTTGCTCTCTCTCTCCCTTCTCTTTTGCTCTCTCTCCCCCTCTCTTTTGCTCTCTCTCCCTTCTCTTTTGCTCTCTCTCCCCCTCTCTTTTGCTCTCTCTTCCCCTCTCTTTGGCTTTCTCCCCCCTTTCTTTTGCACTCTCCCCCCCTCTTTGGCTCTCTCCCCCCTTTCTTTTGTTCTCTCTCCCCCCTCTCTTTTGTTCTCTCTCCCCCCCTCTTTGGCTCTCTCCCCCCTTTCCTTTGCTCTCTCTCCCTCCTCTTTGGCTCTTTCCCCCTCTCTTTTGCTCTCTATCCCCCGTCTCTTTTGCTCTCTCTCCCCCTCTCGTTTGCGCTCTCTCCCCTTCTCTTTTGCGCTCTCTCTCCCCCCTCTCTTTTGTTCTCTCTCCACCCTCTTTGGCTCTCTCCCCCCTCTCTTTTGCTCTCTCTCCCGACTCTCTTTTGCTCTCTCTTGCCCTCTTTTGCTCTCTCTCCCCCCTCTTTGGCGCTCTCTCTTCCCCTCTCTGGGTCTCTCTCTTAAACCCTTTAGCGCTCTCATGGCCCCGCCCCCATCACGGAACCCCACCCGGCCACTCCCATTGCGGCACCCCACCCGGCCATGCCCCCCATCACGGCAACCGTCCAAATGCACCCCTCATCACGCCCATTCACACCCTCTGACACGCCGCTTTCGTCTCCCTCTCTGCTGTCAGGATACAAACGGCCAGGTATATTTGTCCTGCCTAGTCTCTACTGCGCATGACTGCATCTGACAAACATACCTGGCCGTTTATTATATAGGATATGTCTAAATATGTGCATATACATGTGTATTTGTGTGTATTTATATGTATATACAAACAGATATACACATATTAACACATGTAAGTACACATATACTTTTTTAATGGAAAAGATTACATATATGGAATTTGATTAGTTAAGGTTTATCATCACTTTAATGTAGGTATTTTACATTTCAATATTCTTCACATAGTAGAAAATGTTCTTTGTATTTTTAAATACAGAGCCTCCACTAATATTGGCACACTTGAAAAATATATTATTGTTTTAACATTTTTATCTTTTATTAAAAAAATACACAAAAATACTCATGGATATCAAGCAAATGCAAACACAACACGGGTTTATATATATTAAAAAAAATAATAATAATAATAATAAATCTTTGTTAAATATATGTGTGGCATGATTATTGGCACCCTTTTAGTGAATACTTTGTGCTACCTCCCTTGGCCGGTTTTCTTTGGGGTTCAAGTCAGGGGACTGGGATGGCCATGGGAGGACCATGGTTTTGGGGTTAGTAAACCATTTTTGTGTTGATTTTGATGTATGTTTTGGATCATTGTCCTGTTGTAAGATCCAACCACGACCCATTTTGAGCTTTCTGGCACAGGAGTTCAGGTGTTTATTTAATATTGAATATTTGCTGATGCCATGTATCCAAACAAAATTTTCAGGTCTTCTGGCAGAAAAACAGCTTCAAAACATTAAAGAGCCACCACCATATTTTGGGCATTAGATACTTTTCCTTATGGCTCCCTCTCTGTGTGCACCAAACACACCTCTTGCTTATTGCCAAAAAGTTCTATTTTGTTTTTTATCTGACCATAGAACCCAATCCCATTTGAATTTCCAGTAGTGTCTGGTAAACTGAAGATGCCCGAGTTTGTTTTTGGATGAGAGTAGAGGCTTTTTTCTTTAAAACCTTCCAAACAACTTGTGGTGCTGTAGGTGATGTCAGATAGTAGTTTTGGAGAGTTTATGACCCCAAGACGCAACTAAGTTCTGAAATTCTCCAGTTGTGATCCTTGGAGATATTTTGGCCACTCAAACCGTCCTCTTCACTGTTGTTGATACAATATAGACACAGATCCTCTTCCAGGTTGATTCATAACATTTCTAGTTAACTGGAACTTCTTAATTATTGCATTGATGGTAGAAATGGGAATTTTCAATACTTTTGCTATTTTCTTATAGCCACTGCCCATTTTGTGAAGCTCAACAACCTCTTGCCACACATCACAGCTAAATTCCTTGGTCTTACCCATTGTGATGAATGACTAAGGGAATTTGGCCTATGCGTTACTTAATATTTATACCCCAGTAAACAGGAAGTCAAGGTTGAACAATTTCCTGTTCCTAGTCACCTAGGTGTACTTAAATAAAATATCAATGGGAATATACTTCAAATATATTTTTCTCATATAACTTCATAGGGGTGCTAATAATTGTGCCCCCATATATTTAACCTGTGTTGTGTTTGCAAATGTTTGATATCCATGAGAGCAGAGTATTTTTATGTATTTTGTAACAAAAGATCAAAAGGTTAAACAATAAAGACAAAGTTTCACAGCCTTCTTTGCTCATATTTACCAAGGATGTATTAGAGGAGGGCACTGTATATCTGTATATATCTATCTATACATATTTTTTTATATAGATATATATTTTACAAAAAAAAAAAATCAAATATATGAAATGTATGACAACTGTAATATTAGAATTGTTTCTTTTGAGTCAATATTTAATATTTTTAACCAAGCATCAAATGTACATCCTCTACAAAAAGATGCTACAAAAAATATGCATATGTTTGTTTACCAGTTAAAATTATATACCAATGCATTTTTAAAGAAATGTTAAAGTGATTGTAAAGTTTAATCAATTAAAGCCCAGTATCTAAAAATACTCTTAAAAACAGGGGCACTTTAATTCATTAAACTTTACAAACACGCTATTTAAAAAAAAAAAATTACCTTTTTGTTACAGTAAACTGACCGCCGTTCCTCTGCCTCATCTTCTTCTGTATTTTGAAGATTGATGACTAATCCGGCTTCCTCCAATCATTGTGTGCCCCCATTGATGTCCAGCTTGTGGGGCACGCAATGATTGGAGGAAGCAGGATCCTCCACCAAATTTCACAGTTTGTGCGAGACACTGTGGCTTGTAGGCCTCTTCAGGTCTCTGTCTAACCATTAGACGACCAAGTGTAGGACATAGCTGGTAATTGGACTCATCAGAGAAGATAACCTTACTCCATTCTTCTATGGTCTAATCCTTAAGGCTGTGACACACTGCAAGCAGAACGGCGCGCAGTGTGTAGATTCGGCTGTGCGTGCTCAGTGTGTCCTGCCTTTTCATCTCTGAGCACTGCATCGCTTGCAGTGTGTCACAGCCTTTATGGTCTTTGCAAACCTAGCCTCACTCTTCTTTGCTTCTCATTGATAAAGGCTTTTTTTATAGCTTTACACAACTTCGGTCCTGCCCCAAGGAGCCTATTTCGAACCGTCCTTCTTGTGCATTTCCCCACAGCTGCCATTTTCCATTGTTTTTGTAGGTCACTCAGTATCATCCTACAGGTGTTAAGTGACATTCAAATGAGTTGGCAGTCATTCCAGGAAGTAGAGGGTCATTTTTACACTTTGCCTCTCTAGCTTTGTTGTCCCCAATGTCTGTTGCTTGACCTTATGCTTATGAACTGCCATCTTTTAAATTTTAAATTGAAACAACCTGACGCTCAATGTATCCCTCTGCCAGTAAAGTCAGAATCGAACCCTTCTTTTCCTCACTCAAAACTTTTCAACTCTTTTGGCATGGTCAGTAGTTGTTTTTTTATTCCAATTACTTTTGAGATACTAGTAGCACTGTTTTGGATAGTGATGACCGCAAACATCAGTGTTTTTTTATACTTTTCCTCATTAAATAAGATTTGTTTCAGGTGAATACCTAATCAGTACCTCATTAAGTAGAATGAGGTGTGCCTGTGTTGGAATTGGAATGGAATGGCTGTCATACATGTAGAGAACAAATTGGAGTTGTGGCTTAAAGGGACAGTAAAGTCATAATTAGAAATTCATGATTTAGACTGAGCATACAATTTTAAAAACTTTCTAATTTACTTCTATTATTTAATTTGCTTCCTTCTCTTGTTATCCTTTGCTGAAAGGTTTATCTAGGTAAGCTCAGGAGCAACAAAGAACCTAGGTTCTAGCTGTTGATTGGTGGCTGCATTTATATACCAATAGTCATTGGCTCACCCATGTGTTCAGTTAGAAACCAGTAGTGCATTGCCGCTCCTTTAACAAATGATACCAAGAGAATGAAGCAAATTTGATAATATAAGTAAACTGGAAAGTTGTTTCAAATTCTATGTTCTACCTAAATTATGAAATTAAATGTTTGAATTTTATGTCCCTTTCATTTTTTTTTACAATAGCTGTATATATACATATCCATGCAGAAGTTAAAAAGAAGGAATGCAACAATAATGCAAGAAAAAAATAGTTAGGATAAATTAAGTATTTCGTAGACATGGGGACTGATTTATAGCTTTTTTTTATTGAGAGTACTTTCATTTAAAGGGACAGTCTAAATCTTAGCAATCTTAAAGTCTTACTTTAGATTAAGCTGCAAATATCATCCTGCAGACCTGCACCCTTTCTATATCATGCAGCAGTAACAGCAAAAAAAGGTATTTTAAAATGACTATTGTTTCTGGTCACTTTGAAAGGGCTGCTACGATCTGCCCACTGATGACAGCAGAATGTGGGATGCATTAAAGGCTTCACTAGTTAAAAAAGACTCACTAATTGGATTCAACAGACTGTCAATGCTATTCAGCAGAGTGCATAGATGCAGCCCAGATCCTGATGTCATCAGTGGGAGGAGCTTGGCAGCCATTTCAAAGTGACCAAAACAATATTCATTTTAAAATAACTTTTTTACTGTCACTGCTGCATGATATAAAAACAGGTGCAGGAGGATATTTGCAGCTTAATCTAAAGTTAAACTTTAAGATGACTAAGGTGTAGAATGTCCCTTTAAGTTTAAAAACAAAAAAAAATGTGAAGCCGAGCAACAAATTTAGTACACTTGGGAGCAGACTTATCTGAACTTTCGATTGGTGAACACTTTGTGCTGTTTCAGAAACTGCTACAGTGACAGTCTCACTACATTTTCGGATACTTCAGCAGAAACTTTAAAGGGGAAGATACAGCTCAGCCTGTGACACATAGTAATCAGTGAGAGCTTTGAATACAAACAAATAGAAACAAAAACAGACAAGAGATGAAGAAGCAACAGACCTCTGTCTCACACTCAATGCTTCATTCAGTGTGGTAAGACCCTTCTCCTGCACATCCCTGACAGGCCAGGCGCTCTCAGCTGAAGAGACCTCTGTAAGTGCAGGGCTGAGCTCTAAGAAGTTACTCTTGTAAGTGTCCCAGCAATGCACAGGTCATTTCTACCACATGTCCAGGTCTGGGTAATTAGTAAACCCTAATTCACAGTTTGAAAGTCAATCCCGGGCAGGGGGTAACCCTATCCATAACAGTAAAGTATGAAGAAATGTGAGGGCTATTAAACAAAAGATACATTTTCTAAGCATAGTATTGAGGTTTCATTTTGACCTTACTGTGGTGTAACTGGCGCTGCGGTCACATTTTTTTTTGGAGATGCAATGCTTGTTGCACCTATACAGAACGTTAAAGGGAAACTGTACCCAAATTTTTTCTTTCGTGATTCAGATTGAGCATGGCATTTTAAGCAACTTTCTAATTTACTCATATTATCAAATTTTCTTCATTCTCTTGGTATCTTTATTTAAAATGCAAGAAAGTAAGTTTAGATGCCGGCCCATTTTTGATGATCAACCTGGGTTGTTCTTGCTGATTGGTGGATAAACTCATCCACCAATAAAAAAGTGCTGTCTGGAGTTCTGAATAAAAAAAAAGCTTAGATGTCTTCTTTTTTAAATAAAGATAGCAGGAAAACAAAGAAAAATTGATAATATGAATAAATTAGAAAATGGCTTAAAATTGCATGCTCTATCTGAATCATGAAAGAAAAAATTTGGGTTCAGTGTCCCTTTAACTATATGTTTAGCCATTTTGTGGGTGTTAAAGGGACTTGAAACACAATTGTTTTTCTTTCATGATTTAGAAAGTACATGCAATATTTAACAACTTTCCAATTTACTTCTTTTATCTAAATTGCTTCATTCTCTTGATATTATTTATTAAAAAGCATACTTAAATAAATTAAACTCAGTAACTGCGCATAGATGCCTCGTGTTATTGGCTCACTCATGTGCTATTTCTTCAACAAACGATATCTAAAGAATGAATTAAATTAGATAATAGAAGTAAATTGCAATGTTTAAAATTGTATTCTCTATCTGAATCATGAAAGAAAAATTGTGGGTTTCGTGTTCCTTTAAGCTCATAGTAAACTAGGGTTACATGTTCTATCAAGCATAATACATTTAAATCAGGATTAGTGTTGAAACCCTTTATCCAGCCATTTCCTGGACACTTTTTGAGGAGCTGTGACTTAGGGGTGTGGAGTGTGCCCGGCGCAAATATGCACACTCATAGAAAATTATTGTAAAATTGTTAAAGTGACAACGATTTGTAAAAAAAACCAAAAAAAAAAACCTGCAAAGGACTGTAAATATTGTAGCCATGCATATCTCTGCTTGCCTGCATAATGATTAAAACTCCATGAGCATAGTTTTAACTTTAATTTTAATAACTAAACAAGTATAGCTGTGCATTTACTGAAGTGTTTAAAATGCATAGCAGAGGTTTTACAGTTTACTGGCTCTTTAAGATCAACTAAAAACATAGGGCATCATAAGTAACTTCTCTTGAGCAATAACAAGCATGGAATGAAACCTTCTAGTACAGGCACTGACTATCTAATCCCGACACCCGGCATCTGTCACAGTGTGATCAGACACAGGAGGCTGATAGCAGAAGTAGAATGTCCCTGGAGACTTTGTGAAATGAGACCTGTAATCAACTGGACGATTAAAGGGACACTACATTCAAAATTAAACTGTTATGATTCAGAGCATGCACTGCAGTTTATATCCATTATCAAATTGTGCACAGCCATTTTATATGCACACTTTTTGAGGAACCAGCTCCTACTGAGCATGTGCAAGAGTTCACAGCATATATCTTCCTGGTGACTGTCACATGATATAGAAGGCTGTCAAATTTGACAGTTGTCAGAAAAAAATATATAATTTAAAATATACGGTTCATTTAAAATTCAAAGTGTGAGACTGGCTACTAAATATTGTAGTTAAGTTGTCTACTTCTGACTTACAAGTTGCATAGGAAACCTGAAACCTTGACTTTAGCAGGGCAAAATTCTTATAAGATTAGCAGTCTCTATATTGTAGAAAAACTATTTCTCTGCAATTTTTACTTATTACTGTGTTACAAGGTCCAGATGATTATCAGTTATGTCATATGGTGAAACAGATGGTTCAGGAATAGCCTTAAAGGGACACTGTACCCAAAAATTTTCTTTCATGATTCAGATAGAGCATGAAATTTTAAGCAACTTTCTAATTTACTCCTATTATCAAATTTTCTTCATTCTCTTGGTATCTTTATTTGAAATGCAAGAATGTAAGTTTAGATGCCTGCCCATTTTTGGTGAACAACCTGGGTTGTCCTTGCTGATTGGTGGATAAATTAATCCACCAATAAAAAAGTGCTGTCCAGAGTACTGAAACAAAAAAAAGCTTGGATGCCTTCTTTTTCAAATAATGATAGCAAGAGAATGAAGAAAAATTGATAATAGGAGTAAATTAGAAAGTTGCTTAAAATTGCATGCTCTTTCTTAATTACAAAAGAAAGTTTTTGGGTATTTTTGGGTATTTTTGTCCCTTTAAGGTTATGCACTTATGTATCCCCTTTATTTATAAACTGAAGTGTTCTTGTTTTTTGTACATATGTTGCTTTCTAAGTTACTTCCTTGGCACAAGTGAGCAGAGATTTTTAATTATATCAAACCAACCTCCAAACATAAAGGGACATAAAAGCCATACATTTTAGTTCAAGATTCAGAAAGAACATTTAGTTTTAAACAACTTTCCAATTTACTTCTATAGCCAAATTTTATTTGTTTACTTGTTATCTTTTGTTAAAAAACAGTAATGTAAGTGCAGGAGTGTGCACGTGTCTGCGGCACTATATAGCAGCAGTTTTGCAACGTTATACATTAGCAAGAGAACTAGATGGCAGCACTATTTCCTGTCATGAAGTGCTCCATACGTGTGTACACAACCTATCTAGACATCTCTTCAACAAAGAATAACATGAGAACAAACCAAATCTGACAATAGAAGTCAATTAGAAACCTTTTTTAAAATTGTATGCTTTGTCTGATTTATGAGAGAAAAATGTTGGGTTTCATCTCCCTTTAAAGCAACAGTTAAAGGGACACTGTACCCAAATTTTTTCTTTCATGATTCAGATAGAGCATGACATTTTAAGCAACTTTCTAATTTACTCCTATTATCAAATTTTCTTCATTTGAATGTAAGTTTAGAATCCGGCCCATTTTTGGTGAACAACCTGGGTTGTCCTTGCTGATTGGTGGATAAATTCATCCACCAATAAAAAAGTGCTGTGCAGAGTTCTGAACCCCAAAAAAAGCTTAGATGCCTTCTTTTTCAAATAAAGATAGCAAGAAAACGAAGAAAAATTGATAATAGGAGTAAATTAGAAAGTTGCTTAAAATTGCATGCTCTATCTGAATCACGAAAGAAAAAACTTGGGTTCAGTGTCCCTTTAAGTCAATATTAAACTTAAAGGGACAGTCAAGTCCAAAAAAAACTTTCATGTTTCAAATAGGGCATGTAATTTTAAACAACTTTCCAATTTACTTTTATCACCAATTTTGCTTTGTTCTTTTGGTATTCTTAGTTGAAAGCTAGACCTAGGAAGGCTCATATGATAATTTCTAAGCCCTTGAAGGCCGCCTCTAATCACATGCTTTGTATTTGCTTTTCACAGCAGGGAAGAGCTAGTTCAGGTAAACCCTATAGATAACATTGTGAGCACGCCCGTGGATTGTGGCAGACACTGCACTAATTGGTTAAAATGAAAGTCAATAGATAATAAATAAAATGTCATGTGATCAGGGGGCTGTCAGAAGATGCTTAGATACAAGGTAATCACAGAGGTAAAAAGTGTATTATTATAACTGTGTTGGTTATGCAAAACTGGGGAATGGGTAATAAAGGGATTATCTATCTTTTAAAACAACAAAAATTCTGGTGTTGACTGTCCCTTTAAATGGATTGGATAGAGTGTGAACTTTTAAACAACTTTTAAATTTGCTTCTATTATCAATTTCACTTAAATCTATTTGAATCCGTTGTTAAAAAGTAATCCTAGGTGAGCTAAGGAGGGTGCACATGTCTTTAGCCATCTGGTAGCAAATGTTTGCAACAATGTTTATAGTAATGTAATACATATTTGCAAACAAAACTGCTATAGAATGCTAAATATACATGCAAGCTCCTAAGCTCCTATTAGCCTACTTAGCTTTAATCGTCAACAAAGGATATCAAGAGAAGGCAAATATGATAGCAGAAGTAAATTGGAAAATTGTTTAAAATGGTATGATCTGCCTGAATCCTAAATATTTGTGGCCAGATTACGAGTGGAGCACTAACAGCTATGCACGAGCGATAAGGGGTTTATTGCAGGTGTTTGTGTGTGACTGTTTTTTGCTTGTATTACAAGTTGAAAGTAAATGCAATCGCTTGAGCGCAATTGAAGTTAAGGCACCTCGGGTAAGCACAACCACAGAGCTCTGGTTGACTGTTTTGCAAAACTAAAAAGTCTCACAAAACATCAAAAATACATTACAAAGTACAGTTGCAATCATAATAACACCATCTAATACAAAATATTTAAAAAATATTGCACAAAAAAGTTATAAAGGCTCAAAGACATGACAGGTGTCTTCAAAGTGCTTTAATATAGAGATACATACATGTATACATATGTATATGTATGCATATACAGTGCCCTTCACTAGTATTGGCACCCTTGGTAAATATGAGCAAAGAAGGCTGTGACAAATTGTCTTTATTGTTTAACCCCTTAACGACCAAGGACGTACGCCACACGTCCTCAAAAAAAATACAGTTAATGACCGAGGACGTGTGGCGTACGTCCTTGGTCTGGAAAGCAGCTGGAAGCAATCCTGCTCGCTTCCAGTTGCTTTCCGGTTATTGTGGTGATGCCTCGATATTGAGGCATCATGCAATAACCTTTGTTAGCAATCCGGTGCAGAGAGAGCCACTCTGTGGCCCTCTCTGCACCGGACATCACCGGCTAAATTCGTTGGTGGATGGGAGCCGGTTCGGGAGGCGGGTGGCGGCCATCGATGGCCTTGATGATGTGTAGGGGGGGCGGGATTGTGGGCGGGGGTGATCGGAGGCGCGCACGGGCGCGCGCGCGCGCGTGCACGGGAGGGCAGGGGCGGGCGCGTGCACGGGGAGGGAGCGGGTGGGAACCGCTACACTACAGAATAAAAGGTTGTATTAAAAGTTAATAAAAAAAATAGTATTTATATATATAAAATACATTAATCAGGGGGTGGGGGATTGGTCTGTGGGGGGGGGGGGAAGCTACACTACAGAAAAATAACATAATAATTAAAAAAAAAAAACATTTTTCTTGCAAACTGGGTACTGGCAGACAGCTGCCAGTACCCAAGATGGCCCCCAATAAGGCAGAGGGGGGGTTAGAGAGCTATTTTGGGGGGGATCAGGGAGGTTGGGGGCTAAGGGGGGATCCTACAAAGTAGCATATGTAAATATGCTAAAAATGTTTTTTTTTTTTTTTTAAAAAAAAACACTTTTATTTTAGTACTGGCAGACTTTCTGCCAGTACTTAAGATGGCGGGGACAATTGTGGGGTGGGGGAGGGAAGGGAGCTGTTTGGGAGGGATCAGGGGGTCTGATGTGTCAGGTGGGAGTCTGATCTCTACACTAAAGCTAAAATTGCAAGCTCCCTACAAACTACCTAATTAACCCCTTCACTGCTAGCCCTAATACACGTGTGATGCGCAGCAGCACTTAGCGGCCTTCTAATTACCAAAAAGCAACGCCAAAGTCATATATGTCTGTTATTTCTGAACAAAGGGGATCCCAGAGAACTATTTACAACCATTTGTGCCATAATTGCACGTGCTGTTTGTAAATAATTTTAGTGAGAAACCTAAAATTGTGAAAAATTTAGCGTTTTTTTTAATTTGATTGCATTTGGCGGTGAAATGGTGGCATGAAATATACCAAAATGGGCCTAGATCAATACTTGGGGTTGTCTACTACACTACACTGAAGCTAAGATTAACCCTAGAAGCTCCCTACATGCTCCCTAATTAACCCCTTCACTGCTGGGCATAATACACATGTGGTGCGCAGTCGCATTTAGCAGCCTTCTAATTAGCAAAAAGCAAAACCAAAGCCATATATGTCTGCTATTTATGAACAATGGGGATCCCAGAGAAGCATTTACAACCATGTATGCTATAATTGCATAAGTTTTTTGTAAATAATTTCAGTGAGAAACCTAAAGTTTGTGAAAAAAATTGTGAAAAAGTGAACAATTTTTTTTTATTTGATCGCATTTGGCGGTGAAATGGTGGCATGAAATATACCAAAATGGGCCTAGATCAATACTTTGGGATGCCTTCTAAAAAAAATATATATACATGTCAATGGATATTCAGGGATTCCTGAAAGATATCAGTGTCCCAATATAACTATCGCTAATTCTGAAAAAAAGTGGTTTGGAAATAGCAAAGTGCTACTTGTACTTATTGCCCTATAACTTACAAAAAAAGCAAAGAACATGTAAACATTGGGTATTTCTAAACTCAGGACAAAATTTAGAAACTATTTAGCATATGTTTTTTTTGGTGGTTGTAGATGTATAACAGATTTTGGGGGTCAAAGTTAGAAAAAGTGTGTTTTTTTCCATTTTTTCCTCATATTTTATCATTTTTTTTATAGTAAATTATAAGATATGATAAAAATAATGGTATATTTTGAAAGTCCATTTAATGGCGAGAAAAACGGTATATAATATGTGTGGGTACATTAAATGAGTAAGGAGAAAATTACAGCTAAACACAAACACCGCAGAAATGTAAAAATAGCCTTGGTCCCAAACGGACAGAAAATGGAAAAGTGCTGTGGTCATTAAGGGGTTAACCTTTTGATCTTGTATTCAATAAATACATAAAAATACTCTGCTCTCATGGATATCAAATAACTGCAAACACAACACAGGTTTATCCCCCCCAAAAAACATATCTAAACCTGTGTTGTGTTTTTGTATATATTTTTAAAAGATCAAAAGGTTAAACAATAAAGAGAATTTTTCACAGCCTTCTTTGCTCATATTTACCAAGGGTGCCAATATTAGTGGAGGGCACTGTATTTATGTCTATATATGTGTACAAAAGTATTTATATTTGTATATATGTATTTACAGACATATATATTAGTGCATTGGAGCCCTTTGCAGTCAAGTAGATAAAAAAATGAAAAAGCAAATGTATGCAATATTCATAAAATGTTATACTGTGTATTTAATTATTTAATGTAAATATTTTACATTCCAATGTTCTGCACATAGCAGAATATTTTCTAAGTATTTGTATATATTTATATATATATATATATATATATATATATATATATATATATATATATATATATATATATATATATATATATATATATATATATATATATTGTACCAAAATACTATCAGATATATGTAGGAATATGTATTTATGAATAAATATAACATAATCTTCTATGTGAATATATTCATATTTTCATGTCAGGTTAGCACACTTTAGAATATGCGATTGCATTTGCGCGCAAGTAGGGTTTTTTACACTTTTTTTTTTGCTCCATTGACTTCTATGGGGGAATAGGTTATCGCACGCGCTAGGTTAGTGCATGAGTGATAACTTGTAATACAAGCACAATGACGCGCGCAAGATGCTTACTTCTAGTGCAGTTAACGCTTGAGCAGGAGTAATCTTGCCCTTTATGTAGTATTGCAATAAATTAACACTAACACATTTTTAGCTGCAATAGACAAGGCTTGCTGCTGTCATTCTGTTAAAAAATGTTACATTATTTTGCAGAATCTTATCACCTCTGTTGAGGCCAGTTAGGGACATATATGTAGCAGAAATAGGCTTGTAAAGTTGGCAGTTAGCAGTTGCAAATCTCTGATTTGTGGAGTCCTAATTTTCAGAGTAAAATGACTAGAAAAGAGGGCATAGTAAAATATAGATTTACTTTTTTCATAAATAATACTGAGAGCACATTACAAATATTTTAACTATGCATAATTAACCATTTATATTACGATCAAATACAAGTTCCTCATGCCCCGTTAACTTATTCTGGTGCCATTTTTTTATTTATGGTGAATCTTATCTGCAGCGCACCTTTTTTCTAGAATTACAGCAGTTTTTCGTCTGAAACCATTCTCCATCTGTAAAAAGCTGTAAATAATGGAGATGTATGCAACAGGCTTAGGCTTGCTCCTGCCATGGACTCTTTCGGTTTTGACGACTGGAAATTCCACAATGTTCATACTTAAAGGTTTAATTAATTTTTTTTATTATTTTAAAAGATAGATAATGCCTTTACCATTCCCCAGCTTTGCACAACCAACATTGATTTATTAATACACTTGTATAACCTCTAAGATTCCCTGTGTCAAAGCCCCTGCAGGTGGCCCCGTATCTCAGTGCTTTTTATTTTTTATTTTTTTTATTTAGTTTTTTACAATCTTGCACTACAGCCAGACAGTGTTAGTTCATGTGTGTCATATAGATAATATTGTGCTCACTCCCATGCAGAATGATAATGGGTTCACAGCAACCAGCACTAATTGGCTAAAATGCAAGATTGTAAAAAAAAATTAAAGCTAAAAAAAGAACTGGGATAAGGGGCTGTCAGCAGGGTGTTAAATACAGATAATCACAGAGGTAAAAAGTATACTAATGGGACACTAAACCCAAATTTTTTCTCTCATGATTTAGAAAGAGCATGCCATTTTAAACAACTTTCCAATTTACTTCTATGCTCTAATTTGTTTAAATCTCTTGCAATCTTTTGTTGAAAAGCATATCTAAATAGACCCAATAGCTGCTGATTGGTGACTGCACATAGATGCCTTGTGTGATTGGCTCACCCATGTACATTGTTATTTCTTCAACAAAGAATATCTAAATAATGAAGCAAAGTAGTTAATAGAAGAAAATTGGAATCTTGTTTAAAATTGTATCCTCTATTTGAATCATGAAAGAAATATTTTGGGTTTCATATCCCTTTAATATAAAAGTGTTGGGAACGCAAAGCTTTAAAATGGTTAATAAATGGATTATCTATCTTTTTAACCAATAACAATTTTTCAAGTAGTCTGTTTCTTTAAATTAAAGGAAAGGGGGAGGGGCTTAAATAATGAAAGTACATTGCAAAGTTGTTTTACTAAAATCATTTTATATTACAATCTCAAAGTGTTTACTATTCCTTTAAGGTAGAAAGTCTGGTTATAAAATGTCGCCCACCTCACCTTCTTTCACAGTGTAGGATGCATTTGCATGAATGACAGGGAATTCCAGCCATACACACTGCATATTGGTTTAGGAATAAAACAGTTAACATGCAGACGGAGTTTGTAGCTTTACTGAAGTGTCTGCAAGGAAACTGTGTAATGGTTTCCTGTGCCGTTTGAGCAGTCCTTACACAACAGTCTGCATGTTTTCCTTATATGCAGTGATTTGCTTCCAAAAACTCAGAGTTCTCAGAAAAAGACTATACATGCTGGAAAATAGATATATAAAAAACAAAAAGAGCTATTTCAGTTGCCAAACAAGACCCTAAGTCATTAAGGAAAATAAGCTGGCTTGTACATCACAGGATGGCACACTGTGGCTATATCTTCCTTCTGTGCTTCATTTCCTACTGGCTTGCTGACAGGAAAAGTAAATGTATAATTGTGATTAGGTTTTTATGCTATACGAGGCTTAAGCTAACAGCTTCCCCAACTGTACATCACATGTTTATGAATAAACGTTGGACTTTTGTCTGACTTTATGTTTTTAATACAATATATTTATGTTTTTGTTCTGTCAGATTAGTCTGCTTTCTTCTTTACAACATAAGGATTGATAGTTACTTAGGTAATGGTACATATTGTTCCCAATATAATAAAAGCACTTTTAGGAGCAGATTAAGCATTATTTGAATAGACAGGGTGCATTTTATCCCCATATTTATCAGTGCAAAATCGACCGCTTGTGCAATGCTGTCCCCCTGCAGGGCTTGTTAATCTCCTCTCTGCTTCATAATTATCATAAGGGCATTAGCCTCTTGATACATTTTCCCATCAGTATATTATACTACAGAGTTTGTTTTGTATATATATCTATCAGTCTATTAACATGTCATATTCTATTTTCATTGCAGAAATGCTAGCCATGTGTGTGTGCAAAATGTAAAAAAAAAAACAAATATTTGACGGGTTACTAGTAAAAATGGAAACTTTTTAAAATTCAGCTTTTAATACCGAAAACTACCAAAAGCAAATAATTGTAACTAAAAGGAAATTGAATATAATTTTATTAAATAATAAGTCAAAATAAACATTTCTACTAAGTGAAGAATAAAAATATTTAAAGTATTTCTTAAAGCATCTTTTGCATTAGCGCAGTTGGCCTAGCGCACCTTCAGGTTAGCGCCCAAGTGAAAGCCAGAAGAGCCATATGTAGCGGCGAGCCACATATAAATCCATGGGGAAATAGCGCAGTCACACTATCTGACCTCCAGGTGTTAGCACTCCTTAGTCTTTTGCTTGTGAGCTTTTTACTTTCCACTTTTAATACAAGCACAACAATAGGAGTGCTCAACAGCGCTAATATTTTTGTGCTCCTCTTGTAATCTAGGCCTTTCTAAAGTACGATTACACTCAGCAACCTAGTCAAGGGGCTATATTCATAGACAATCATGAGGTTGCCAAGGGGCAAAGGGTAAATCATATTTAAAATTAATTAATCTATATATACTTAACCTATATTTGTTTGGATATTTCTGCCATTAACATCTATAGCTGCGTGAAATGCCCAATACATATCTAGCACAATAACAACTGTTAGCAATGTAGAAAGACAATAACTAGAAGAATCACTTTTTATTAGGCTAAAACCTTTCAATTTCTATTGCACAAATTATCAATTAATACATTTATGTTAAATTCTGCAATTTATTTGTGCTTCGGATAGTTCAAAATTATATAATATTAGAAAATATTACACTGCCCCCACCCGGCTACTTCATAATGCCACCCGGCTGCTTTATAATGCCAACATTTTCTGTGGAGAACACTGGGATTCTAATGACCTTGTTTCACTGTCAAGTTTTTGTGCATATGTTACAGCTGATAGTTTTATAGAGGGAGTATATTTTCCTGTTTTAATTTATTTATTTTGTAAGGTTTTGAAGGCGTTTTTCTTAAAGGGACAGTATACTGTAAAATAGTTTTTCCCTTAATGTGTTTACAATTGTTTTTTTTACCAACTGCAGAGTAAAAAATTTATGAAAATTAGCTTTTTAAGGCTTCTTTGTGTATATTAAAGCTCTGATTTTGTGTTTTGAAGCCACAACCTAATACAATGGGTTGAGCTTGTAGATATAATCACATCTCATTACTGTATCACATTGTGCACATATACCTGCTTCTTTATCTTATATCTGTCCTTAAAACAATCACCAATACTGTGAGAGAACAATGGAAAATCAACATTTTATTACCTTATCTCTGCTATATCCAACTGGGAGTGTAATCTCTTCTGCTGGCTGTGTTTACAAAGCTTATCTATAGCTGGTACGCGCGGCCACAAACTTTCAGAATAGGTGGGGATACCACATGCTAAATCAACAATTTCAAATGCCAATATAAGGGTAAAGGAGCTACTTGTAAACAATTTAATACACTCCAGCAGGTAAAATGGATAATTGGGAACAAATTAAAGGGGAGAAATTTTTTGAGTAAACTGTCCCTTTAAGCCAGTATTCTTGTGACACTAAGTGAATGGCTGCAAGATAGATACCGCTCAGTTGATTATAATTGAGCTGAACGCGCAACTCATGGCTGTTACGAGAGGCAGGTTACAAATCTTTCACTGTACAATTTTGAAGTTGCAACATTGTGGCAATTTTTATCAGCAATATATTAAGACAGTTTTCTTGAATCTAGGCCAATATGTACAACAGTGGTGTAACATATTTTCAATAAAAGGGACATGAAACCCACATTTTTTTCTTTCATGATTCTGACAGCGCATGCATTTTTAAACAACTTTCTAATTTAGTTCTTTTATCAAATGTTCTTATTTCTTTTGCTATCTGTTGTTGGAAAGCAAGAATGTAATCTCAGGCGTGTGTATGTGTTGGAAGCACTATATGGAAGCAGTTTGCAAGAATGTTAGTTTGCAAAAGCACTAGATGGTAGCACTATTCGCTGCAATTTAGAGCTACAGACACCTACCTAGGTAATTCTTCAACAAAGAATACCATGGGAACAAAGCAAATTTGATAATAGAAGTAAATCAAAAATAAAAAAAAATTGTATGCTCTGTCTGAACCTCAAAATCATTTTTTTGTTCCTAAAGATTCTACTGAAAACTCTGAAGCTCCCTTGTGGGTATTCACATTGTTCAGGAGTAGAAACTGAGAATAAACAGTTGCATTATAATTAGGATATGAATGTGCATTTAATTATTCTGTTTCCCTGTATTTTGTATTCCATTTCACAAACTGTGTGCATAATTGCAATCATAAAAAATTTGTTTTTGTTTCTACAATATTTGCAAATAAATAGAAATAGTCATCATAAAGTGAACTTTATTCAAATCATCGTTATACAATTTCAGTTCACTCTATTATGTGGAATTTATATTTTATTTATAAACACAGAAGGCAAGAAAAACAATTTACATAGTTGCAAATATGCATACAGCCTTTCCTCATTTAAATATATTCCAAAAATGCTGGCAAATAGGTAAAGCGAGAGTGAAACTCAAAAAAACTGCTGAGTGTGATAAAAACTTTAAAACATATTGAACAGCTTATTGTATTTGAAAATGTAGGATTTTGATTTGTTTTATGTATATATATCCTGCCTATTTGTAACATGAGGTGCTGATGTCCTCAAGAATAAGTCTGTAGGTGAGAGCGTAATGCATATAAGCTTGAAGAGTTTGATTGTCATTGGTTGCTATGGGACAAAAACCACAATGCTCAGTTCCTGCAAGGTTACTTCCGTTCTCACAGTTGCATATGAAGTGAGGTTATACTCACTGAGTATTCTTAAGGTTACTTCCTTTCTCACAGTTGCATATGAAGTGAGGTTATACTCACTGAGTATTCTTGAATCTTGTCAACTGATTTTTTTGTCTTCTCATTCTTAGGGCTGGTAGGTATATTTATAAATGCCAGACATTAAAAGTAAAATAATACTAATAAAAAAAGTGCATTTGTTAAGTCTAATATAAATCTATTTACATAATACACAGATGTGTGTGTGTGTGATAAATGTACACAAAGACACAATTAAAGGTGCTTTAAAGTTTTTTCTCCATATATTTTATTTTGCTCTATGCAAATATGTGTTTTTTAAGATCATTACCAAATACCATTACAAAGAAATAATAATTCAGACCACACAAAGAAGCTAAGGTAGATGTTTTGCTTTTCTAAATTTATATAATAGCTTTGCTGGGCGAAAACAGAGGCAGACACCCCAACTGAATTTATTCATCATGCAACAGTATTACCTAATGAAGATAAAATGGTGGCACAGACATTTAAGGTTACTTACAAAAGAAAGACACATGCACTCAAATAGTCAATCATGCTTGTGAAAGACTATTTTTAATCATGTTAAAAATATTTTTTTTTGCATGAAAATGATCTTTATTTTGGTTCTAACACTAACATGAAGTGGTTATCTTTGCGCAATTGAGCCTTAAGGATGCTTAACCCTTTCGAGTCTGGGCTAAAGTGCCTACATCGGAACAGCTGTTCTGATGTAGACAAATTGAAACCACGCGATCATGCACACGATCGCGAGATTTCAATTATTGGATCGCATCTGGGGGGCGTCCCTACAACCCTAGGAACGCCCCAAGACCGCAATCAAGTCCTGACTGCACAGAAGGCTTCAAGACAACCGTTAGTCATAACGGATTTAAAGCCCATTCTAATTATGACGGAATAGAACGTCATAACGGCTTTAAAAGGTTAAAGGAACATAATACCCATATGATAAATTACTTGAAAGTGATACAGCATAATTGTAAAAAGCTGACAAGAAAATTTCACCTGAACATCCCTATGTAAAAAAAGTATTTCTTCAGCTAACCAGAGTAAGTGCTCTGTGAACAGTTATAACTCGTTGCTGACCAGTAGCAAGTTAAAAAAAAAAAACAGCCAGTCAGCATCAGCAGTGCTGAGGTCATGGTATGTTTTGCTGTGATCTCATGAGATTTCACTGAAATCGTGTAAGATTTCAAAGTAAACTTCCTTAAACTGAATAGGAAAATAACATGACTGTGTCTGCACATGCCAGATGGATGCTCCCTTGCAAGTCCTGGGACTAGCATCCTGATTGGCTGCTTAAGTCCCTTTACAACGGGATGTGGCTACTGAGGATATTTTTAGTTAAATTATCTTCCTTTTTTACATAGAAATGTTCAGGTGATATTCACGACTCAGCTTATTACAGAGTATCATCTCCCTTTAAACGATTCCCACTTTTTCATAGACAATGTCAAGCCTCACAAGCATAAAAACAAAAAGTATTTTTTTCTCAGCAAACAAATTAATTTTACAAAAACATATTTAAAAATATGTTGCAACAAGTAAAATGAGTTTAATATCCCTTTTAAACACAACTGCATTCAGTTTTAAATAATGTATGGCCAAATGAAAAACATTTGGGCCACACAGTGACATGTAATCATAACAATGCTATCAGAACTATAATATACCATAAAGAGACTTAAATTATTATAAATAAATAAATATATCATACATATTTTACAGAAAATATTAGAATGTTGAAGGGAATATAAGAAACCACCGCCCAGCACTATTAAATATGCTTTTAGTATAACAGGATATATGTAAAATGTGTGGTGTGATTTTGTGTTCACATTATCACTATATTTTATGCTGACATAAAATGGTATTCTTCCTTTCAAATATTGTTCAAATTAACATTTTGCAATTTAAAACAAGCAAGGAACTACATTTTAATTTCAAAAACAATATTTGTATGCAACAAATAAGTTACAAATATCACTTCTAGCTTCCAACTAAACAAAAATAATAAATTATTAGGGTTGTATAATTTATTTAATTATTATTACATTTTTTTAGATTTCTGGGTTTTTTTTTAACCCCAAACCTACCGAGACAGATTTAGCAACCACCAACAATATTAGTCATTTCCATAAATAAATCAGATGTCTTGCAACTTTGAGCATATTTCCTACAGCAGGACACAGATGTATCTCCTTTGTGTAGACCAAACAAATTAAACTGAATTATTTTTACAATGAAGCAAACAATACACTAGGAATTATGTAATCAATATCCAAAGACACATGTATAATATGGTCCCAGTTTTTTCAGAGAAGCCAAGAAATGTCACCCTAATTACTACATTTTCAGTCTGGAACTATAAAATATGCATTATAGGTCTAAAGTAAATTTGATGAAATTCAACTTACATTTTTAAACAAGGAAAAAAAATATCTTTATGGTGACTTTTTTTTAATTTTTTTAAATACAGTTATATCCCTTAGACTTAAATAATGCAAACAAAAGAGAAAGCATAAATGCTTTGGACACAGAGTGCAGCCAATCTCGCTCAACCCAAAGCTTTGTATTTCCTGAAGTTAATTAAGAAGGAGGGCGCTGCTATCTGACCTGTGCATGCTCTCTTGTTTAACTCTTTAGCTATACAAGCAGGTGCAAACTCTTTTAGGTTAAAGCTATTTATACCAAGTTGCCCAAAAATATTAATAGAGGACTTGACATTGTGACATGTAATATAAGGAGTACAGGCAGTCCTCGGGTTACAGACATCCGACTTAAGTACAACTCGTACTTACATACAGAGAAAATAGAGCTTTATCGACAATCCTTCTTTCCAGGATAATCCAAAATACTGAAAATCCAATTGTCACAAGGACAGAAAGTGATGTGAAATTTTCTGAACAGGGGCACAGATAGCAAAACAAACTTTATCCTATGCTATCCAAAAAAAAATGTTTGGCTAGAGTTTCACCTAAAAAAAGTGCCTGTTCCAACTTACATACAACTTACATACAAATTCAACTTAAGAACAAATCTAAAGTCCCTATCTTGTACGTAACCCGGGGACTGCCTGTATTATCAGGTATCATTTGAAAAAATAAATAACTGAATAAGTTTTAATAACTTCACAACTTAACTGCCTATGCATTTAATTCCTATAATTATGCATAATTTTCCATGTGAGGTTTGGAGTCAAAATGTTTATACCTTATAGTAACCTATTTAAAATAGGTACAAATGTGTGCTTAACGTTGTGACGAAAACCATACATCTAATTAACTTAAATTCCACTTGTCAATGACAATATTAATGTAATTTATTGCAGATTCTCTTCTTGTTTCTATATATGCATGTGTATATGTGTGTGTGTGTAGTAGGTGTGTATGTGTGCATGTATGTGTGTGCATGTGTGTAGTGTGTGCATGTGTGTATATGAGTGTATACGTGTGTATGTATGTCTGTGTGTGTGTATGTATGTGCATGTGTTGGTGTGTGTGTGTGTAAGTGTGTGCATGTGTGTATGTGTGTGTAAGTGTATGCATGTGTATATGTGTGTGTGTAGTAGGTGTGTATGTGTGCATGTTTGAGTGTGTATGTGTGCGCATGTGTGTATGTATGTATGTGTGTATATGTGTGTATACGTGTGTATGCATGTGTGAGTGTGTAAGTGTGTGTATGTGTGTATATGTGTGTATACGTGTGTATGTATGTGTGAGTGTGTAAGTGTGTGCATGTGTGAGTGTGTGTATGTGTGTGCATGTGTGGGTATGTATGTGTGTGGGTGTGTGTTTGTATATGTGTTCATGCGTGCATGTGTGTATGTATGGGTGTGTGTGTGTGTATGTGTGTGTCTGCATGTGTGTGCATCTGTCAGTCAATGCTATCTACTGGGGACTGCCTTTGAGGAGACAATACTATTTATCAGGCATGCATTTTAAATAAAAAAATAGACATTTGTCCTCAGTCAGTCTTGTATTTCGTTTGCTCCTATACAATGTTATTTATGTTTCCTGATATATCTGACACTGCAGTTATCTAAGCACTGCCTTTCTTTATCTGCACCCTATGGGCCATTTCTTTGTCTTTTCATTTCTTTGTTTCTCTCATTCTTTATGCATGTTTCTTTGTCTCTGTAAGGCTCTAAGGCTTTGTGCTACTCCATTTCCCTTTTCTTGCTTTGAACATTTCTGCAAGTGCCTTTCTCATAGTCACTTGCCTATATTTCTTAGTCTCTTGACTCCCCTGACCTCTTTTTTAAACCCATCTATATATTTTGGTTACTCTGTGTATATCTTCTCAGTAGAGATTCAGTATAACTCTATTTTTCTCTTCTTTCATTTCAGACACTAAATGCTGTAAGCACTAATCGGACTTGTTCAAGATTAATGTTACTATTGTTGCAATGACATCTGCAATGTACTATGTGCTATTACTTCTAAGTGATTTTTAATTTGAAAATACGAATTTAATACTAACACACTAAATGAAGTGAAGACAAGGAATCACTGCTGTTCTACAGATTTGACACAGTATATTATTACAAATCAGTTTTATTGGGAATTTTGTTGCTATAAACAAAACATTTTAGTACAAATATTACCCATCACAGGGACAATGAGAAATTGTGTAGCCTACAACAAAAAAATATGGGTGTAGGTAACATCTGGAACACAAAGCACCATGTAGCTTGGCTAAACAAAAAGAAAACGAAACGATCAGTCGATAAAGCCTCACTAGACCGAGCTGTAATATGTTTTCCAATCTGAATATAATCATTTTAGTAGTCTAGAATTATAGTGAAACATTGCAAACTTAAAACAGTCACATTTTCCACAAGAAAGGGTTAAATGAACTGCTAAGTTACAAGAACAACCAAAGTATTATTTTGTAGCTATGAATATTGCAGGTATATTAGTGTGAATTGTATTTTCTTCTTTTTAACATTAGGACTTCTTATTATGACAGTTTGTGAAACTTGTGAAGATTAAAAAGTTACAGGAAGTCTGCAGAGTTCCTGCTCTCAGTCTCTCACATGAAAGATCAAATCAGACAAGAGCATATGTTACAAACAGATAGGGCAATTAATTAAATAGCAGCATTGCACAGTGTGATTAAAGGATAAGCCACTTAACATCAGTGCTGAACTAAAAAGTCAGTAAGGAAGTATCCCCCATTCACTGAACACATAAGAAATGTTTCTGCTTTGGTGGCTACTGTTTATAAACCGACAGAGGAAACCCATGTTTCTTATCACACAACCCACACCCCAAAACTGAATCACTGACTATATAAAGAAGCAGATAATATAAACTTCACCTCTTATAACTGCATTTGTATAACAAAAATTACGTTTTCACCCACAATTTCCAATTACAGATTTTGTGTAATTACACTCACACATATTATATAAAGATATCATTTCATTAACCCGTTAGCAGCCCAAAACTGCACTCTATTCTAGTAGCAGAGACGTTAATAAAAGTGAATATTATATTGAACAATATTTTAAAGACAAAGTAAACCTTTGCTGTTTCACATCTCTCCATTAAATCCAGCACTTTTATATTTACCCAGTGAGTTGAGAATCCTGGTGTTCCTCTGTCCTTGCAATCTCTTTGGTTTTATAAAAGATCAGAAGGATGCTTATTGTGCAGATAGTCCACCTCTTTCTTATAGAACGCATCTCTAGATCCCTGTACAATACCCAACACCTTTTCTCCTCTTTGTTTAAGGAGAGAAAAACAACAATAGGAAAAGCACAGCACAAATACTGCTCCAGTATATATATCCAGTGGGCTGCTGGCTCTTTGGAAATAGATCCTTAGGCATATGTTGGCTGCAGCCAGACCAGTTGTACAAGCAATAACACCAGCAGCAGGTTCCCTCCTTCACAACAGTGAGACGAGCCCTCCCCAACATCATGCCCACAAATACACGCCCCTTTAGTCGGGATATCACTAATCCCCGCCTCCGGTTACGTCACCAATTAGCCCGAGCCTACACAGACACCTCTCAGTGACAGTTCTGTCTGATTCTGCAACCCCACAGAGCACCGGTAGCAAACTTATAAGTGTGCGAAGTGCACGATGTCTGTACTAGGCTGGAGCATTGCCTGCTTTTGTGCTACACCTCCTGGAAGTTTATGTTATGTCTGACACATGAGTTTTTAGCTTCTAAATGATTTTCTCGGCCATGCAACATTATTTTACTACATAAATTTGTGTGGTGTTTCAGATGACGACAAGGAAGTTGGTATCTTATGCAAGCTGCTTCTTATTCGTGATATTCTGTTTCTTATTCATGGCAGTTGGTTTCTTTTTTTTTTTTTTTTAACTCTTTATTTTATACCAGCATGAGTATATACAATGACAACAACAGAAAATTAATTTTAGAGCCATTATACAAAATGATGAAGCCTTACATCAATCCTAAACATTTCAAAACAAAAACCAGACATTAATTAAACCAACTAAATCAAAGTCTTCTTATTGCTCTAAAGAAAAGGAAGGCAAACAAAAAGAAAAACATAAGCATCCATATGTGTTCCATTGGTCTAATGCTGGAGCTAGCCATGCTGGTAATTTTCTAATTTCTATAACACCCTCTAAAACAATATGAAAAAAAAGGGGGGGGGGGAAGAAAAAAGAGAAGGATAAATAATCCCAGATGCTATCCTACCATCATAATTCCCTAAACCTTTTATGTCTCCAGCTACCTAATAACTACTGTCATGTTTCTAAATGGATACATTATCTGTTCCTGTTGTATTTTACACAGGGATCTTATCAGAGGACCCCACTTTTTAAGGAACAATTTTACTTCATTTTCTTTGAAAGCTTGTGTTGCATGTTGTTCTAAGATCAACTGTTTCATAAGGAAATTCTTCCATTCCGGGAAACTAGGTTTTTTTTTATTTTTCCAATTTTTAAATATGATATTTCTAACCGTTAACACCACTATGTTGACTAGATTAATATCTTGAATCCAAACCTCTTTCTCAACCAAAAAAATAATTTGTTCTAAATTGAAATAAATCTGTCTATCAAGAATCTTAGAGAGCCAAAATTTGATCTTTCGCCAAAATTGTTTAATGATAGGGCACTCCCATAACATATGAATAAGATCCACTGCTAACATTTTACATTTGGGACATTTATCAAACTCTTTATTTCCCCAATCTGAACCTTTTTTGGGAGTATAATAAACTTTATATATTAATTTTATATGCGCCTCCCTCCACGTCTCCGATAGCGTTATTTTAGCCACATTTTGTATTGATTTTTTTAAGATAATCTGGATCTATCTGAAAGTGGGAGCTCCACTTTCCGGCTATATACTCTAAGGCCTAGATTTGGAGTTTGGCGGTAGCTGTGAAAACCAGCGTTAGAGGCTCCTAACGCTGGTTTTAGGCTACCTCCGGTATTTGGAGTCAGTCAAAAAAGGGTCTAACGCTCACTTTTCAGCCGCAACTTTTCCATACCGCAGATCCCCTTACGTCAATTGCGTATCCTATCTTTTCAATGGGATCTTTCTAACTCCGGTATTTAGAGTCGTGTCTGAAGTGAGCGTTAGAAATCTAACGACAAAACTCCAGCCGCAGAGAAAAGCCAGGAGTTAAGAGCTTTCTGGGCTAACGCCAGTTCATAAAGCTCTTAACTACTGTGCTCTAAAGTACACTAACACCCATAAACTACCTATGTACCCCTAAACCGAGGTCCCCCCACATCGCCGACACTCTATTAAATTTTTTTAACCCCTAATCTGCCGACCGCCACCTACGTTATCCTTATGTACCCCTAATCTACTGCCCCTAACACCGCCGACCCCTATATTATATTTATTAACCCCTAACCTGCCCCCCACAACGTCGCCGACAGCTACCTACACTTATTAACCCCTAATCTGCCGTCCGCACGCCGCCGCCAGCTACATTATAGCTATGTACCCCTAATCTGCTGCCCTAACATCGCCGACCCCTATATTATATTTATTAACCCCTAATCTGCCCTCCCTAACATCGCCGACACCTAACTTCAATTATTAACCCCTACTCTGCCGACCGAATCTCGCCGCTATTCTAATAAATGTATTAACCCCTAAAGCTAAGTCTAACCCTAATACTAACACCCCCCTAAGTTAAATATAATTTTAATCTAACGAAATTAATTAACTCTTATTAAATAAATTATTCCTATTTAAAGCTAAATACTTACCTGTAAAATAAATCCTAATATAGCTACAATATAAATTATAATTATATTATAGCTATTTTAGGATTAATATTTATTTTACAGGTAACTTTGTATTTATTTTAACCAGGTACAATAGCTATTAAATAGTTAAGAACTATTTAATAGCTAAAATAGTTAAAATAATTACAAAATTACCTGTAAAATAAATCCTAACCTAAGTTACAATTAAACCTAACACTACACTATCAATAAATAAATTAATTAAATACAATACCTACAAATAACTACAATGAAATAAACTAACTAAAGTACAAAAAATAAAAAAGAACTAAGTTACAAAAAAATAAAAAAATATTTACAAACATAAGAAAAATATTACAACAATTTTAAACTAATTACACCTACTCTAAGCCCCCTAATAAAATAACAAAGCCCCCCAAAATAAAAAAATGCCCTACCCTATTCTAAATTACTAAAGTTCAAAGCTCTTTTACCTTACCAGCCCTGAACAGGACCCTTTGCGGGGCATTCCCCAAGAAGTTCAGCTCTTTTGCCTGTAAAAAAAAACATACAATACCCCCCCCCAACATTACAACCCACCACCCACATACCCCTAATCTAAACCAAACCCCCCTTAAATAAACCTAACACTAAGCCCCTGAAGATCTCCCTACCTTGAGTCGTCTTCACCCAGCCGAGCCAAATTCTTCATCCAAGCGGAGCAAGAAGAGGTCCTCCATCCGGTAGAAGTCTTCATCCAAGCGGGGCAGAAGAGGTCTTCCATCCGATTGAAGTCTTCATCCAAGCGGGATCTTCTATCGTCATCCATCCGGAGCGGAGCGGCAGCATCCTGAAGACCTCCGACACGGAACATCCATCCTGGCCGACGACTGAACGACGAATGACGGTTCCTTTAAATGACGTCATCCAAGATGGCGTCCCTCGAATTCCGATTGGCTGATAGGATTCTATCAGCCAATCGGAATTAAGGTAGGAATATTCTGATTGGCTGATGGAATCAGCCAATCAGAATCAAGTTCAATCCGATTGGTTGATCCAATCCGATTGGCTGATCCAATCCGATTGGCTGATCCAATCAGCCAATCAGATTGAACTTGATTCTGATTGGCTGATTCTATCAGCCAATCAGAATATTCCTACCTTAATTCCGATTGGCTGATAGAATCCTATCAGCCAATCGGAATTCGAGGGATGCCATCTTGGATGACGTCATTTAAAGGAACCGTCATTCGTCGTTCAGTCGTCGGCCAGGATGGATGTTCCGCTTCGGAGGTCTTCAGGATGCTGCCGCTCCGCTCCGGATGGATGACGATAGAAGATCCAGCTTGGATGAAGACTTCAATCGGATGGAAGACCTCTTCTGCCCCGCTTGGATGAAGACTTCTACCGGATGGAGGACCTCTTCTTGCTCCGCTTGGATGAAGAATTTGGCTCGGCTGGGTGAAGACGACTCAAGGTAGGGAGATCTTCAGGGGCTTAGTGTTAGGTTTATTTAAGGGGGGTTTGGGTTAGATTAGGGGTATGTGGGTGGTGGGTTGTAATGTTGGAGGGGGTATTGTATGTTTTTTTTTTTACAGGCAAAAGAGCTGAACTTCTTGGGGCATGCCCCACAAAGGGCCCTGTTCAGGGCTGGTAAGGTAAAAGAGCTTTGAACTTTAGCAATTTAGAATAGGGTAGGGCATTTTTTTTATTTTGGGGGGCTTTGTTATTTTATTAGGGGGCTTAGAGTAGGTGTAATTAGTTTAAAATTGTTGTAATATTTTTCTTATTTTTTTATTTTTTGTAACTTAGTTCTTTTTTATTTTTTGTACTTTAGTTAGTTTATTTCATTGTAGTTATTTGTAGGTATTGTATTTAATTAATTTATTGATAGTGTAGTGTTAGGTTTAATTGTAACTTAGGTTAGGATTTATTTTACAGGTCATTTTGTAATTATTTTAACTATTTTAGCTATTAAATAGTTCTTAACTATTTAATAGCTATTGTACCTGGTTAAAATAAATACAAAGTTACCTGTAAAATAAATATTAATCCTAAAATAGCTATAATATAATTATAATTTATATTGTAGCTATATTAGGATTTATTTTACAGGTAAGTATTTAGCTTTAAATAGGAATAATTTATTTAATAAGAGTTAATTAATTTCGTTAGATTTAAATTATATTTAACTTAGGGGGGTGTTAGTGTTAGGGTTAGACTTAGCTTTACGGGTTAATACATTTATTAGAATAGCGGTGAGCTCCGGTCAGCAGATTAGGGGTTAATAATTGAAGTTAGGTGTCGGCGATGTTAGGGAGGGCAGATTAGGGGTTAATACTATTTATTATAGGGTTAGTGAGGCGGATTAGGGGTTAATAACTTTATAATAATAGCGGTGCGGTCCGCTCGGCAGATTAGGGGTTAATAAGTGTAGGCAGGTGGAGGCGACGTTGTGGGGGGCAGATTAGGGGTTAATAAATATAATATAGGGGTCGGCGGTGTTAGGGGCAGCAGATTAGGGGTACATAGAGATAATGTAAGTAGCGGCAGTTTACGGAGCGGCAGATTAGGGGTTAATAATAATATGCAGGGGTCAGCGATAGCGGGGGGCGGCAGAATAGGGGTTAATAAGTGTAAGGTTAGGGGTGTTTAGACTCGGGGTACATGTTAGAGTGTTAGGTGCAGACGTAGGAAGTGTTTCCCCATAGCAAACAATGGGGCTGCGTTAGGAGCTGAACGCGGCTTTTTTGCAGGTGTTAGGTTTTTTTTCAGCTCAAACAGCCCCATTGTTTCCTATGGGGGAATCGTGCACGAGCACGTTTTTGAGGCTGGCCGCGTCCGTAAGCAACTCTGGTATCGAGAGTTGCAGTTGCGTTAAATATGCTCTACGCTCCTTTTTTGGAGCCTAACGCAGCCTTTCTGTGGACTCTCAATACCAGAGTTATTTTAAAGGTGCGGCCAGAAAAAAGCCAGCGTTAGCTACGCAGGTCGTTACCGACAAAACTCTAAATCTAGCCGTAAGTTAGCAAGACCTTCTTGTATTGATAACATTTTATACCACAGTGATATTGAGTAGACTCCATGCTTAACCATTCCTATCCAAGATTTGATTTTCTCCCAATTCCAATCATATCCATTATTTCTAACTAATTTATCTGTATAATGTTTTACTTGTAAGTATGCAAAGAAGTCTTTGTTAAGCAAGCCAAACTCCTCCTTTAACATCTCAAAGGATTTCACAAATTTACTCTCTAAATTTAAAATTTTATATATATATTTGAGACCTTTTCTTTCCCATTTTTAAATATTGCAGAATTTATGGCTTCAGGAAAAGCCGGATTATTCTGAATTTCCAAATATTTAGATATCTTAAATTGAACCTTAAGCTTTCCACATATTTTTTGCCATGCCCATATAGGATAATATATCGTCTTTAACCTCTTCAATTCTATTGGTAATTCTGGTCCTGCTATGTGCAAAAAATTTATAATTTTAAATGGAGGAAAAAAATATAATTCTATTTCGGGTATTGTATAATATGCAGCTTCTACGATCCACTCTATCACTATCCTACTCAGAACTACCCAGTTATAATATTCTAGATTCGGAAGTGCCAAACCTCCGTTTTCCTTCTGTAAAGATAATTTTTTCATTGAAATTCTGGATTTCTTTCCATTCCAAATGAACTTTTGAATGTCTGATTGCAATTTTTTTAAATCTTTTTTAGAAATTGGTATTGGAATACTTTGCATTATATAAAGTATTTTAGGGAAGATTATCATTTTGTATAAATTTATTCTACCCACAATAGAGAGAGGTAACTTAGATCAAAATTTAAGCTCTTCACTAATTTTTTTAAACAGAGGAGTAAAATTCATGCTATACTACCTGTCTTCCGAAAGAGAAATATATATTCCTAAGTATCTTATACCTTCAGGTGAATTTTTAAAATATTCCTTAATTTTAGTATTAATTTGCCCTTTGATCATCATTAATTCTGACTTACTTGAATTTATTTTATAACCAGAAAACGTACTGAAATTATTTATTATTTCCATTATTATAGGAATATTTTTTTCTAAATTACTTACAAACAAAAGCAGATCGTCTGCATATAGGGCGATCTTGCATTCATACTGCTCTATTTTGATTCCCTCTATCTTCTCTCTTAAAACACATGCTAAAGGTTCTATGACAATGTCAAATAACAAGGGAGACAAGGGGCATCCCTGTCTAGTACCTCTCTTTAGGATGATATCACCCGGCAGTTGGTTTCTTATTCAATTTTTGTCAGACTGCTTTAAATTGACTTTAAAATAAAAATATAGGTTTTATTTAATTAATAATAAGATTTATATAATGTAGTTACACAGAGGTGGAATCCCTTTATACAACAATTGGATATACAAACTGGAAAAAAGGGCATACGTTGGCACCAATACCAATACTACTATTTTGAATAAGTAACAGATATTTTCAAAGGGTTAATAACTATTGGACCACTGATTCCACTATGAATATATACAGGGTAGATCCCCCTCCATGACATGCAATTGTTTTTAGCTTGGCGCAATGGTGTTTTGGGCACAGCAATTGATGCCAACCCTAGCATAGGTGCTCTAATGCTCATTTTTGAAAACTGATATTTTCAAAGGGTTAATAACCATTGGGCCACTGATTTCACTATGAATATATACAGGGTAGATCCCCCTCCATGACATGCAATTGTTTTTAGCCTGGCCCAATGGTGTTTTGGGTACAGAAATTGATGCCAACACTGGCATTGGTGCTCTAATTACCATTTTTGAATAAGTAACATATATTTTCAAAGGGTTAATAACCATTGGGCCACTGATTTCACTATGAACATATACAGGGTAGATCCCCCTCCATGACATGGAATTGTTTTTAGCCTGGCCCAATGGTGTTTTGGGTACATAAATTGATGCCAACCCTGGCATAGGTGCTGTACTTCTCATTTTTAAATAATTAACTGATATTATAAAAGGGTTAATGACCATTGGGCCACTGATTTCACTATAAATATATACAGGGTAGATCCCCCTCCATGACATGCAATTGTTTTTAGCCTGGCCCAATGGCATTTTGGGCACAGAAATTGATGCCAACCCTGGCATAGGTGCTCTAATTCTCATTTTTGAATAAGTAACATATATTTTCAAAGGGTTAATAACCATTGGGCCACTGATTTCACTATGAATATACACAGGGTAGATCCCCCTCCATGATATGCAATTGTTTTTAGCCTGGCCCAATGGTGTTTTGGGCATATAAATTGATGCCAACACTAGCATTGGTGCTGTAATTACCATTTTTGAATAAGTAACAGATAATTTTGAAGGGTTAATAACCATTGGGCCACTGATTTCACTATGAATATATACAGGGTAGATCCCCCTCCATTACATGCAATTGTTTTTAGCCTGGCCCAATGGTGTTTTGGGCACATAAATTGATGCCAACACTAGCATTGGTGCTGTTATTACCATTTTTTAATAAGTAACAGATAGTTTTGAAGGGTTAATAACCATTGGGCCACTGATTTCACTATGAACATATACAGGGTAGATCCCCCTACATGACATGCAATTGTTTTTAGCCTGGCCCAATGATGTTTTGGGCACAGAAATTGATGTCAACACTGGCATTGGTGCTGTAATTACCATTTTTATAAGTAACATATTTTGTAAAGGGTTAATAACCATTGGGCCACTGATTTCACTATGAATATATACAGGGTAGATCCCCTTCATGACATGCAATTGTTTTTAGCCTGGCCCAATGGTGTTTTGTGCATATAAATTGATGCCAACCCTGGTATAGGTGCTTTACTTCTCATTTGTGAATAAGTAACTGATATTATAAAAGGATTAATGACCATTGGGCCACTGATTTCACTATAAATATATACATGGTGGATCCCCCTCCATGACATGCAATTGTTTTTAGCCTGGCCCAATGGTGTTTTGGGTACAGACATTGATGCCAACCCTGGCATAAGTACTCTAATTCTCATTTTTGAATAAGTAACTGATATAAAAGTGTTAATGACCATTGGGCCACTGATTTCACTATAAATATATACAGGGTAGATCCCCCTCCATGACATGCAATTGTTTTTAGCCTGGCCCAATGGCATTTTGGGCACAGAAATTGATGCCAACCCTGGCATATGTGCTCTAATTCTCAATTTTGAATAAGTAACATATATTTTCAAAGGGTTAATAACCATTGGGCCACTGATTTCACTATGAATATATACAGGGTAGACCCCCCTCCATGACATGCAATTGTTTTTAGCCTGGCCCAATGTTGTTTTGGGCATATAAATTGATGCCAACACTAGCGTTGGTGCTGTAATTACCATTTTTTAATAAGTAACAGATAGTTTCGAAGGGTTAATAACCATTGGGCCACTGATTTCACTATGAACATATACAGGGTAGATCCCCCTCCATGACATGCAATTGTTTTTAGCCTGGCCCAATGATGTTTTGGGCACAGAAATTGATGTCAACACTGGCATTGTTGCTGTAATTACCATTTTTTATAAGTAACATATATTTTGTAAAGGGTTAATAACCATTGGGCCACTGATTTCACTATGAATATATACAGGGTAGATCCCCTTCTTGACATGCAATTGTTTTTAGCCTGGCCCAATGGTGTTTTGGGCACAGAAATTGATGCCAACCCTGGCATAGGTGCTGTACTTCTCATTTGTGAATAAGTAACTGATATTTTCAAAGGGTTAATGACCATTGGGCCACTGATTTCACTATGAACATATACAGGGTAGATCCCCCTTCATGATATGGAATTGTTTATAGCCTGGCCCAATGGTGTTTTGGGTACATAAATTGATGCCAACCCTGGCATAGGTGCTGTACTTCTCATTTTTGAATAAGTAACTTATATTATAAAAGGGTTAATGACCATTGGGCCACTGACTTCACTATAAATATATACAGGGTAGATCCCCCTCCATGACATGCAATTGTTTTTAGCCTGGCCCAATAGTGTTTTGGGTACAGAAATTGATGACAACACTGGCATTGGTGCGCTAATTACCATTTTTGAATAACTAACTGATATTATAAAAGGGTTAATGATAATTGGGCCACTGATTTCACTATAAATATATACAGGGTAGACCCCCCTCCATGACATGCAATTCTTTTTAGCCTGGCCCAATGGTGTTTTGGGCATATAAATTGATGCCAACACTAGCATTGGTGCTGTAATTACCATTTTTTAATAAGTAACAGATAGTTTTGAAGGGTTAATAACCATTGGGCCACTGATTTCACTATGAACATATACAAGGTAGATCCCCCTCCATGACATGCAATTGTTTTTAGCCTGGCCCAATGGTGTTTTGGGCACATAAATTGATGCCAACACTAGCATTGGTGCTGTTATTATCATTTTTTAATAAGTAACATATATTTTCGAAGGGTTAATAACCATTGGGCCACTGATTTCACTATGAACATATACAGGGTAGATCCCCCTCCATGACATGCAATTGTTTTTAGCCTGGCCTAATGACTTTTTGGGAACAGAAATTGATGTCAACACTGGCATTGGTGCTGTAATTACCATTTTTTATAAGTAACATATATTTTGTAAAGGGTTAATAACCATTGGGCCACTGATTTCACTATGAATATATACAGGGTAGATCCCCTTCATGACATGCAATTGTTTTTAGCCTGGCCCAATGGTGTTTTGGGCACAGAAATTGATGCCAACCCTGGTATAGGTGCTGTACTTCTCATTTGTGAATACGTAACTGATATTTTCAAAGGGTTAATGACCATTGGTCCACTGATTTCACTATAAATATATGCAGGGTAGATCCCCCTCCATGACATGCAATTGTTTTTAGCCTGGCCCAATGGAATTTTGGGCACAGAAATTGATGCCAACCCTGGCATAGGTGCTCTAATTCTCACTTTTGAATACGTTACAGATATTTTCGAAGGGTTAATAACTATTGGGCCACTGATTTCATTATGAATATTTACAGGACAGATCCCCCCTCCATAACATGCAATTGTTTTTAGCCTGGCCCAATGGTGTTTTGGGCACATAAATTGATGCCATCACTGGCATTGGTGCTGTAATTACCATTTTTAAATAAGTAACCTATATTTTTATTTTCGAAGGGTTAATAACCATTGGGCCACTGATTTCAATATGAACATATACAGGGTAGATCCCCCTCCATGACATGCAATTGTTTTTAGCCTGGCCCAATGGTGTTTTACTCTAGAGCTCTGAGCTGTATAGTAGCCTTCCTAGATTTTCATACCAAACTCTATGGTAGTCATTCGGGAAGTGTTTATTATTTCTCATGGTGATTATCCATATCATAGGAGGACAACTGATGCCTTGTCTGTTTTAGCTGTTGATTGAGTTGATCAACATTTTTATGTTAATAACCTTCATCCTAGAGGGACATAAAAGCCCTCATCTGAAATGATAGACCCCTTTTTCCAGTAAGGGGTCCTTTTAAGAGATGTGGCTGCTCAGATATGGGGACCGATTAAATGGTCAATCGGCCCCAATGTAGCACAAACCTTCAGGGTTGCCGGAAACAGTCATACGATCGGGTTGATTGACAACCCCTGCTAATGGCTGATTGGACGCAAATCTGGAAGGGGCGGCATTGCACAAGCAGTTCACTAGAACTGTTTGTGCAATACTGAATGCCGACAGCGTATTCTGTCCGCATTTAGCGATTTCTGGTGGACAAGATACGTTACAGCGTATCATATCCGCCAGACTTTGTAACATCGGCCCCATGGACTCTGTATGAGCTTTTTCACACAATAGTAGCAATTTTTTAAGTAACTCTGCACCTAAGCCCTTCACATTGTGTGTGTGTGTGACATCTCTCTTGGCATCAATTTCTGTAGCCAAAACACCATTGGGCCAGGCTAAAATCAATTCCATGTCATGGAGGGGGGATCTACCTTGTATATATTCATAGTGAAATCAGTGGCCCAATGGTTATTAACCCTTTAAAAATATCTGTTACTTATTCAAAAATTGTAATTACAGCACCAATGCCAGTGTTGGCATCAATTTCTGTGCCCAAAACACAATTGGGCCAGGCTAAAAACAATTGCATGTCATGGAGGGGGATCTACCTTGTATATATTCATAGTGAAATCAGTGGCCCAATGGTTATTAACCCTTTAAAAATATATGTTACTTATTCAAAAATTGTAATTACAGCACCAATGCCAGTGTTGGCATCAATTTCTGTGCCCAAAACACAATTGGGCCAGGCTAAAAACATTTGCATGTCATGGAGGGGGATCTACCCTGTATATGTTCATAGTGAAATCAGTGGCCCAATGGTTATTAACCCTTTGAACATATCAGTTACTTATTAAAAAATGGTAATTACAGCACCAATGCCAGTGTTGTCATCAATTTCTGTGCCCAAAATGCCATTGGGCCAGGCTAAAAACAATTGCATGTCATGGAGGGGGATCTACCCTGTATATATTCATAGTGAAATCAGTGGCCCAGTGGTCATTAACCCTTTGAAAATATCAGTTACTTATTAAAAATGAGGAGTACAGCATCTATTCCAGGGCTGGCATCAATTTATGTGCCCAAAACACCATTGGACAAGGCTAAAAACAATTCCATGTCATGGAGGGGGATCTACCTTGTATGTGTTCATAGTGAAATCAGTGGCCCAATGGTTATTAACCCTTTAAAAATATCTGTTACTTATTAAAAAATGGTAATTACAGCACCAATGCCAGTGTTGGCATCAATTTCTGTGTCCAAAACACAATTGGACCAGGGTAAAAACAATTGCATGTCATGGAGGGGGATCTACACTGTATATATTCATAGTTAAATCAGTGGCCCAATGGTTATTAACCCTTTGAAAATATCAGTTACTTATTCAAAATGAGCATTAGAGCACCTATGCCAGGGTTGGCATCAATTTCTGTGCCCAAAACACCATTGGGCCATACTAAAAACAATTGCATGTCATGGAGGGGGATCTACCCTGTATATATATTCATAGTGAAATCAGTGGCCCAATGGTCATTAACCCTTTGAAAATATAATTTACTTATTCAAAAATGAGAAGTACAGCACCTATGCCAGGGTTGGTATCAAGTTCTGTGCCCAAAACGCCATTGGGCTAGGCTAAAAACAATTGCATGTCATGGAGGGGGGTCTACCCTGTATATATTTATAGTGAAATCAGTGGCCCAATGGTTATTAACCCTTCGAAAATATCTGTTACTTATTAAAAAATGGTAATTACAGCACCAATGCCAGTGTTGGCATCAATTCCTGTGCCCAAAATGCCATTGGGCCAGGCTAAAAACATGTGCATGTCATGGAGGGGGATCTACCCTGTATATATTCATAATGAAATCAGTGGCCCAATGGTCATTAACCCTTTCAAAATATCAGTTACTTATTCAAAAATGAGAATTAGAGTACCTGTGCCAGGGTTGACATCAATATATGTGCCCAAAACACCATTGGGCCAGGCTAAAAACAATTGCATGTCATGGAGAGGGATCTACCCTGTATATATTCATAGTGAAATCAGTGGCCCAATGGTTATTAACCCTTTGAAAATATCAGTTTCTTAATAAAAAATGAGAATTAGAGCACCTATGCCAGGGTTGGCATAATTTTATGTGCCCAAAACACCATTGGACCAGGCTAAAAACAGTTGCATGTCATGGAGAGGGATATACCCTCTATATATTCATAGTGAAATCAGTGGCGCAATGGTTATTAACCCTTTGAAAATATCAGTTACTTATTCTAATTTGACAATTAGAGCATCTATGCCAGGGTTGGCATCATCATCTGTGCCCAAAACACCATTGGGCCGGGCTAAAAACAATTGCATGTCATGGAGGGGGATATACCCTGTATATTTTCATAGTGAAATCAGTGGCCCAATGGTCATTAACCCTTTGAAAATATCAGTTACTTATTCAAAATAGTATTATTTGTATTGGTGCCAACGTATTCCCTTTTTTCAAGTTTGTATATCCAACTGTTGTATAAAGGGATTCCACCTCTGTGTAACTGCATTATATGAATCTTATTATTAATTAAATAAAACCTATATTTTTATTTTAAAGTCAATTTAAAGCAGTCTGACAAAAAAATTGAATAAGAAACCAACTTGAAACAGAATTTCACGAATAAGAAACAGCTTGCATAAGAAACCAACTTCCTTGTCGTGTTCAGATGAGGGCTACCAACAGTACTGCAGTGTTTGTGTCTCCAGGAACAAGAAGGGGGGAGCTATATTTTGGGGTGTAAAGTCCCTGTTTCCTCATAGACTTTCCTCAGCCAGCCCTGCTCACCTACATGGATACATTGTACGAACCCTTCAGCCTACAGGTTTTTATACATAACTGTTTACTGTACACTGACACTAAAAACAGCCCTGTCAGTACCCACTGTACAAACTGCTGAGAAAATAATGTGCACACAGCACAGCCGTAAAGGGCAGCTCATTGCCTGGTCACACAGGCCTAAAGGGATAGGCACTAAACCACACAGCCTTTAAAGGGTCAACTATCATCACACGCACATAGTCTTACAGTGCAGCCTTAAAGGGCAGCTCGGCACCTGCTAACACAGTCTTAAAGGGGCAGGCACACACAAACTTTAGTGGGTAAACTCACACCAATTGCAGTTTTAATGGGAGCGATAACAGTATGCATCCGACCGTACATGATCCACACACAGCCTTAAAGGGACACTCTGTCTTAAAGGGACAGTGGCAAGTACACATTGCACTCACAGACTTTAAAGGGACACCTTGAACCACACAAACACAGTTTTAATGGGACAGATCACAATAATGTTCACACAGCACAACCTTAAATAGCAACTCGACTCACACAGTCTTAAAGGGGCAGGCATAAACAACCTTTAGTGGGTAAACTCAAACCACATGGACAGTTTTAAAGGCAGCAATAACAGTGTGCATCTGCACGTGATGCACACAGCCTTAAAGGGATGCTCTGTCTTAAGGGGGCAGTGGCACATGCACGCACAAACACATACAGCACGCACAGCCTTTAAAGAGACAACTTGCACCACACACACACAGTCTTAAAGGGACAGATCAAAGTAATGTTCACACAGCGCAACCTTAAAGGGCAGCTTGGTACCTGCACACACAGTTTTAAAGGGGCAGGCACACACAAACTTTAGTTGGTAAACTCACACCAAATGCAGTTTTAAAGGGAGTGATAACAGTATGCATCCGACCGTACGTGATGCACACACAGCCTTAAAGGGATGCTCTGTCTTAAAGGGACAGTGGCAAGTACACACTGCACTCACAGCCTTTAAAGGGACACCTTGAACCACACACACACAGTTTTAAAGGGACAGATCACAATAATGTTCACACAGCACAACCTTAAATGGCAGCTCGGCTCAGACAGTCTTAAAGGGGCAGGCATAAACAACCTTTAGTGGGTAAACTCAAACCACATGCACAGTTTTAAAGGCAGCAATAACAGTATGCATCTGCACGTGATGCACACAGCCTTAAAGGGATGCTCTGTCTTAAGGGGGCAGTGGCACATGCACGCACAAACACATACAGCACGCACAGCCTTTAAAAAGACAACTTGCACCACACGCACCAGCCTTAAAGGGACAGATCAAAGTAATGTTCACACAGTGCAACCTTAAAGGGCAGCTTGGTACCTGCACACACAGTTTTAAAGGGGCAGGCAGACAAAACCTTTAGTGGGTAAAGTAACACCACACACTGTTCAGAGAGGTGTACTGTTTTTCCTCCTTGTAAATCTCACATTTGATGATGGACCACAGGTTCTCAATGGGGTTCAGATCTGGTGAACAAGGAGGCCATGTCATTAGATTTTCTTCTTTTATACCCTTTCTTGCCAGCCATGCTGTGGAGTACTTGGACGCGTGTGATGGAGCATTGTCCTGCATGAAAATCATGTTTTTCTTGAAGGATGCAGACGTCTTCCTGTACCACTGCTTGAAGAAGGTGTCTTCCAGAAACTGGCAGTAGGACTGGGAGTTGAGCTTGACTCCATCCTCAACCCGAAAAGGCCCCACAAGCTCATCTTTGATGATACCAGCCCAAACCAGTACTCCATCTCCACCTTGCTGGCGTCTGAGTCGGACTGGAGCTCTCTGCCCTTTACCAATCCAGCCACGGGCCCATCCATCTGGCCCATCAAGACTCACTCTCATTTCATCAGTCCATAAAACCTTAGAAAAATCAGTCTTGAGATATTTCTTGGCCCAGTCTTGACGTTTCAGCTTGTGTGTCTTGTTCAGTGGTGGTCGTCTTTCAGCCTTTCTTACCTTGGCCATGTCTCTGAGTATTGCACACCTTGTGCTTTTGGGCACTCCAGTGATGTTGCAGCTCTGAAATATGGCCAAACTGGTGGCAAGTGGCATCTTGGCAGCTGCACGCTTGACTTTTCTTAGTTCATGGGCAGTTATTTTGCGCCTTGGTTTTTCCACACGCTTCTTGCGACCCTGTTGACTATTTTGAATGAAACGCTTGATTGTTCGATGATCACGCTTCAGAAGCTTTGCAATTTTAAGAGTGCTGCATCCCTCTGCAAGATATCTCACTATTTTTTACTTTTCTGAGCCTGTCAAGTCCTTCTTTTGACCCATTTTGCCAAAGGAAAGGAAGTTGCCTAATAATTATGCACACCTGATATAGGGTGTTGATGTCATTAGACCACACCCCTTCTCATTACAGAGATGCACATCACCTAATATGCTTAATTGTTAGTAGGCTTTCGAGCCTATACAGCTTGGAGTAAGACAACATGCATAAAGAGGATGATGTGGTCAAAATACTCATTTGCCTAATAATTCTGCACTCCCTATATATATATATATATATATATATATATATATATATATATATATATATATATATATATATATATATATATATATATATATATATATATATATATATATATATATATATATATATATAATATGAAGGAGATGTAAAGGTAGCTATGATAAACATTGTCTTTTATACACATGATTAAGGGGTGAACCCCGAAATGTTGTATTTGTTTTTTCTCTTGTCCTGAATTAAACTTTTGCAACTGGTGCTGCTGCTCCTTTGTGCCCTTTAAAATTGTGTAAGCAGGTGCAGAGCTGCCCTTTAAGGTTGTGCTGTGTGAACATTATTGTGATCTGTCCCTTTAAGACCGTCTGTGTGTGTGGTACAAGTTGTCCCTTTAAAGGCTGTGAGTGCTGTGTGTGTGTGTGTGTGTGTGCGTACCGATGTCTGTACTAGGCATTGTCTGCTTTTGTGCTACACCTCATGGAAGTTTATGTTATATGTGACACATTATTTGTCAGGATGCAGTTAGATGCAGGCAAAGTAAGGTAGAATAAGATGACAGATTTATGTATTAAGGGGAAAACAACTTTAACCCATAATATATCATTTCACTTTTTTTTGTAAATATTTCTTTAATCTGAGTCTTGTGTGTTCATTATTTTATATAACCGGTTTGTTGTATAACTCTTTTATAATGCTTGCAAGTTTTACCTATGTGTTTAACCATTTTTATGCTGGTTAAGCTGTAACACTTAGGGCTAGATTATGAGTGGCACACAAGCAATATAGGGTATTTTGCTTTTCTTTGCGTGTGACAGAAATAGTGCGCATATTATGAGTTGAAAGTAAACACGTTCGCTTGAGCGCAATCAAATTTAAGGTGCGATATTAGAGCTCTTGTTAACTGTGCTGTACTGTGGGCGGCAGGAGACCCTGAATTTAGCATGGAAGCTCCAGCAGTCTCAGATGATAAGTTACAGCCGAGTGTTGGAGTTGTTGAGCAACGGAGTAGGTTCCATTTGAAGGCAGATGCCAGATCTTTACAGACAGTGACACTGTGTGTGTCACTGTCTGTAGTGATCCTCTGCTGGTGCCAGCGGGAGGTGTGGGAAGGAATCCAGGAGGCAAGTGGGCAATCCAGCAGAGGAGGGAGGGGGAGTGGGGGGCCCTACACAGTGGAAAATAAAAAAATAAAGGGAGACAGAGGGAAGGAGCGATAAAGAAAAGGTGGGCTGGGGTGTAGGGGATCTCTAACTAATGATTGCGGGAGGGAGGAGGTGGGGGGACGACTACAAACAAAAAAAATAAATAATAGAAAAATAAGTAACAAAATAAATAATTACATTTCATAGGTACTGGCAGCTAAGATGGTGGGCAGTTAGAGGGGGTGGGTTAGAGAGCTGTTTGGGAGGGATCAGGGAGGTTGGAGGGTAAAGGGTGATCCTCAACTGCAGAAAATAGAAAAAAAAATTGCCCTAAAACTTCACATGCAGACTGCCTGCTAGTACCTAAGATGGCGGTGACCAGTGGGGGGGTGAGGGAGGAAAGAGAGCTGTTTTGGAGGGATCTGGTAGGGATCAGGGGGTGGGAAGTGTCAGGTGGGAGGGTAATCGTTATACTAAAGCTAAAATTAAACTTTTAAGCTACCTGATTAACCCTTTCACTGCCGGCCATATTAGACGTGTTGGTGCGCAGCTGCAGTTCTAATTACCAAAAAGCAATGTCAAAGCCATATATGTCTGCTATTTCTGAACAAATGGGATCCCAGAGAAGCTTTTACAATCATTTGTGCTATGATTGCAAAAAATATACATTGTTTTGACAGGTAACCATAAAAAAACAAGGCTCTATTTCCGTTTAAATACAGGGAGTGCAGAATTATTAGGCAAGTTGTATTTTTGAGGATTAATTTTATTATTGAACAACAACCATGTTCTCAATGAACCCAAAAAACTCATTAATATCAAAGCTGAATAGTTTTGGAAGTAGTTTTTAGTTTGTTTTTAGTTATAGCTATTTTAGGGGGATATCTGTGTGTGCAGGTGACTATTACTGTGCATAATTATTAGGCAACTTAACAAAAAACAAATATATACCCATTTCAATTATTTATTTTTACCAGTGAAACCAATATAACATCTCAACATTCACAAATATACATTTCTGACATTCAAAAACAAAACAAAAACAAATCAGTGACCAATATAGCCACCTTTCTTTGCAAGGACACTCAAAAGCCTGCCATCCATGGATTCTGTCAGTGTTTTGATCTGTTCACCATCAACATTGCGTGCAGCAGCAACCACAGCCTCCCAGACACTGTTCAGAGAGGTGTACTGTTTTCCCTCCTTGTAAATCTCACATTTGATGATGGACCACAGGTTCTCAATGGGGTTCAGATCAGGTGAACAAGGAGGCCATGTCATTAGATTTTCTTCTTTTATACCCTTTCTTGCCAGCCACGCTGTGGAGTACTTGGACGCGTGTGATGGAGCATTGTCTTGCATGAAAATCATGTTTTTCTTGAATTATGCAGGCTTCTTCCTGTACCACTGCTTGAAGAAGGTGTCTTCCAGAAACTGGCAGTAGGACTGGGAGTTGAGCTTGACTCAATCCTCAACCCGAAATGGCCCCACAAGCTCATCTTTGATGATACCAGCCCAAACCAGTACTCCACCTCCACCTTGCTGGCGGGAGTCGGACTGGAGCTCTCTGCCCTTTACCAATCCAGCCACAGGCCCATCCATCTGGCCCATCAAGACTCACTCTCATTTCATCAGTCCATAAAACCTTAGAAAAATCAGTCTTGAGATATTTCTTGGCCCAGTCTTGCCCAGACAATGCAATATCACTTAGGGCCTGATATTCAAAAGCTCAACTGCATGGAGAGAATTCACACAAAATCTTTGGGATATTTTTTTAGACCTTGTATTGTAATTAGGGTTGCCAGCTGTCCTTCAAAAAAATACTGGACAGCCAAATGGATAACGGGGGGGAGAAAGATGCGGGGTTTAAAACACAGTAGTGATTGCGGCACAAAAAATGTACACACAATATTTTAAATGTGTTTTATTTTATATATATATATATATATATATATATATATATATATATATATATATATATATATATATATATATATATATACATACATACACACACACACAAGCACACACACACACACACACATATATATATATTATTATTTTTTTAGGGTGATATTGCAAACACAGACCTCATGGTGAGGTGAACTCAAACTGTCAGTTTTCAAATTACACTTGAAGGTTAAATTTCCCACTTATACAGAGTCTCAGTCTCAGACCACAAAGACAGCATATTTTGTATCAATATCTCTGGCTTAACAAATGAAATACAAAACTGTACAAACACATCTTTGTTACCAAGGGGTTACACTTATTGTTACTGGCACTTGCGAACGGTGTAAATCAAAATATAACTATGGATGATGTTCTGAGGACATTTTGTGAATAGTGGACATTTACACTGTAAGCAATGAATGCAAACTAACAATACCCTGATGAGGCACAGACACTCAGAAGTTTGGTGAGTGAGTGACCCATCAGTAGAGGGAGATTTCCAGCTATTCCTAATATGATGATGTACAGTGTTATCTCACTACAGAAAAAAAATCTTCATTCTGTATGTTTATTATTTTAATTTTTCAACAATAAAAATAAATACTGGGGCTATCAGAGTCAGGCAACCTGACACTGAAAACCCCAGTATTTATTTTTATTGTTGAAAAATTAAAATAATAAACATACAGAATGAAGATTTTTTCTGTAGTGAGATAACACTGTACATCACCACCTACAAATGTGCAGCAATTAGCAGGTCTGGTCACAGGTGAGCTAGTTGGCCTAAAAACATGGCACGCCTCAGCCTAGTGCCACTTACCAACCTTCTCTCTCTTTCTCCAGCCCGGACTCTGCACCACTTCTTGATCTATCTTCATTCTGCTCGGAAGCTGAGCTTGCAAGTGCACCGCGTGACACGGCACATGTGACGTCCTTCCAGGCCGACCTACATCAGTCAGCTCAGCTGCCTCTCTAAAAAAAAGGGCCGCTGCCTGCTTCCCCGCTCTAACTGGACACATCACAGTCGTAGCCTGTGGAAACCGCACCACCGCTGTGTGCCTGCCTAAGTCTCTAACAGTGCAAAACACTTGTTTTGGAGCAGAGACACAGCAGTGTTGGTGCGGTATTTGAGACTCACTGTCCCATGTGATATTGATGCAAGTTGTGATGGGCGGCAGGCCACCCCCCGTGACAGACCTCCCAGACAATGCCCGGTTGCAACTGTGGATGGTCCAGTGTGTGTGTGTCAGTCTGATTACGCTGCGCACTGCTAGCCTGCTATTCTGACCCTTTGTCCGGTTTTCTACAAAAATATTACCGGACAGAAAAGTAAAATACCGGACTGTCCGGTCTAATACCGGACACCTGGCAACCCTAATTGTAATGTAGGAGTCTTTGTTTTACATAAAGAACACTACATAGCAACATAAACATTTCTCAAGATAAAAATTGTGTTTCTAATTTTTTTGAGGGCCTCGCTGTACCGATGAGACGTCTTAGATCATCTCAACTGAGCGGCAAGGTTTTGAATATCAGGCCCATAGTCTGAAATTTAAATTAGTAGTAGATTTTTTTCTGACAAATTTTAAGGTTATGTCTATATCCACGCCTCCTGTATGATGGGACAGCCATCAGCCCATCACAAATGCATATACATATGTTCTGTGAATTCTTGCACATGCTCAGTCGGAGTTAGTGACTCAAAAAGTGTAAATATAAAAAAGACTGTTCACATTTTGTTAATGGAAGTTAATTTGAAAGGTGTCTAAAATGGCATGTTCTATATAAATCATGAAAGTTTAATTTTATCTTGAGTGTCCCTTTAAATGTTAAATTCCGTCTTATTGATTAGTATTGCTTCAGACTTGGGAAAGGGATTAAATCTCCTGAAAGCTTGTCTTTTAAATATTGTTAGTCCAATAAAAAAGTTATCATTGCATACTGCAATACTCTGATTATCTTGGCATTTTGTATAAATATATATACGGTATATACAGTATACCACAAAAGTTAGTATACCCCTCACATTTTTGTAAATATTTTATTATATCTTTTCATGTGACAACACTTAAGAAATTACACTTTGCTACAATGTAAAGTAGGGAGTGTACAGCCTGTATACCATTGTAAATTTGCTGTCCCTTCAAAATAACTCAACACACAGCCATTAATGTCTAAACTGTTGGCAACAAAAGTGAGTAGACCCCTAAGTGGAAATGTCCAAATTGGGCCCAATAACCCATTTTCCCTCCCCGGTGTCATGTGACTCGTTAGTGTTACAAGGTCTCAGGTGTGAATAGGGAGCAGGTGTGTTAAATTTGGTGTTAGTGCTCTCACACTCTCTCATACTGGTCACTGAAAGTTCAAAATGGCACCTCATGGCAAAGAACTCTCTGAGGATCTGAAAAAAAGAATTGTTGCTCTACATAAAAATGGCATAGGCTATAAGAAGATTGCCAAGACGCTGAAACTGCAAGACCATACAGCGGTTTCACATGACAGGTTCCACTCATAACAGGTCTCGCCATGGTCAACAAAAGAAATTGAGTGCACATCAGCGTCATATCCAGAGGTTGTCTACAGTGGCGTCACTAGGGGGTGCGAGGGGTGTCCCTCCAGGGGGTGACACCACCAGCAATTTCTTTTTTTAAAAATTTTATTGAAATTCAAAGAAATACATGTAGAGATGCATAGATTTTTTTTATTAGAGGGGCCAGCAGTCGTAAACATTAGTGGAACTGGGGAAGTTATAGACACAATTCATTTTTTTGCCCCTTGAGCCCTCACTTTTGTGGGTTACTGTGTGTATGTGTATGTGTATGTATATGTATATGTATATATATATATATATATATATATATACACACACATACAAACACATTTTGGTTTGTTTTTGTATAATGTTCTTAAATGTAAAGTATGGTATAGAAAAAAAAAAAAAAACCCACAGAATATGGTAATATATCCACCAGCATTCCATAAAGAAACAATAAAAAATTATCTTAGATATTAGGGCTATGCGATATGGAAAGAGAATATCACATTTTTTTTTTAAATATTGTGATTGTGATTTTATTAAAATCATTTTTTCAACATACATTTTGCATTTAAATATGAATTTAACTGTTCAAAATTTTCAAGTACACATTTCTGCTTGTTTAATTAAGCATTTTGGTCAATATTAGATGCTAATTTAAAGAAAAAAAAACATGTACAGGCAGTTATTTTGCGCCTTGGTTTTTCCACACGCTTCTTGCGACCCTGTTGACTATTTTGAATGAAACGCTTGATTGTTCGATGATCACGCTTCAGAAGCTTTGCAATTTTAAGAGTGCTGCATCCCTCTGCAAGATATCTCACTATTTTTTACTTTTCTGAGCCTGTCAAGTCCTTCTTTTGACCCATTTTGCCAAAGGAAAGGAAGTTGCCTAATAATTATGCACACCTGATATAGGGTGTTGATGTCATTAGACCACACCCCTTCTCATTACAGAGATGCACATCACCTAATATGCTTAATTGTTAGTAGGCTTTCGAGCCTATACAGCTTGGAGTAAGACAACATGCATAAAGAGGATGATGTGGTCAAAATACTCATTTGCCTAATAATTCTGCACTCCCTGTATATATATATATATATATATATATATATATATATATATATATATATATATATATATATATATATATATATATATATATATATATATATATATATATATATATATATATATATATACTATGAAGGAGATGTAAAGGTAGCTATGATAAACATTGTCTTTTATACACATGATTAAGGGGTGAACCCCGAAATGTTGTATTTGTTTTTTCTCTTGTCCTGAATTAAACTTTTGCAACTGGTGCTGCTGCTCCTTTGTGCCCTTTAAAATTGTGTAAGCAGGTGCAGAGCTGCCCTTTAAGGTTGTGCTGTGTGAACATTATTGTGATCTGTCCCTTTAAGACCGTCTGTGTGTGTGGTACAAGTTGTCCCTTTAAAGGCTGTGAGTGCTGTGTGTGTGTGTGTGTGTGTGCGTACCGATGTCTGTACTAGGCATTGTCTGCTTTTGTGCTACACCTCATGGAAGTTTATGTTATATGTGACACATTATTTGTCAGGATGCAGTTAGATGCAGGCAAAGTAAGGTAGAATAAGATGACAGATTTATGTATTAAGGGGAAAACAACTTTAACCCATAATATATCATTTCACTTTTTTTTGTAAATATTTCTTTAATCTGAGTCTTGTGTGTTCATTATTTTATGTAACCGGTTTGTTGTATAACTCTTTTATAATGCTTGCAAGTTTTACCTATGTGTTTAACCATTTTTATGCTGGTTAAGCTGTAACACTTAGGGCTAGATTATGAGTGGCACACAAGCAATATAGGGTATTTTGCTTTTCTTTGCGTGTGACAGAAATAGTGCGCATATTATGAGTTGAAAGTAAACACGTTCGCTTGAGCACAATCAAATTTAAGGTGCGATATTAGAGCTCTTGTTAACTGTGCTGTACTGTGGGCGGCAGGAGACCCTGAATTTAGCATGGAAGCTCCAGCAGTCTCAGATGATAAGTTACAGCCGAGTGTTGGAGTTGTTGAGCAACGGAGTAGGTTCCATTTGAAGGCAGATGCCAGATCTTTACAGACAGTGACACTGTGTGTGTCACTGTCTGTAGTGATCCTCTGCTGGTGCCAGCGGGAGGTGTGGGAAGGAATCCAGGAGGCAAGTGGGCAATCCAGCAGAGGAGGGAGGGGGAGTGGGGGGCCCTACACAGTGGAAAATAAAAAAATAAAGGGAGACAGAGGGAAGGAGCGATAAAGAAAAGGTGGGCTGGGGTGTAGGGGATCTCTAACTAATGATTGCGGGAGGGAGGAGGTGGGGGGACGACTACAAACAAAAAAAATAAATAATAGAAAAATAAGTAACAAAATAAATAATTACATTTCATAGGTACTGGCAGCTAAGATGGTGGGCAGTTAGAGGGGGTGGGTTAGAGAGCTGTTTGGGAGGGATCAGGGAGGTTGGAGGGTAAAGGGTGATCCTCAACTGCAGAAAATAGAAAAAAAAATTGCCCTAAAACTTCACATGCAGACTGCCTGCTAGTACCTAAGATGGCGGTGACCAGTGGGGGGGGGGGTGAGGGAGGAAAGAGAGCTGTTTTGGAGGGATCTGGTAGGGATCAGGGGGTGGGAAGTGTCAGGTGGGAGGGTAATCGTTATACTAAAGCTAAAATTAAACTTTTAAGCTACCTGATTAACCCTTTCACTGCCGGCCATATTAGACGTGTTGGTGCGCAGCTGCAGTTCTAATTACCAAAAAGCAATGTCAAAGCCATATATGTCTGCTATTTCTGAACAAATGGGATCCCAGAGAAGCTTTTACAATCATTTGTGCTATGATTGCAAAAAATATACATTGTTTTGACAGGTAACCATAAAAAAACAAGGCTCTATTTCCGTTTAAATACAGGGAGTGCAGAATTATTAGGCAAGTTGTATTTTTGAGGATTAATTTTATTATTGAACAACAACCATGTTCTCAATGAACCCAAAAAACTCATTAATATCAAAGCTGAATAGTTTTGGAAGTAGTTTTTAGTTTGTTTTTAGTTATAGCTATTTTAGGGGGATATCTGTGTGTGCAGGTGACTATTACTGTGCATAATTATTAGGCAACTTAACAAAAAACAAATATATACCCATTTCAATTATTTATTTTTACCAGTGAAACCAATATAACATCTCAACATTCACAAATATACATTTCTGACATTCAAAAACAAAACAAAAACAAATCAGTGACCAATATAGCCACCTTTCTTTGCAAGGACACTCAAAAGCCTGCCATCCATGGATTCTGTCAGTGTTTTGATCTGTTCACCATCAACATTGCGTGCAGCAGCAACCACAGCCTCCCAGACACTGTTCAGAGAGGTGTACTGTTTTCCCTCCTTGTAAATCTCACATTTGATGATGGACCACAGGTTCTCAATGGGGTTCAGATCAGGTGAACAAGGAGGCCATGTCATTAGATTTTCTTCTTTTATACCCTTTCTTGCCAGCCACGCTGTGGAGTACTTGGACGCGTGTGATGGAGCATTGTCTTGCATGAAAATCATGTTTTTCTTGAATTATGCAGGCTTCTTCCTGTACCACTGCTTGAAGAAGGTGTCTTCCAGAAACTGGCAGTAGGACTGGGAGTTGAGCTTGACTCAATCCTCAACCCGAAATGGCCCCACAAGCTCATCTTTGATGATACCAGCCCAAACCAGTACTCCACCTCCACCTTGCTGGCGGGAGTCGGACTGGAGCTCTCTGCCCTTTACCAATCCAGCCACAGGCCCATCCATCTGGCCCATCAAGACTCACTCTCATTTCATCAGTCCATAAAACCTTAGAAAAATCAGTCTTGAGATATTTCTTGGCCCAGTCTTGACGTTTCAGCTTGTGTGTCTTGTTCAGTGGTGGTCGTCTTTCAGCCTTTCTTACCTTGGCCATGTCTCTGAGTATTGCGCACCTTGTGCTTTTGGGCACTCCAGTGATGTTGCAGCTCTGAAATATGGCCAAACTGGTGGCAAGTGGCATCTTGGCAGCTGCACGCTTGACTTTTCTCAGTTCATGGGCAGTTATTTTGCGCCTTGGTTTTTCCACACGCTTCTTGCGACCCTGTTGACTATTTTGAATGAAACGCTTGATTGTTCGATGATCACGCTTCAGAAGCTTTGCAATTTTAAGAGTGCTGCATCCCTCTGCAAGATATCTCACTATTTTTGACTTTTCTGAGCCTGTCAAGTCCTTCTTTTGACCCATTTTGCCAAAGGAAAGGAAATTGCCTAATAATTATGCACACCTGATATAGGGTGTTGATGTCATTAGACCACACCCTTTCTCATTACAGAGATGCACATCACCTAATATGCTTAATTGGTAGTAGGCTTTCGAGCCTATACAGCTTGGAGTAAGACAACATGCATAAAGAGGATGATGTGGTCAAAATACTCATTTGCCTAATAATTCTGCACACAGTGTATAGTGATAACAAAAATGCTAACAAATATTTGGTATTTTAGGCAAGTTTTTCTCTGAAAGTCCCGGTAGTGAAGGGATTAAGTATTTTTGTGTTTTACTGTATACTTACTGTACATATTTCACATTCCAATGTTCTTACAGGATAATGTACTTTTTATTGTAAATACATATTTTTATACATATCTATATATAACTATATATCTATTCCTATAGATATATAAGAAATAGATATGTATTTTACATGAACAGTATCAGATATATATTTAAATATATATTTAATACTAAAAAGTACATTATTTTCTTTGTGAAGAACATAGGAATGTAAAATATGCATAACTCGCATCGAGTTTCTCAATTTAGGACTAATTTAGGACTAATAATTATTAAACATACTGTAAAATAATTCATAGAATATTTTTATATATATATATATATATATATATATATATATATATATATATATATATATATATATATATATATATATATACTGTATATAATATATATATATATATATACTGTATATAATATATATATATATATATATATATATATATATATATATATATATATATATATATATATATATATATATACAATATATATAAATATTTTTTTATTTTTATTTTTTTCTAACACTCCTCCTCACCTTTGACTCTCACTGGCCTTTCTGCTATTTACGACACCTCACTCACCCCCTTCCTCTTCTCTATCTACATCTTGTTTTAAAGGACCAGTAAATACAGTAGATTTCATTATCAACAAATGCATAATAAAAAGACAATGCAATATCACTTAGGGCCTGATATTCAAAAGCTCAACTGCATGGAGAGAATTCACACAAAATCTTTGGGATATTTTTTTAGACCTTGTATTGTAATTAGGGTTGCCAGCTGTCCTTCAAAAAAATACTGGACAGCCAAACGGATAACGGGGGGAGAAAGATGCGGGGTTTAAAACACAGTAGTGATTGCGGCACAAAAAAAGTACACACAATATTTTAAATGTGTTTTATTTTATATATATATATATATATATATATATATATATATATATATATATATATATATATATATATATATATATATATATATATATATATATATATATATATACATACATACATACACACACACACAAGCACACACACACACACACACATATATATATATTATTATTTTTTTAGGGTGATATTGCAAACACAGACCTCATGGTGAGGTGAACTCAAACTGTCAGTTTTCAAATTACACTTGAAGGTTAAATTTCCCACTTATACAGAGTCTCAGTCTCAGACCACAAAGACAGCATATTTTGTATCAATATCTCTGGCTTAACAAATGAAATACAAAACTGTACAAACACATCTTTGTTACCAAGGGGTTACACTTATTGTTACTGGCACTTGCGAACGGTGTAAATCAAAATATAACTATGGATGATGTTCTGAGGACATTTTGTGAATAGTGGACATTTACACTGTAAGCAATGAATGCAAACTAACAATACCCTGATGAGGCACAGACACTCAGAAGTTTGGTGAGTGAGTGACCCATCAGTAGAGGGAGATTTCCAGCTATTCCTAATATGATGATGTACAGTGTTATCTCACTACAGAAAAAAAATCTTCATTCTGTATGTTTATTATTTTAATTTTTCAACAATAAAAATAAATACTGGGGCTATCAGAGTCAGGCAACCTGACACTGAAAACCCCAGTATTTATTTTTATTGTTGAAAAATTAAAATAATAAACATACAGAATGAAGATTTTTTCTGTAGTGAGATAACACTGTACATCACCACCTACAAATGTGCAGCAATTAGCAGGTCTGGTCACAGGTGAGCTAGTTGGCCTAAAAACATGGCACGCCTCAGCCTAGTGCCACTTACCAACCTTCTCTCTCTTTCTCCAGCCCGGACTCTGCACCACTTCTTGATCTATCTTCATTCTGCTCGGAAGCTGAGCTTGCAAGTGCACCGCGTGACACGGCACATGTGACGTCCTTCCAGGCCGACCTACATCAGTCAGCTCAGCTGCCTCTCTAAAAAAAAGGGCCGCTGCCTGCTTCCCCGCTCTAACTGGACACATCACAGTCGTAGCCTGTGGAAACCGCACCACCGCTGTGTGCCTGCCTAAGTCTCTAACAGTGCAAAACACTTGTTTTGGAGCAGAGACACAGCAGTGTTGGTGCGGTATTTGAGACTCACTGTCCCATGTGATATTGATGCAAGTTGTGATGGGCGGCAGGCCACCCCCCGTGACAGACCTCCCAGACAATGCCCGGTTGCAACTGTGGATGGTCCAGTGTGTGTGTGTCAGTCTGATTACGCTGCGCACTGCTAGCCTGCTATTCTGACCCTTTGTCCGGTTTTCTACAAAAATATTACCGGACAGAAAAGTAAAATACCGGACTGTCCGGTCTAATACCGGACACCTGGCAACCCTAATTGTAATGTAGGAGTCTTTGTTTTACATAAAGAACACTACATAGCAACATAAACATTTCTCAAGATAAAAATTGTGTTTCTAATTTTTTTGAGGGCCTCGCTGTACCGATGAGACGTCTTAGATCATCTCAACTGAGCGGCAAGGTTTTGAATATCAGGCCCATAGTCTGAAATTTAAATTAGTAGTAGATTTTTTTCTGACAAATTTTAAGGTTATGTCTATATCCACGCCTCCTGTATGATGGGACAGCCATCAGCCCATCACAAATGCATATACATATGTTCTGTGAATTCTTGCACATGCTCAGTAGGAGTTAGTGACTCAAAAAGTGTAAATATAAAAAAGACTGTTCACATTTTGTTAATGGAAGTTAATTTGAAAGGTGTCTAAAATGGCATGTTCTATATAAATCATGAAAGTTTAATTTTATCTTGAGTGTCCCTTTAAATGTTAAATTCCGTCTTATTGATTAGTATTGCTTCAGACTTGGGAAAGGGATTAAATCTCCTGAAAGCTTGTCTTTTAAATATTGTTAGTCCAATAAAAAAGTTATCATTGCATACTGCAATACTCTGATTATCTTGGCATTTTGTATAAATATATATACGGTATATACAGTATACCACAAAAGTTAGTATACCCCTCACATTTTTGTAAATATTTTATTATATCTTTTCATGTGACAACACTTAAGAAATTACACTTTGCTACAATGTAAAGTAGGGAGTGTACAGCCTGTATACCATTGTAAATTTGCTGTCCCTTCAAAATAACTCAACACACAGCCATTAATGTCTAAACTGTTGGCAACAAAAGTGAGTAGACCCCTAAGTGGAAATGTCCAAATTGGGCCCAATAACCCATTTTCCCTCCCCGGTGTCATGTGACTCGTTAGTGTTACAAGGTCTCAGGTGTGAATAGGGAGCAGGTGTGTTAAATTTGGTGTTAGTGCTCTCACACTCTCTCATACTGGTCACTGAAAGTTCAAAATGGCACCTCATGGCAAAGAACTCTCTGAGGATCTGAAAAAAAGAATTGTTGCTCTACATAAAAATGGCATAGGCTATAAGAAGATTGCCAAGACGCTGAAACTGCAAGACCATACAGCGGTTTCACATGACAGGTTCCACTCATAACAGGTCTCGCCATGGTCAACAAAAGAAATTGAGTGCACATCAGCGTCATATCCAGAGGTTGTCTACAGTGGCGTCACTAGGGGGTGCGAGGGGTGTCCCTCCAGGGGGTGACACCACCAGCAATTTCTTTTTTTTAAAATTTTATTGAAATTCAAAGAAATACATGTAGAGATGCATAGATTTTTTTTATTAGAGGGGCCAGCAGTCGTAAACATTAGTGGAACTGGGGAAGTTATAGACACAATTCATTTTTTTGCCCCTTGAGCCCTCACTTTTGTGGGTTACTGTGTGTATGTGTATGTGTATGTATATGTGTATGTATATGTATATATATATATATATATATATATACACACACATACAAACACACATTGGTTTGTTTTTGTATAATGTTCTTAAATGTAAAGTATGGTATAGAAAAAAAAAAAAAAACCCACAGAATATGGTAATATATCCACCAGCATTCCATAAAGAAACAATAAAAAATTATCTTAGATATTAGGGCTATGCGATATGGAAAGAGAATATCACATTTTTTTTTTAAATATTGTGATTGTGATTTTATTAAAATCATTTTTTCAACATACATTTTGCATTTAAATATGAATTTAACTGTTCAAAATTTTCAAGTACACATTTCTGCTTGTTTAATTAAGCATTTTGGTCAATATTAGATGCTAATTTAAAGAAAAAAAACATGTACAGGCAAAATGTATAAGTTCTCACACTTACAAATGGCCCCAGTAATCTTTCAAGCCTAAAAGGCATTGAATTACAAACAAACTAAGTTAAAGGGACATTGTACACTAGATATTTCTTTGAATAAATGTTTTGCAGATGATCCATTTATATAACCCATCTCAGAGTATTTTTGTAACTATGTATAATTGTATAGAGTTGCTTATTTTTAATTAACGTTGTGCTAATTTTCAGACTCCTAACCGAGACATAAAGTATCAGATGAAGTCTACAGATTCCTGCTTACTCCTTTTTCTGTAAACTGTCTTTTCATATGCAGAGTTGATGGGAAGTGTCTACTCTTCCTGCTTTCCCAGCCCCTTTCAGTGGGTGTCCCAGCCTAACCTCATAAACAGTGCTAAACTGGGAGCTTCTAAGTAGTTTTTTTAAAGGTTTTATACTGGATTTTTAGATCAGTATCTGTGCATATTCTTCTTCATTGTGTCTATTACATGTAGTTAAATAAAAATTGGTGTATACTGTCCCTTTAACTGAAATTTTCTGCCTGGTGGTTACATTATTGGAAGGTTCTTTCCACATTGGCCATGTTTTCCTGTACAGTCAGTTGCCTATGAGTAACACATGCAGCAGGGTATGCAAGGAGGAACATGAATAGTGATGTCCAGCAGTACCTTTCATGTTTTTAATTAAGTGCAGTGCACAGCAGACTCTGCTACATATGTAAGTCATATAGCTGTCCAAGAAAACATAATGTGGTACTGACAAGTTCAATCCTCACCTACTTAAAGATATGTATTTATTTATTTGCTGGGAAAACTAATTTCAACATCTTTTGTTGAATTAGCAACTAGCAGCTGGCAGCATACAGAAGACAGAACACTAACTTTACTGAACCTATCTGGTTTATGCCCATCCTTACACACAGGAGGGAATATGAAGTGACATAATATCACTGACACTGACAGGCCCATTTATCAAGCTCCGTACAGAGCTTGAAGGGCCGTGTTTCTGGCGAGTCTTCAGACTCGCCAGAAACACAACTTATGAAGCAGCGGTCTAAAGACCGCTGCTCCATAACCCTGTCCGCCTGCTCTGAACAGGCGGACAGGAATCGCCGGACATCAACCCGATCGAATACGATCGGGTTGATTGACAGCTCCCTGCTGGCGGCCGATTGGCCGCGAGTCAGCAGGGGGCGGCGTTGCACCAGCAGCTCTGCTGCTGGTGCAATGTTAAATGCGGAGAGCGTATTGCTCTCCGCATTTAGCGAGGTCTTGCGGACCTGATCCGCAGTGTCGGATCAGGTCCGCAAGCCCTTTGATAAATAGGCCTGTGAGTGTCAACTAACCTCTCTGATGAGGAACTTGTAGGGGAGGTAGTTTCCTCTTCATGTGCTTTCTGGGACAAGAATAGATCTCTTTCTTTTTTCTGCTGAATATATTTGTTCCAATTACTTTCTGAACTAACGGAGATACATTTTTTATAAACATTCTTAACATGGTTAGATAATTGTATTTCATGAGCTCTCTTTTTTTATATACAAAATGTTCATATAAGCTTTGACTTCACCACTTATCACCGCTTTCGAAGCCTCCCAAAATACTTCTATTTTATGAAGATACACACTATTATCTGAGAGGAAGTCTTGCCATTTCTGTTTTAACCAAGTGACATACTTAGGATTATTGAAAAGGTACCGAATATAAACTAGTATAGATGGTTTAAAGGGACATGAAACCCAAATTTTTTCTTTCATGATTTAGAAAGAGAATGCAGTTTTATACATCTTTCTAATTTACTTCTATTATCTAATTTGTTTTATTCTCTTGATATTATTTGTTGAAAAGCATATCTAGATATGCTCAGTAGCTGCTGATTGGTTGCTGCACATAGAAGCCTTGTGTGATTGGCTCACCATGTGCATTTCTTTTTCTTCAACTAAGGATATCTAAAAAATGAAGCAAAATAAATAATAGAAGTAAATTGTAATGTTATTTAAATTTGTATGTTCTATCTGAATCATGAAAGAAAGATTTTGGGTTTAGTGGCCCTTTAATGGTAGATCTAGTGACCAAAAAAAAGGTTAATGAGATAATCGCGTGATCCGATATAAGGATTTTGCCTATCTCGGCTTCCGTTTTATAATTAGAGAGAGCGTCTGAAATAAAAAAAAAGTCAATACAGGAAAAAGTTTTGTGTGCTTGATCACAAGAGAACCGTTGCACATCAGGGTTATAAATATGCCAAATGTCGACTAGATTAAGTTTATGACACAGTTTTTTAAGATATTCTGCTCCTTTTTTGTATTCTGAAAGATTTTTTGTAGATAGTCTATCCAGTGCTAGACAATTGTTGCATTGAAATCCCCGCCCAAAACCAAGTTTTCTTTGACAAAAGGAAAAATGTTGCTTTTAATCTTATCCCAAAAACGTATAGAGACTTTGTTTGGGGCATATATATTACAGACGGTCATTTTAATCTTATTTACATATAGCTGGACTATTATATATCTGGCCTCTGGATCTACTTCCACATATGATATTTTATAATCAAGTGTCTTACTAAATAATATCGCCACTCCACACTTCCTGTTGGTAGCTGAGGTGGAAACGACTTCCCCAACCCATACCATCTTAAGTTTCTCATATTGAGGCGCATTAAGGTGAGTCTCTTGAAGGAGAGCAATATCAGGTTTAGATTTCGCTAATATTTTAATGATCAGTTTGCGTTTTGCCGGAGAGGAAACTCCACCTACATTCCATGATGCAATTTTTAGGTTAGCCAAGGGAAAAAAAAGGGGAAGGGACACATACCCCTTTTGGGGGAAAAAAACAAAACAATATATATTCCTGTTAGAAATACACAGACGGGTCCTGAATACCAGATTCATTTTATACACTTGACCCATGAGCCCAACCCCTAAAATAATCCTAAAAAGATAAAAAAAAAACTTTACTAAACAAAATATAATAACAAGCCCTGACCACAGTCATTGTTTAGAAGCAATATATTTTTTTACCTCTGAAACCTCGGCAAAGGTCTGCCTACTGCCCTTGTCTTCAACAATAATTTTTGCAGGATACACCATCCAAGCACAAATCCTTTTCTTGATTAATTGGGAGCAAAAAGGGGCCATCAGTTTCCTCTTTGCCGCTGTTTCAGAGGAAAAATCTTAAAACAAAAGAATTTTGTGGTTCCCAATCATAAATGGGGTATTTTTTCTAAACAAAATTTAGTAACTCTACCTTATCTTGATATTTCAAAACTTTAAAGATCACCATCCTATTTTTTACTGTGCCTGCTGGAGAAAAATTCCTAGATCCGAGTATATGTGCCCTTTCTATACTTAGAGGTATTTGCAAGGGGGGAAAACCTAAGGCTTTGGTATCGAGGTGAATTGCATAAGGTTTCAAATACTGGGGACTCCGGGAGGCCAATGATTTGGATATTATTGCGCCTCGAGGCGCAATTGCATAGTATTCATTTTAGAATCCTGACTGGAAATAATATCATCTTGAACATTAACTCTATCCTCCAGTACAGAGATTCTATCTTCCGCCTCCTGGATTCTAGAGGAAAACTGTCTCATTTCGGCCGACAGAATACTTAAATCGGCGGAAATTAACCCCAACTCTTTTTTTTATACCCTCAAATTGGGGGGTGAATATTTCTGATAGCTGAGTAATTAATGTGTGTGTTTCAACTGAGATGTTATCGGGGATATTCTCTGAGCTAGCATCAGCCAGTTTTTTTTTTTATCTTTTTTTACAGGCATTCTGGGTGAACTTGCCTTCACCTGAGTGACAAATTTTTCCATGCAGCGCAACACAAATAATCAAAAATACAATATAAATTACCAAAACGTGCCCCCTCCCCAAAACCTAGTGCAAAAACACAATTATAATACACAAATATAGAATTAAGGGACTCGGCGGCCCCTCTCCTATCCTAAAAATAAGCAATATATTAAAGGGACAGTCTACACCTATACAAACATTCGCCCATACCTTAGATCCATTGCAGATTTTCATAGCGCACCCCTTCAACCCTTGAGTCAGCGACACAACTGAAGTTATTTGAAATCAAAAGTTAGATTTAGACAGTTAGAAATGGCCGCCCAGCTCCGCCTATGAACGACATCATACACTGTGTTAATGTCAATGGTCCAATCAAAAGTTGATCACTTGTTAAAATTGTGTCTCGCGCTTTTGTTGTTTCGCGCATGCGCAACAGTAGTGGAACCAAATATCTGGAACCAAAATATCTTTCCAATTCTCACAGGGATCGAATTATTCATAGGACCGTCAATGTATTGTGTAAGTATATTGGGAATCTGCGATACGCTTTTTTTTTTATTCCAGATGCGCAGATGGACTTCCGCTTCCTCACTTCCCTAAAGATGCGCATGCGTATTTTGATAGTCCTGACGTCACTTGGTGCTACGTGCACAAGTGTTAGCTAGAAAGAAAACACCACTATAAGGTAGGTGGAGAAGGGATTGGGCGGAGTTTGTCGGCCATTTTTAACAAATAAAATATAACTTTTGATTTTAAATAACTTAAGTTGTGTCGCTGACTCGTTAGGGTTGAAGGGGTGCGCTATGAAAATTGGCAATGGTTCTAAGGTATGGGCAAATGTTTGTATAGGTGTAGACTGTCCCTTTAAGTGAATAATTCCAAATACATTTCTTGCCTAAAAGGCTCCTTGGCGTGGAAATAAAGTGAATAAAACAAACTTATGTATGTAGTCGAAAAAACAAAAAATACCTAATTAGTGATTTAAGGCCTGTAAATATAGATGCCCTTTGATATAACTCTCACATTGAACTCTCCTGAGATTTTTAACCACACATAAATATTAGGGCAACCCTTAAATTTAAATATCACAATCTAACTCCATGAATTTCACCAACAATAATGTCCAATCCTACATTAAGGCAATAGTCTCTTTAAACCAGGATAGTCTCCCTTTTCTCCCAGAGACTTGTAAAGGGGGAGTTTTGCAGTGGATCACTCCGGCCAAAAAAAAAACTGGCACTATCGTCCGTTATATGCCTGCTCTTGACTCCGACCCAATTTTACAGACAGAGGATCAAAAGTAGGATGTTTCAAAGGTTATTTGACTGAACAGCAACAGTACACTGTTAGCGTTTTACTCACAGATTCCTCCGACCGGACCTGCCATTATACTCTTCCTCTGCAGGGATCAAGCGTGCAGTACAGATCCCTCCACACTTCAGCAGCTCTGTCTGAAACAGATCAATGAAGGGCCAGGAACCGGTCACCTCCTCTGTCAGTCGCGTAGATAGGCAGCCTTGGTCAGGTGAGTATATTTAGGTTCCCGGTAGGTAAGAGCGCCTCTCAACACCACCTTGATGTCATCAGTAGTCAGGGCTCTTTAATAAAAAAAAAACCAGTGGTAACCGCAGCCAAATGGCAGTTAAGACTTCCAACTCCTGGGCAAGAATAGTCCCGCAACCGTCCATCAATTCCTTAGGAAACGATCCGTGGTACGATGCATTGGAGTGGGGTAGCGATGTTCAGGCACTCGGCTTGTGGACGCCGACTCGAAGCGTGCTGCTGCAGGCTCCACCCCCAAACCGGAATTCGGAGGCAAAACTTGTCAACTGCATGCCTGTTATAATACTAATGCCATTTGTAACATGAATATACATTTTAAAAAATATATTCATGTTCAAACATATGTTAAAACAATATGCATCATATTTTAAAAATTGTACATAAATGCACTATTAACCCCTAAGATGTCCTAACCTAATCATCTAAGGCCTAATAAATACTAATTAAGTCTGCCTCCGCTGCCATGAAGACGGGCTCCCATCACCAGGAACCGGGATGAAGAGGGCCCAAGAGGAGCTGAATTTGCCAATGGTGAGCACCACTTTTTGGGTTAGTTAATGCTTTTTTGGGGTGAGTTTTTTATTTTTAAGAATAGGCTTTTTAATTTTAACTTCTCTTATATAACAAACACCTAGATTACGAGTTTTGCGTTAGGAGGGGTGTGGTGCTAACGAGCAGTTTTCGCTCACCGCTCACTTGCAGACAACGCTGGTATTACGGTTTTTTACAAACCCGGCGTTAACCGCAAAAAAGTGAGCCAAGAGCAAAATTTAGCTCCACATCTCACCTCAATACCAGCGTTGCTTATGGTAGCGGTGAGCAGGTAAAACGTGCTCATGCACGATTTCCCCATAGGAATCAATGGGGGAGAGCCGGCTGAAAAAAACCTAACACCTGCAAAAAAGCAGCGTAAAGCTTCTAACGCAGCCCCATTGATTCCTATGGGGAAATACATTTTATGTCTACACCTAACACCCTAACATGAACCCACAGTCTAAACACCTATAATCTTACTTATTAACCCCTAATCTGCCACCCCCGACATCGCCGCTGTGATGAGAGTAGGATGTGATGTCACTAGTATGTGGGCGGGGCTTAGGTCCGGTGTCTGTGTCGCAGTTAGTTTAGGACAATCAACCTGTCTGGATGTGTATTGCTATGCTCTGTAATAAAATAGAGTTGTACCATCATTGCTGTGTCCTGCATATGTCCTGCATCTCATGACATGGTGTCAGAAGTTCTGGACTGCGCTTCTGTTCCTGATCAATTGCAATGTCAAAGTTTACCCCACCTGAGCCTTTTGACTTTTCTCAGCCTGCAGCTTGGCCCACATGGCGTCAGCGGTTTCAGCGCTTCAGGATTGCATCCAAACTGAACAAGGAGAGTGGTGAAGTACAAGTTAATTCTCTTTTATACTCTATGGGGAAAGATGTGGAGCCAGTGTTCAATGCTTTTACTTTCCAAGAAGGGGAAGAAGTTAACTTTGATATAGTTATGGATAAACTCAGTGCCCACTTTGTGCCCAAAAGAAATGTGATTCATGAGAGAGCTTGTTTTCACAAACGTAATCAGCGTGTGGGAGAATCTGTGGAGTCATTTGTGCGCAGCCTGTATGAATTAGCTGAATTCTGTGAGTTTGGTGTTGCTAAAGAAGAGCAAATCAGAGACAGAATATTTATTGGAATTGCAGATGCTGAAGTCTCCCTGAAGCTGCAGTTAGAGCCTGATTTAACGTTAGAAGGGGCTATTAGGATGGCCCGCCAGAGTGAACTGGTGAAAAAGCAAAGTGCTGATCTGAGGTCTGAGAGTATTGTGGATGAAGTGCAACAGTCTAGGAAAACTACTAGTGAAAGGCACAGTGTGAGCGGTAGATCTAAAGTACTGGAAAGGCCTAGAAGTGGATGGGCGCAACATGGTCGATGCACACGGTGCTACCGGGCTCATGATCAGAGTACTAAATGCCCGGCCAGAGATAAAAGATGCAGAAAATGTAACAGAATAGGCCATTTTGAAGTGGTGTGTAAAACTGAATACATTAAGGAGATGCAGGTGGACAGTGACCAGGAGGGTCAGGAAGTGTCTTTTGTGGGGTCTGTGGTGGAACCGACAAGCTCAGAGGAAGATTGGAAAGTTACTTTTACTGTAATGGGAGCCAAAGTTGATTTTAAGATTGACACAGGAGCAGATATCACTGTAATGTCTTTTTCTGAATTTATGAAACTGCCTCGACAGCCCCAGCTGGCGAAGGTTACTACAAATGTCCATAGTCCTGGTGGCCGCATTGATTGTGTGGGGAAATTTCTTGCCAGCTGTGAGTACAAGCAAAGGAAGTTTACCATGTGGGTGCATGTGATCCAAGGTCAGTGTGTTAACAGTTTATTGAGCAGAAAAGCAGCCTGTGACTTGGGCCTCGTGGCCAGAGTGAATGAGATTTCCGAAGATATGTTTGGCGAGTTGGGCCTACTGAACTGCAAACCTGTCCGTATAGCACTTAAAAGTGACGCAGTCCCATACAGTATTTCTACCCCTCGTAGAATCCCGTTCCCGCTCATGCCTCAAGTGGAGAAAGAGCTTATGCGCATGAAGTCTAAGGGGGTTATTGAAGAGGTTGTTGAAGCGACTGATTGGTGTGCCCCCATTGTTCCAGTTGCAAAGAAAAACGGAAAGGTGCGCATCTGTGTGGACCTGAAAAGGTTGAATGAAGCAGTGATGAGGGAGAGATTTGTGCTGCCGACATTAGAAGATATAGCTCCAAAGTTGGCTGGGGCGAAGTTCTTTTCCACATTAGACGCTTCTAGCGGCTTTTGGCAGATCCCCCTGGATCTAAAGTGCCGCAAACTGACTACCTTTATCACACCGGTAGGTCGGTTCTGCTTCTGCAGACTCCCCTTTGGGATATCCTCCGCTCCTGAAATCTTTCAAAGGGAAATGAGTTCTCTCCTGAGTGGCCACGTGGGCACAGAGGTCGTCATGGACGACATTCTAGTGTATGGGTCTACAGTGGAGGAGCATGATCAGCGTTTGAGTTGTGTGCTGCAGGCTATCAAAGAGTCTGGGCTGAAGCTGAATAAAGAAAAATGTCATTTTAGGAAAACTGAATTATGCTACTTTGGGCATATCATCAACGGGGATGGCATCAAGCCGGACCCCGAGAAAATTCGGGCTATTGAACAGATGAAAAGCCCTTCTGATGTACATGAGCTGAGACAGATATTGGGCCTTGTAAATTACGTGGGCAAGTTTCTTCCAGATTTATCTACAGTTTTACACCCTATCACAGAGTTGCTTAAGAAAGATGTTGCCTGGGTCTGGGGACCCTCACAGGAAAAAGCGTTCCTGCATGCCAAGTCACTGCTGGGGTCTGCCCCAGTGCTGGGGTTCTACGACCCTTCAAAAAAGACTGTGGTTAGTGCTGATGCAAGCAGTTATGGGTTGGGGGCTGCACTCCTGCAGTTGAATGACAACAAACTACAGCCCATCACCTACTGTTCCCGCACACTGACGGCTGCGGAGTCAAAATACGCTCAAATTGAGAAAGAGTGCCTGGCTGCAGTTTGGGCCTGTGAGCGCTTTCACCGTTATCTAGTGGGTTTGGAGAAATTTAGTCTGGAAACTGACCACAAACCGCTAGTCCCTCTAATCAATTCTTATGACATTGACAAAACACCCTTGAGATGCCAGAGACTTTTAATAAGACTGCTCAGGTTCAATGTTCAGGCAGTGCATGTGCCGGGGAAACAACTGGTTGTGGCAGATACACTATCCAGGCTCCCGCTGGCTGCTGCTGAAGAATCCTCCACGGAATCGGATGTGAAAGTGTATGTTGATTCAGTTCTGGCCTCTAAGTCCATTTCTTCAAGGAAACTGGAAGAGATAAAGAAAGAGACATATTTGGACACAGATCTGCAAGAAGTTATAAGGTACATAAAAGATGGCTGGCCCGAGAGCCGGGCAGCCTGGATGTCTTTAAATGCTTACCAGCCAGAGAGGTCGCAGCTCAAGGAGCTGGAGGGGTTGGTGCTGTTCCAAGACCGCATTGTAATTCCTGTCAGCATGAGGAAGGAGATGTTAAACAGGATTCATGATGGCCACTTAGGCATTACAAAGTGCAGAGAAAGGGCAGCTACAGCTGTGTGGTGGCCTGGGATCAGCTCCGACATTGCAAATCACGTGTCTAAATGTGCCTTTTGCCCGGAACGCCGGCCTACTCAGAGAAGGGAGCCCTTAATGTCTACTCCGCTGCCTGCGGGGCCGTGGCAGAAAATAGCTGCTGATTTGTGTGAACTGCACGGGAAAAAGTTTCTTGTTGTGATCGACTACTATTCCAGGTATTTGGAAATTGCACCCCTGAATGATATCACAAGTCAGGCCGTTATCATTCGCCTGAAGAGCTTGTTCGCCCGCTGGGGCATTCCAATGGAGCTGGTGAGTGATAATGGTATGCAGTTTGCTTCTACAGAGTTCAGTGCTTTCAGCAGGGAATATGATTTTGTACATTCCACGTCAAGTCCACATTATCCGCAGGCCAACGGAATGGCTGAAAGGGCAGTTCAAACAACAAAATTCATTCTAAAGCAATCTGAGCCGTACCTAGCCCTCTTGTCATACAGGGCGACGCCCATTCAAGCCACCGGGTTTAGCCCGGCACAGCTGATGCTAGGACGCCAGATTCGCACCACTTTACCCTCAGTGGGTGTCTTCAAGCCGCCTGGCCCTGTTCCTCGGGACGAAGTCCTTAGGAGGGATGAAGAGGCCAAAAAGGGTTATCGTTTCTTCTACGACAGGAGACATTCTGTCAGGCCTTTACAGGAACTGAAAGCAGACCAAAGTGTCAGAATTAAACTGGATGATGAGAAGAAATGGAAGATGCCTGCTACGGTAGTGGGCCGCTCTCCAGAATCAAGGTCTTACATAGTCCTTACAGAGGGAGGGACGGTTACACGCCGTAACCGAAGACATCTTCAGCCTGTACCTGAGAGTATGGAACCGGATACCTCAGTACCACCGCCGGTGGGATCCCCTGTTCTAAGAGAGGTGCCTTCCCCTCAGCAAGATCACAGCGGGGATATATCTTTGCCTCCAGCAGACTCTTGTTCACCATCTTCTGTATCAGAGGACAGTTAATGCAAAGTTACATTAGGGGAAGAGTGGTGAAACTTCCAGCCCGATACAGGGACTGACTTTAGCTAGAACAGTGACCGGAAGTATGGGCAGAATAATCCCATGGTCACTGTGGACTAGGGTAGTCTACCCCGATGTCCAAGTCAGGATGTAATTTATTTGTTCATGTTTTCTAATCTATCTGTTTTTATAATGTTCAAAAACAAAAATGTTGTTGTATACCCTGTTGGTGTACCTTGTTATTTATTATATGCAAATGTATGCTTTGCCTTTGAAAAAGGGGAAGATGTGATGAGAGCAGGATGTGATGTCACTAGTATGTGGGCGGGGCTTAGGTCCGGTATCTGTGTCGCAGTTAGTTTAGTACAATCAACCTGTCTGGATGTGTATTGCTATGCTCTGTAATAAAATAGAGTTGTACCATCATTGCTGTGTCCTGCATATGTCCTGCATCTCATGACAGCCGCAACCTACATTATAATATTAACCCCTAATCTGCTGCTCCGGACACCACTGCCACCTACATTATACTTATGAATCTCTAATCTGCTGCCCCCAACATCGCCGAACCCTACATTATATTTATTAACCCCTAATCTGCCCCCCAACGTCGCCGCAACCTAACTACATTCATTAACCCCTAATCTGCCGCCCCCAACTTCGCCACCACTATATTAAATGTATTAACCCCTAAACCTAAGTCTAACCCTAAACCTAACCCCCCCAACTGAAATATAATTTTAATAAATCTAAATAAAATTACTATCATTAACTAAATTATTCCTATTTAAAACTAAATACTTACCTTCATTCTTCAGTCGGCTGTCGTGTGAAGAGGATGCTCCGCGTCGGATGTCTTGAAGATGGACCCGCTCCGCGCCGGATGGATGAAGATAGAAGATGCTGCCTGGATGAAGACTTCTGCCCATCTGAAGGACCACTTCTGCCCGTCTGGAGGACCACTTCTGCCGGCTTCGTGGAGGACTTTGGTTGGGCCCAGTTGGGTGAAGACTTCTCAAGGTAGGGTGATCTTCAAGGGGTTAGTGTTAGATTTTTTTAAGGGGGGATTGAGTGGGTTTTATAGTAGCTTTGGTTGTGTGAGTGGTGGGTTTTAATGTTGGGGGGGTATTTGTACTTTTTTTTTTACAGGTAAAAGAGCTGATTACTTTGGGGCAATGCCCCGCAAAAGGCCCTTTTAAGGGCTATTTGTAATTTAGTGTAGGGTTTTTTTATTTTGGGGGCTTTTTTATTTTGTTAGGGGGATTAGAGTAGGTGTAATTAGTTTAAAATTCTTATAATTATTTAATTATTTTCTGTAATTTAGTGAGTTTTTTTTCGTACTTTAGATAATTTATTTTAATTGTAATTAATTGTATTTAGTTTAGGTAGTTAATTTCGCTATAGTGTAGTGCTAGGTGTAATTGTAACATAGGTTAGGTTTTATTTTACAGGTAAATTTGTCTTTATTTTAACTAGGTAGTTAATAAATAGTTAATAAGTATTTAATAACTATTGTTCCTAGTTAAAATAAATACAAAGTTGCCTGTAAAATAAAAATAAACCCTAAGATAGATACAATGTAACTATTAGTTATAAAAAAAAGTGAGCGGTGAGCCTGTCATTTCAAGACTCGTAATACCAGCGGGCGTTAAAAAGCAGTGTTGGGACCTCTCAACGCTGCTTTTTAACCCTAACGCACAACTCGTAATCTTGCCGATAGTTTTTTTGAGTTAGATTTTGTTATTTTGGCGGGGTGGAGGTTTTTTTCTTAATTTAATTTAAATGTAAAAGAGCTGATCACTTTAGGGCAATGCCCTACAAAAGGCCCTATTAAGTGCAATTGTAATTTATTTTAGTGTTAGGTTTTTTTTTTGTTTTTTTTAGTGGGTATTTTATTTTATTAGGCATGTAGTTTAGTGTTTTTTTTATTTTGGATATTGTAGTTAATATAATAGTTTAGTACTTGCGGTGGGTATGTGGCGGTATAGGGGTTAATAGTTTAGTAATTGCGGTGGGTATGTGGCGGCATAGGGGTTAATAGTTTAATACTTGCAGTGGATATATGGTGGCATAGGGGTTAATACAATAGATACTTGCGGTGGGTATGTGGCAGTTTAGATCTTTATTAGTGTAGTGTTAGTTTGCGATCGTGGGGTACTTCGGTTTAGAGGTACTAGAGTTAGTGATTAGGCAGACAGCAGTTCTATTCCAGGGATCCTTTCCTATATATCGCTAATATGGGCGGCGATGCTGGGTGTTATCTATAGCCAGCATTGCTGACCTACGGCATGTATAGTAAATGCCTCTCAGCAATGCCTCCATGTCAGGAGTTTGGAATATTTCAACAAGCTCACTCGACATATCAGCGGATCCCTTTGAATATTTCACCACTCCGTAGCGCTTTCGATCATCGGGGCCTAAGAGAGAAAAGTAAAAGTAATGTTTCTTAAAACTGTACACTTAAAAAAAAAAAAAGGGTTTAATGTACCTTTATAGGAATTGTAAACAGTTTTTATCACTGTTGTAATAAAATTCCCCTAAGAAGTGGCTTATACTTAATAGAAATCATTGAAATATGTATTATCATTTTAAATCAATTTTACTTTTTATTTCTTTTTTTTATCTTTATTTGTGCAGTGTCCATTACTTCCTGTGACAGCCCTACAAGTAGGCTGGGGTCTCTACAGGAAGACTTTTCTAGCTCGATCTCATAAAACATCTACATTAAAATGATTATAGTATTAAAATAATATAAAACCCAAAATGTTTATTTCATGATTCAGATAGAGCATGTGATTTTAAACAATTTTCTGATTTACTTCTATTATCAATTTTTCTTTGTTCTCTCTGTATCTTTTGTTTAAAAGCAGGGATGTATGCTTAGGAGTCGGACCATTTTTGGAGCACTTTATTACAACAGTTTTGCTGGAATTGTATCCATTTGCAAGAGCACTAGATCGCAGCACTATTTCCACTTCCCTCTATCACCATCATCCCACCCATCACTCATTGCTGTTTCAACACTAAAAGAAATGTTCCACATTGTTATGATTTTTTACTTTTACTCAATTCCTAGCAGTACTGTGTATTTCTGCGGCTTTTAACACTGAAAATTGCAGCGTAAAAGCAGTGACACACTATTCTGAGTCATGTCGGTATAGCTATACCGCATGCATTTTAGCCTGTAACACAACGTCAATCCCGCACTACAAAAAATGCAGTTTTTGTGTGGGATTTTCATAGCGCCGGTATTACAGGTTGTGCGGTGAGGCTAAAATGCTGGCTTTACAGCCTATACCAACACAATCTATACCGCCATCTGAAAGCAGTAGTTATGGAGTTTGTGTAAAAAAAAAACTTATAACTAAAATATTACAAAGTACACTAACACCCATAAACTACCTATTAACCCCTAAACCGCTGCCCTCCTGCATCACAAACACTATATTAAACTTATTAACCCCTAATCTGCCGCCCACCCACATCGCGACTATTCAATAAAGTTATTAACCCCTAATCTGCCACCCACCCACATCGCCAACACTATTTAAATATATTAACCCCTATTCCACCGCTCCCCGACATCACCACCACTAAATAAAGTTATTAACCCCTACACTTTCAGGGATCCCACATCTCCGCCACTAAATAAACCTTTTAACCCCTAAACCGCCAGCCGTCCACTTTGCAAAACACTAAACCACATTACAAAACACTAAATTAAACTATTAACCCCTAAACCTAACACCGCCCCAACTTTAAATTAAAATTACAATATAACTCTATTTAAATAAATAAAAACTTACCTGTAAAATAAATATAAACCTAACATTAAACTATAAATTAACCTAACATAACTATTCTAATAAAATAAAAAAACTACCAATTAAAATATCTAAATTACAAATTTAAAACAACCTAACACTAGAAAAAAAATAAAAAAATCTAAATTACAACTAAAAAAACCCCCAAATCTTATGAAAAAATTAAAAAATCTAAGTTTACCAAAAATAATAACACTAAAATCAGAAAAAAAAACTGGATCTCATACTCGACATCTCACCACAACCCACATAATACACTACGCCCAAATCACTTGTATCTTTTATTGTGAAAGGCTCAATGAAAATGTACATGCCGTAAAAATATCTGTAGAAAATACTGAACCTGAAATGTATATTATATAATTTCCAACAAGTTCAAAACGGACTAATGATTCACATAACTCAAAAATCCAGACTGGATTATGGACAATTTCAAATAATGTGTTTATCTCATACAAATTGATGTAACACTTTGATAGTTTACTTCTATGTAACGTGAATTATTTATGTTTATGTTATGTTAAAACATCAAACAAAGAAAATCTTATAAACTAAAAAAATATGCTAACCTTCATCTCAGCCTTCAGCAAGTCGTAATCTTTTAGTTGGTGGTGTGTATATATATATATATGTATGCATGTGTATTTATGTGTTTATATGTGTATATATGTGTATTTATGTGTATGTGTTTATATGTGTGTATATGTGTATTCATGTGTATTTATGTGTTTATATGTATGTATATATGTGTATTCATTTGTATTTATGTGTTTATATGGGTAAATATGTATAGTCATGTGTATTTATTTGTTTATATGTGTATTTATGTGTTTATATGCGTGTATATGTGTATTCATGTGTATTTATATGTTTATATGTGTATTGATGTGTATTTATGTGTTTATATGTATGTATATATGTGTATTCATTTGTATTTATGTGTTTATATGCTTGTATATGTGTATTCATGTGTATTTATGTGTTTATATGTGTATTGATGTGTATTTATGTGTTTATATGTATGTATGTATATATGTGTATTCATTTGTATTTATGTGTTTATATGGGTATATATGTGTATTCATGTGTTTATATGTGTATTTATGTGTTTATATGTATGTATATGTGTATTCATATGTATTTATATGTTTATATGTATGTATATATGTGTATTAATTTGTATTTATGTGTTTATATGCGTGTATATGTGTATTTAAGTGTTTATATGGGTATATATGTGTATTCATGTGTATTTATATGTTTATATGCGTGTATATGTGTATTCATGTGTATTTATATGTTTATATGTATGTATATTTGTGTATTCATTTGTATTTATGTGTTTATATGCGTGTATATGTGTATTTATGTGTTTATATGAGTATATATGTGTATTCATGTGTATTTATGTGTTTATATGTGTGTATATGTGTATTTATGTGTTTATATGCGTGTATATGTGTATTCATGTGTATTTATATGTTTTTATGTGTACATATGTTGGAAAAATGACACCAATAGACTTGCTTGACACAGGGTTGAAGCACAGTAAACAAAGTGTGATACAAGGAGGTATGCCTGTATATACTTTGCATGAAAGTATCATTGTTGCTCATTAGCGGGGTGCACCTATCTTTTGGTTTAAATTTCCAATCTGACAAATGCTATTTGCAAGCACACAAAAATATTACATACATTTCATTAATACTTCCTGAATTGCTTAGTATTCTTTCCCTGATTCAAATCACATACTCTTTTTTGGAGTTTTCTTATACTATATAAGTGACTTGCACACAAAGAAGGAAAGTAAGAGATGCTGGACTCTATCCTTGTTTTCATTCCTGAGTCAACCCCTATACACTGATATACAGGGAAAATATCTATGCAAAGAAAGGTAAAATAGGGCCAGAGGGAAAGTCAAGTTCAAATTTTACATACATGTACTGTACATCATATATACAGTATGTATCAGAAAGCATAGCATGTGGATTATACATAGAAACATACATAGATATTGATGGCAGATAAGAGCCATAGGCCCAGCAAGTCTGCCCGACCTTACCTAACAGTATAAATTTTTAAAGTCCCCAATGCAAGGTAATTGGAGAAAAAAACGTGAAGAGCCACAGTGGAACAATCGTAATAGAATCAATGGAAACTGGAGAATAAATAGGTGTGCTGATTTACAGCAGGAAAGATACAGTGGTGACTGGATAAGGAATGAAGTGGCAGAAAATAACAACAAGGAAAGGCACAATGGTGACTGGAGAAGGAATGATATGGAAGATAATAAAGGCAATATGGGATACTGGGACCTGAGAAAGCAGAATGACAGGATGGGAGAAGAAATAGAAGCATTAAAGAGGCAAATAGAGGCAGATAGGAAGCCGCAACCTGAGGAAAATAGGGCACAGTATACTGTAATAAAGGAGGAAGAGAAACACAAATCAGAGTAAAGAGGCCCAACCCCTGCTCAAGACCGCCTCATACATGCAGCTGACCTTGGCATGGATGAGGCGGGTCGGCCCACCATATTTACTTACATTGCAGGGGTGGGAAAACACAAGTTGTTAGACAGTGGTGCGGCGGTTACTATGACAAACAGGGTCACAAATGGGAACAGCTTAGTTAAAATAGTAGGAGTTACAGGGAACCCACAGCAAGTCAGTGCCGGGGTGATAGAGATTAAGGTGGGTGGAGTAACAGTTAAAGTTGAAGCTATAGTTGGATGGCCTGAGGAAATATTAGGTATAGAAGCATTAAAAAAAGGTAAATTTATTGTAGACTTTGCCAACCAATGCTTTTGGAAAAAGGAACCAGGTAGTGAGAAACATGGAGAGACAACACAGACAAATGGTACAGTTTGTCCCATGGCATACATAGTGGCACCAGTAAAAAGAATAGGAGAAAACAGGCTACAGTTGGAGGGACGACCAGAATGGTTGAAGCAACTCGTGCAAGCAATTCCAGTATGGGCAAGAGATAAGCTTGATTTTGGGAGAATGGATACAACAGTGCTACTTGAAGGAAAAGATCCACCATGGCAGAAACAATACCCAGTTCCAAGGGAATCTTTGGTTTCTATTACAGAAATGATAGAGACACTGGAGGAACGTGGAATCATAAAATCTGGAAATGGATATGGATGTAATTCTCCTTGTTGGCCTGTCAAGAAGGCAGTACTGAAAACCAGTGAAGCAGAAGGCAAAACAGCTCCATCCTGGAGACTTACCATTGATTACAGAGCTGTCAGCAAACTAGCAAAGAGAATGGCACCAGTCGTATCAGTCTATTGTGAAATGATGTCAAAGATATCACCAGAAATGAGAATATTTACAGTAATAGATGTAGCAAATGGATTCTGGTCAATACCCCTGGAAAAAGAATGCCAATACCGGACTGCATTTACCTGGGAAGGACGGCAGTATGTCTTCACAGTTCTGCCACAAGGGTACTGTGATGCCCCAGCTATTTTCCATACACACATGAAGGAAGCATTATCACAATTCCCACGACCTGAACGTATCATCCAATATGTGGACGATGTGCTTCTTCAGTCTCCAAATATGGAACAACATCAACAAGATCTGACACTCTTGCTAGAGTGTATTAATAATGCAGGACTAAAATTAAATGGTGCAAAAGCTCAGTTGGCCTGCAAGGAAGTTCATTTCTTGGGTGTAACTATAACTGGAGAGGGTAGAACAATTGATCAGGATAGAGCAAAAGTGATTGCTCAACTACCAATCCCAACTGATCATACAGCACTACAATCTTTGTTAGGAATGATGGGCTTCTGTAGAGAATTCACTCCAAGATATGCACAGCTGGCTCAACCCTTGTATGAAATTCTTAGAGCAGAAAATTGGGATTGGTCTGATGAACATACTAAGGCTGTTAACCAGTTGAAGACAGAACTAGGTAGTGCACCAACCCTTGCAAGTCCTGACCATGAAAAAGAGTTCAGGTTGTATCCCATCACAATGCCAGATGCACATGGAGTAGTCATTACTCAGACTTGGGGTAACACAGAGCGACCAGTGGCATTCGGATCCCAGACACTTTCAGCTGTGGAACTGAAATTTGGATGATGTGAGAGAATCATATTGGCCGCATACTGGGCAGTGAAGCGATTTAAATACCTATTTGGCACACAAAATGTAATTATCTGTACCCACCATACACCTTTAAAAGTACTCAGGCAAGGAAGTCTGACAATTAGTCATATTAATAATGCTCGTATACAAAAATGGATAGTGGCATTGCTTGCAGATAACATTTCAACACATGAATTAAAAGAGCCAAAGCAATTGGTAGCTGGAGTTTGTATTAAAGGAAATGCACATGAATGTCAGGTCAACCCAGGACCAACGTGTCACCCAGTATTCAAAGATGCCACTAACTTAATGATGACTAAAGAACCTATTTGGTACACAGATGGTAGTTGACATCATGTACAAGGAAAAAGAGTTTCAGGAATTGCTGGAGTAAAGATTCAGAGTGATGAGATTTTAGAAGAATTTGGATTCAAGCTAAAAGCTTCCTCAGCACAATATGCAGAGCTAGCAGCTGTTGTGCAAGTTCTTTACCAAGAATCAGGAAAAAGTGACAGGGTGACAATAGTCTTGGACAGTGACTGGGTTTTCAGAGGAACATGTCTGTTGCTGAAATGGTGGGCTAGCAATAAATTCTTGGCTACAGATGGATAAACAGTAAAATTTCACGGTCTTTGGCAAATTGTGGAGACTCTATCCCATGACTTTCAAAGAATCAATATGATTAAAGTACGTGCCCACAAAAGAACAGGGCCTCATCGAATAGGAAATAACCTTGCACATCATCGAGCAAAACAAGCAGCAAAGTGGGCTGAGGAATGGAAACCAGACTATGAAGAAAGAAAGCTAACTGTAGCTGCAACAACAAGGGGAGAATCTAAAGTGGTACAAAAGAGAATGCAAGAATTGCAAGAACTTCAAGATGAAGATGTTGAAATTAGAGAACTCAGAATGAGAATAAGAGGAGGAGAGGAAGTACATCATAAAGGGAAAATGATAGTGGAAGAAAAGGGTCTGGTTTGTGTACTAGAAGATGGCTTTCCTGTCTGGGTTGTACCATTCCATATTAGGAAAGACATCCTTAGATGGATACATGGGTCACAAGCAGGAGGACACCCAAAGATAAAGGAAGCAAAGGAAAAAATACAGAAGATGGGATGGTGGCATGTACAGAATAAGGACCTTGAAGATTTTTTGGACGGCTGCCTCACCTGTGCTAGATTTGATCGGTCTAACAGAAAGAAAAGGGGAGAACTTATGAGACAGCCACCTGTAGGACCATCTGAAAGAATTCAAATTGATTATACTGGACCACTGCCAACAACCACACGAGGGAATAAATACATTTTGATGGTAGTGGATAGTTTTTCAAGATGGATGATCGCAATCCCAACAAGGAACTGTACAGCGGTAACAACTGCCATGAAACTAGTGAATGAAGTAATTACTGTGTGAGGGGTCCCAAAAGTAATTTATTGTGATAATGGAGCTGCATTTATTGCAAATGTAATGAAGGAAATGTGCAAAATGGTTGGAATAGATCTGAAATATCACATACCTTACCATCCACAGGCAGCAGGTCAAGTTGAACGGATGAATGGGACTGTAAATAGAGAACTTATGAAATTGGTTGCAGAACATGGGTCAGCCTGGGACACCTATGTACCTTTGGTATGTGCAAGGCTTAGAGCCAGACCCTCTAGATCTACAGGATTTTCACCCTATGAAATCCTTATGGGGAGGCCAATGCCATTCTGGACCAACTGGATGACCATTCCAGCACCAGTGGCATTGCAAACTGCAGCCATCACAGATGAATGGGTAAAAGAGCTTGCCACACATCTAGAAATTGTGCACAAAGCAGCAGTATGTGGGTAGCAAAAAAAAAAAAAAAGGAAGAGGGATGAAAATGATTTTAATAGTCATACCATAAAGTTCCTATAATGATCTATACATTTCCTGTATTCTATGCCTTATGTTTATATGCTAACTATATTTTGGCCCTGTTTTGTGTTTTGTTTTTTTATCTTCTCTCTCTTTCACCCAGGGAAATACAGAAGAAATAAGAAGAGAATGAGAAAAATATAATTCCCCATTCACTAGTTACAAATTATTAGTTTATTCACAGGCTCGTCAGAAGATTGAATTCAGAAGAAATGAAACCTAGGCAAGGAGGATGGTGTCTTTTTCTGGCACAACTGATGAGTATAAACTGTATCGGAATGGGAAGAGGGAGACCACCAATTAGACCAGAGGATACAGCATATAAGGGACTTATTTTAAAAGGAATAGAGGATAGATATATACAGGCAGATAGATTTATTTGGCCGAAGGAGTTAAAAGTAAAAGAAATTGGTGACTTACATTTGAATATCATGTTGCCAAATGATAGTATGGGGTTAGCTCTTAGGGCACCAATAAATGTGACCAAGGGACAAGAATGGAACTGGGTGGTTAGAAATGGGCAGGTAACAGCTAATGGAATATTTATAGATTGTGTGAAATTGACTTCAACCTCTCAAGGATACTATAAACATATTAATATCATAGTAAGCAACATATCTTTAAATGACGGTGGTGAATGGGAGGTTGCCACTATAGCTTCATATCCCAATAAAGAATTGAAATGCAATCTTAACACTGGAGAGGTGTGTGTATTAACAGTAGATGAGGTAACACTTTCAGTACAGAAAAGGGAACATTGTAAAGATCAGATAACAATTCCATGGCCAAAAAGGGGAATCATTGTAGTCCCTACACATGAAACTGTGGTACAAGGTGTGGGATGGACATATTACCCCATAATGTTAGATTTTAATTATTTCATGATTCCTTTAAGGTGCTCAAGACAGCAGCGCGAATGGTTCAAATGAAGGACACAGGAGATTATTGATGAGTGGACAGAAACAAAGAGAAGGGACAAGCAAGATACCATAGCAACAATTTTGGGAGGAGTCGGAACCGGATTAGGTGTGTGGAACTCAGCTGATATCATAGGACTTAATAGCAGAATTAACTCTCTGACAGATGGTTTTGGCCATGCCATGAAAACAGGTGGAGTAGCCGACTCACTTATTGTAGAGAAGTTGGGAGACAATGTAGATGACATACACACCATTGCCCACAATTTACAACTAGTGGAGGAGAACATTGCCGACATCTCAAACAGCATTAAAAATGAAGAAATAGGAGCTGCCATCTTTTGCTCCATGACCGGGAATAAACTATTATCTGATCTGAAGGATACTATAAATGATATAAAAGGAAACAAGTGGACAGAAAAACTTAATGCAACTAAGATCATAGCAACATTTAGGAAAAAAGGTGTGATAGTTACAGAGGACAATTTAAAGCATGCATACATTGAGGGACCAGGACAATGGCTACCGGAAGAATCTGAATCTGGGAGAGTAGGACTAATCCTAACAATTCCACATTGGAAAGGAGAAGCGGAACCATTGCATTTTGTGCATAGTATTGGTACTTTTAGCCAAAGCACCTACCAGCAACATTTTCCTTCAAAAAAATTGGTAACTATTACAGAAGTAGTAATTGATGAAGGCTGTTGCAAGAAAGTTCAACATCGATGGCTATGTACCTGCACCTGGGAAACTAGAGACATTGAGAATGGATGGGTGCAGTTTACAAAAGCTGAGCTGGTACGCGAGGTCATTCATATTGGAGATATGGCCTGTTTCATAGGCCATAAGGAGTACAAAACATCAGATGAGACATGCCCAGTGGAAGAAGGGACATGTGTTAGAGTAACAACACCCCTCCATGTTGGTACACATACTGTCTTTCCATCAGGAAACCTCACTACTGACTGCATGAATTTTACTGTCTGGGAGAATTGGACTTTGAAGCTTTTTCCTCCTATTCCTAAGCTCACTTTGCAGTTACATGAACTAGTACAACGTACTAAACAGCAGCTACGCCCCATCAGCAATTTGCTTGAGCAACAAAATAATGAACTTGAAAAAACTAAAGAAGAAGTTATCCATCCATGGTGGGGAGTACTCACTGATGTAGAAACACACCCGATAATGAGAACTCTCTCCTTAATGCTTATGTTTATCCAAGTTATAACAACAGCTGTGATACTGTATTTTTGTGTGATATTAAAGAAGATGAAGAGGAAGCTGAAAGCAAGGAACCAAAATGACTTTATTTAAGTGTTATTCTTGTTGTTCAGGCACGACTGCATACTCTTCTAATAAAGTTTATCCATAAATTCACACACAATCACATACACATCCCTCATCAGGTAAGTATGCTTTGCCAAACCCACCGTCATGCACCCACATTTCTCTCTATGTTCTGATAATTTGTTTTTCTGACTTGTATTAATTTGTTTGGATTGTGTTGGGAGTAATAGTTAGTTTTTATTATTAATTGTATAACATTTAGGTTAGCAGTTGACAGTCCTAGGAAAGTACAGAAGAGCTCAAGTCGCCAAGGGATTTATTCCGGAAGGACGGTGGGTTGAATTTTTCCTATAAGGTTTTCGCTCCCACTGGGTTCTTCTGTATTAATGGGTATAAATAGAAAACGGGGCAACATAGGAGAAATTAAAGTGGGGGAATGTGGTGTCATAATTCTTAAATTTACAAACATATTTTAAAATACAGACTAGGCCTCTGGCCTAGTCTTTGTCTAAGAAGGACACTCCCATGTAGCCTTTTGTTTGGTGTATGGTAGGACACACCTTAAGTGAATTAAGTATACAATGGGAGCCAACAGTTAGTATACACACTTTTTATCTTCCTCACCTCCTGGAAGCAACTGATGAGAGAGAGAGAGCATTGGAGGACTGAACTGGCTGAGTATATTAGCATTCTAATACATTTACTTTGGGATAAATTCTCTTGTTCACTATGTTTAGTTAATATTGCTTAATCTGGGTTTGTTTAAAATAGAGTTGCCCTATATAATTTGGACTGTACTTTATGTTTGTAGCTCTTGGTATTTCTTGAGACTTGTTTTATATTTTGTAGCTTATAGATAATTGTTAATCTTCATACCTATATTATTTGTCTTCCAATAAAATAATTTTAAAAAGTGGACAACCCCTTTGGTTTAATATTCTGGTACTAATTACCACCACACCCCACAGTGTTTGTTGCTACTACCTCTTGAGGAAGTTTATTCCATAAATCAATCACTCTTTCTGTAAAGAAGTGCTTCCTCAAATTACTCCTGAATCTACTACCCTTTAGCTTGAGCTCATGACCCGCTGTTCTTGAATTTTCCATTTTATGTAAAATACCCACAGCCTCAGATTTACTAAACCCTTTAATGTACTTGAAAGTTGCTATCATATCACCTCTTTCCCTTCTCTCCTCTAAGCTATACATATTTAGGTCATTGAGCCTATCCTGGTAAGTTTTTATATTTTAGACCCATGTACCATTTTGGTAGCCCTCCTTTGCACAAATTCAAGTTTGTTAATATCCTTCTGAAGATATGGCCTCCAGAACTGCACACAATACTCAAGATGAGGCCTAACTAATGATCTATAAAGTGGCATAAGAACCTTACTATTTCTGCTGCTAATACCTCTACCAATACATCCAAGCATTCTGCTAGCCTTACTCGCTGCATTACTACATTGTTTACTAAGTTTTAAAATCATCTGAAATAATAATTTCCCAAGTCCGTGTTCCTCATCTGTAACAGTCAGTAAAGTGTCATTGAGTCTGTAATTAACATTTGGATTTTTCTTCCCTAAATGCATTATTTTTACACTTTGCTGTTTTAAAATACTTTAGATCCAGTCGTTTGTCCAATCCTCCAATTGTTGTATATCACTTCTCATTTTGTCTACCCCCCCCTGGAACATGCCACTCTGTTGCAAATTTTTGTATCATCTGCAAGAGACATACTTTCCCCTGTAGCCCTTTGCTGATATCGCAGATAAATAGTTAAACAAAAACAGGCCCCAGAACTGACCCCTGAGGAAACACCACTAGTAACAGCCCCTCTGCTGAATGAACTCCGTTTACTAAGACACTTTGTTTTCTGTCCTTAAGCCAGCATTCCACCCAGTTCACAATTTTTGAATCTAGACCAAGGAGATATAGTTTGTGAATAAGCTTATTGTGTGGGACGGTGTCAAATGCTTTGCTGAAATCTAGATATGCTACATCAACTGCTCCACCCTTGTCTAATACTTTTGTTACATAATCAAAGAAGTCAATTAGATTATCATTGTTATGCACTGTAAATAGCATCATTTTGCAGTCCAGTGTGCTGAGTATCTACAGCTGATGAACATGCTACACAGCAAAATGATGCTGAGTATCACCATTATCAGTATAGATGCAGGTGTATACAAACCTGATCTCAGACCTCTGTAACAAGCCAGATTTTCAGGATAACCTTGAATGAGAGCAGGTTAATAGCTATGTTTACTAATCAGCTGACTATCTCACCTGTGTCCCAGTTCAGATATCTTGAAAATCTGCCCTGTTAGGGACAGGTTTGAAAACCCCTGGTGTAGAGGCACTCATCACAATTTTATCACAAGTTTATCATTTCAGATACTGATGATGCTTTAAAGGGACAGTAAACACCAGTGTTCTCCTCAAGACCTTTTTATTGGGTTCACCACCCGGCTGATTCAACTAACCACCCTGCTAAAATTGTAGCTAATATAAAGCTAAAATTGGCTAGTAATACATTTTTTTCAATGTTTATTGCACAAATTATGATTAAATAAATGTATGTTAAATTATGTAGCAATTTTGTGCTTTGGCTAGCAGAACATTTTATAATATTATATAGTATTACACTGCCCCTCCTAGCTACTTTATAATGCCATACTTATTATACAATGTTTAGTTATGTACAATGAGCCAACCTTGCAATATATTTTCATTATTTATTTCGTCCAATTTTCATATAATTTAGCGCTGAAAGTTGAGCAATTTCTAATTCTCAGGACTTTTCCAGGCGAACTCTGCTACATATATGTCCCTAATTGGCTTTATCAGATAACAACTGCAAAACAATTTTCTTTATACTGATGACTGTTGTTAGCCTTGTGTTCTCTAGACTAAAGCCCAGATTGTCTTCTCCAAACATGGCAAATAATAGGTGGAGTTTGGCTATTCAAAAATAATTTCTCTCTACCCCACTAGAGTTCAAGTTTCAAAAATAATTATTAAATGTAATAAATAAAATATACATTAATGGTATAGTAACGAAAGTAAATAAGAACTGCTGTCTGCTGGATTGGCAGGGTGACCTTATCTCTTAAAAGTAGATAGGGACAATAAAGAATAGATTCTTTGTAATTCTATTATGTGTTGAGAACAGAAACCTGTCATAATAAATGTTGTTCATGTCTCCTTAGGTTCAGTGATTGAGCAGCCACGTATCAGTTACGCTGATGCAACTGCATGACAATGGTAATTTGGTAATTAAGTCGCTTTCAGCAAGATGTATATTGTAATCAGTGTAGCAGCCGTATGGTAAAACATGTCACTTACTGTTATTAAGATTTGTTAATGCTACTGTTAATCAAATAATTAATATAATTATAAGAATTAAAATCACAATTTCACACTTCCAGTTATGTCAGAACTTTGAAATATTTTCTCAAGTGATCTAAAATTCTTATGTGATAATACTGGTAATATTATTATTATTATTATAATTATGATTAGTAATATCATTAACATTATTATTATTATTATTATTACTAATAATAATTGAATGCTGGTAATTTTTTACTTTTTCTGTCACATCTACCAAATCAGTACATAAATGAATGATGTTATTTATATTAGTTAAACATTTAAGTTTATTTTTTGCCACAAATAAAAAAATTAACAAGTAATGTTGGGGACCTATATAATTTGATGTTTGATTATTATTTTGCTTAGTGCTGAATTGTCTTTGTTCTTTTTGATAGAAGCCAAATAAAGGTGAATTAAAACATGAATAAATAACAAATGCAGTGAGCAGTACATGAAAAACATTAGCAGCAAATTATCACTGGAATAATATTCAATTATATATTTACATAGATAGATAGATAGACACCAAGTTTGTGCAAGACATGCTTGAGCATTACATACACATGTGGTATGAGTTTAATTCATTGGAAGCTTACTAATAAGACTAACTTTCATTCACATCATTCCATTCAAAATGCCAAAGATCACAGAATTTGACAGACATAAAATCACACTTTTGCAACAGCTCAAGAGGTGTTATTCAAGCTGTTATGAAGACACTTGAAGAATCAGGAGAGTAAGTCAGACCTTAGGAAAGGGAGCATGTCCTCGAAACATCACAAGGAATTAAAGCACAATTTATTTGAAAGACCAGTGAGTGCCTTCTTTATTGCTACCATATTCAACTACTGGCACCCTGGCATACAGAGTTTGAAGGTGAGAGTGCACTTTTGCATAATTAGACATATATATATATATATATATATATATATATATATATATATATATATATATATATATATTGCTAAACCTACATAGGACCAGTTATCTAAAGCTCTCCACCTAGGTGAGATTTTAAAGATTCATCACTGTAACTAGGTCCTTCACAGGATATTGTATCGGCAAAATTTACCTTAATAGCTGTGTATCTTGCTAATGGGTATAACCTACATTTTCATATATGAAGGAGAGACACAATCTACACAATGGGCTTAATGATCTAAACCTCTCCTCTCTTTAGAAATGATCGAATACATCTCTTCACTACTGCGAGGTCCATCAAAGACTTTTATAAAAGGCAATTTTTTTCTTGAGAGTTATGTCTTTACTGCGGATGATGACCATTTGTTTTAATCCTGGGGGCACTTTTGGAGCTAATAGTACCCCCACATATAAGGTGGCCAAGTGGCCTTGCTTCCCGAGAGGAATCTAGGGATGCTGGTGACATCACCATGCATGGACGTGATGATGTCACCATCCCTGGAGATCCAGAAGGTAGCTGGATGGAGAGGTAAATATTCAACCCCTCAATCTCAACTCCCTTAAGCCCTCAAAACACAAACCATTTGCATGGCAATTGACTGCTCTTTCAAACCAGGCTCATGGGAGGCCCTATGTGCACATCAGTTATATAACTATACCCAAAGGCCCTTATTTATATCAGGATAGCCCCTTCTTCTTTTGACTATAGTGTTTAGAAAAAAAAAACCACACAAAATTGTTTACAGATTTGTTTATTAAAATATACACATTTTTATGTAGAGTTCTTGCAGCTTATGATATATACATAAAATAATGGTATAATTTGAATCTGCTGGATCAGCTGAACCCACCCCCCCCCCAAAAAAAAAAATATATATATATATATGATATGTATGGGTTTCTCACTGTAAAATGGCCTAAACTATGGCTTAAATGTGAGCAGCATCTAAAATCTCCTAAACAGCTCAGCATGGGGGTTAAAATGGTTCAATAGTTAAGGGGTTAAAGGGACCCTAGCACCTAAAAGTGAGCACTACAATGAGAATCTCCTCTTTTAAGGGACAGGGTCACATTCCCAGGTAAAGATAATTATCATGGTGAACAGTGGTCACATGACAAAACCAAAGACATATGGAACAAAATCAGGAGAGTTTGTTGTCTCCTATGTTGCCCCCACAATACCATAAAAACATGAGAAACATGATAATCCTTATCTGAAAGCATCAATCCTGTTCTTTTCAATAAGTGAAAATATACAAAAATGAGCAGCAAGGTGACAGCAGAATACTGAAAATATAAGTGTGAACACAATATACCTGTTTATGGAAAGAGTTAATTGCTCTGTAGTGCCAACTAGTGGTATACATGTATATAAAGAAGCATTGTTTGTTTGTCAGGCATGGCATGAGGAAGGGATAATATCCTGAAATGTCGCTTGTCTCCTATAATATTTAATAAATAAGTATATTCTTAGCGGGGTCCAGGGCGGTATCCCCTAGGTGACGTGCAGCTCTCTGCCTTTAGTGCTGGAACTTTGCTTTTTGGCTTCTATTTTTGTGACTACCTGTTGCCGTGCACATGGCTTGAAATAAAATGGAGGAGAGGCAAGATGCCTGTAAAACATTTTCTTAGCGAGAATTACTACCCTTACAAAGGGTTCAAGAGAATTCCTAAAAACAGCCCCTTTGGAAATTACATCAAATGAATTGTAGAAATTGTCTAAAAAACATTTAGTGTATGATTTACACGCTACTACATTGGCTGAATACCACCGAGTCAAGCGTATACCCAGGGGCTTGCGAATTAATGCCAGACCGACTCTAATGAAGGATAATCATGATTACTGCAACAGATTTGAACAGATTTTGAGCAATTGTTCTATGGACATTATTGTGTTAACTGTTGAATGTCTAAACAGAGAAATAGAAGAGCAAAGTACAAAGCTGGCCGACATGGAGAAAGACCTTAAAAGAAATAATCTTTAGAAGAATTTGATAAAGTTATGTTGGAAATGAATAATATAATTAAAGATTTCAAGAAAATCATTGAAGACCGGAGACGAATGAAATTTGCTAGAGATGAGCTTGACTACTCGTCAGGTAAAGTGTACAGATGGCGCTATGACCCAGGGGGCGCCAGATGAAGATATACGTCAAACACACAGAGACATCAAGGCCGCAACCAGACGCATAGGGGTAGTGGTACAGGATCATCTGAGAACTCACCGGGGGAATCAGACCACGAAAAAGACGAGGCAGACGCAAACATCAACGTAACGTCAGGAATGGATATCAAGAAGAAAACCGTCAGATAACTGCGGTCCGGATGCTGCAATTAGAGTTGGTAGATACCTCCTCTTTAACCGTGGCAGAAAATATAGTCATCTCTAGCAATGGGTCTGAATCCGGTAATATAAATACAAAGAGTCTAAATGAAGAGGAAGTGGAACTTTTAAATAAAGGACTCTCCTTTTGCCCGGAAAAGAATTGCAATTTTTTTCAATTGCAAAAGGACTTGTTTAGATTTTTTTAGAACTCTTAAACTTAAAACTATTAATTGGGAAAATAAAATACCAACTAAAAATTTGATTTCTGCAATTCATTTAAATCAACTTGGGCTTAAAAAGAAGAGTCACTTTATTCCAGGGTCTGTTAACCACAGTGTAGAAACCTTTATATCTTTAGTACAAAATGATATCTCTAAGTTACAAACAAAAATTGAGAAACATAGAAATAAAAGTAAAAGATATAAACCTAAAAAAAACAATATCACTGATAAACATTACAGAGTTTACAGAACCATCAAGATATTACAGGGAGTGCAGAATTATTAGGCAAGTTGTATTTTTGAGGATTAATTTTATTATTGAACAACAACCATGTTCTCAATGAACCCAAAAAACTCATTAATATCAAAGCTGAATAGTTTTGGAAGTAGTTTTTAGTTTGTTTTTAGTTATAGCTATTTTAGGGGGATATCTGTGTGTGCAGGTGACTATTACTGTGCATAATTATTAGGCAACTTAACAAAAAACAAATATATACCCATTTCAATTATTTATTTTTACCAGTGAAACCAATATAACATCTCAACATTCACAAATATACATTTCTGACATTCAAAAACAAACAAAAACAAATCAGTGACCAATATAGCCACCTTTCTTTGCAAGGACACTCAAAAGCCTGCCATCCATGGATTCTGTCAGTGTTTTGATCTGTTCACCATCAACATTGTGTGCAGCAGCAACCACAGCCTCCCAGACACTGTTCAGAGAGGTGTACTGTTTTCCCTCCTTGTAAATCTCACATTTGATGATGGACCACAGGTTCTCAATGGGGTTCAGATCAGGTGAACAAGGAGGCCATGTCATTAGATTTTCTTCTTTTATACCCTTTCTTGCCAGCCACGCTGTGGAGTACTTGGACGCGTGTGATGGAGCATTGTCCTGCATGAAAATCATGTTTTTCTTGAAGGATGCAGACTTCTTCCTGTACCACTGCTTGAAGAAGGTGTCTTCCAGAAACTGGCAGTAGGACTGGGAGTTGAGCTTGACTCCATCCTCAACTCGAAAAGGCCCCACAAGCTCATCTTTAATGATACCAGCCCAAACCAGTACTCCACCTCCACCTTGCTGGCGTCTGAGTCGGACTGGAGCTCTCTGCCCTTTACCAATCCAGCCACGGGCCCATCCATCTGGCCCATCAAGACACACTCTCATTTCATCAGTCCATAAAACCTTAGAAAAATCAGTCTTGAGATATTTCTTGGCCCAGTCTTGATGTTTCAGCTTGTGTGTCTTGTTCAGTGGTGGTCGTCTTTCAGCCTTTCTTACCTTGGCCATGTCTCTGAGTATTGCACACCTTGTGCTTTTGGGCACTCCAGTGATGTTGCAGCTCTGAAATATGGCCAAACTGGTGGCAAGTGGCATCTTGGCAGCTGCACGCTTGACTTTTCTCAGTTCATGGGCAGTTATTTTGCGCCTTGGTTTTTCCACACGCTTCTTGCGACCCTGTTGACTATTTTGAATGAAACGCTTGATTGTTCGATAATCACGCTTCAGAAGCTTTGCAATTTTTTTTTTTTTGAAAATATTTTTTTATTGAGGTAATAAACAATTACAGCAAAATAGTAAATACGTCTATATAAAGTTAAACATAAAGAGTACATCTTAACAACTCCCTTGTAGGAAATAGATTTGATCTAGAGCCGAGGAAGGCAATATTTCAGTGATTATTGTCGTGATAAGTGTCATCACTTCTATGTATGTGAGCGTATAAGGGTTATAGCCTAAAATGGTATCGAGATCGAAATAAGAGATATGACATCTAGAAATGGGTAGAGGAGTATGTGTACAAGTATGTAGCTATAAATGTGTATTGTAAAGGATAGGAGTGACATAATGAATCAACATGTGAGGGAGAGGAATGGCTAGGACGTATGAGTATGAAACCTCTTTTGTGACCTTTGAATAAGAAGGCATAATGAATGGTCTCTATATTACTATGGTGAAGTAGTTAAATATGTATTCTAATGAGTTAGAGTAATATAGGAGTTGGTATGTTGGTTTTTATCAGGGGGAGGGAAGCTCAGCGGGCCAAAGCCGCTCTAAAGGGGGGAAAACATGTGGGGGGCGGAGGTTAGAAAGCTGCGAGTCTGGAATGGGTGCTGGGGTTCTAAATGTACCGAATTATTAAGCTTTTAGGGTGCTTCCTTAGAGAGGTTACTTATCAGAAGAAAGTAAAAATAAGATATATTAATGAACACTGTGGGTAACCTAGTGTAGATGTATAGACAGATAGGTATGGGGCTAGTGATATGTGTGGGAATAAGAGAATGTGGGAAAAATGTAGAGGGGTTTTTCGTCGGATGGTAATCTTCTTAGAATTTTATTTCAACTAGCATTAGACCTCAGTAGTGGGGGTCTTAGGTATGCACATGGGTCAAATTATCTGTGAGTATGCAGATACTAGGAACTAAGAGGGATATGGGATTGGTAGTGTTGTATAGAAAATGATGTATAATAACAGTTATTATGTGTATAGCGAGATAATAGTATAGTATCCAAGTGATAGGATGACAAAGAACAACTCTTAACAGAAACAGCAAATATACAGTCATCCACTTAGTAATTGAAAGAGATATTATTTTGCTCTGAGTAAATATAGTAATAAATGTGGCCATATTCGCAAATGAAGGCAAGGTAGATGCCATAAATATATGATAGAAAGCTCTGAAACCACATGTTTAGCAGAAACATGCTGTTATAACAGCTAAATATACCAGCTACATATATGGCATGGAGGGGGGCCTCGAGTATATCTTTCCATTAGATGTTTTAGAGAAGCTAGTCTAAGCATATACAGTGGGTGCAAGGAGGCTCATGATAAAGTGTCCACTTCTTCATATGTTAGTCGTGATCATGAATAAGTATGCCCCAACTAAAACATTGTGGATAATCTCCCACATTGCAGACTATTATGGAAGACCGTTGTTATGTTACATGAGATTATGTATGCCCTCTAGTAAGCAAATCATAGTAAAGATAATCCAAATCTCTTCAAGTGCAAGCAACTCTCTAGATGATATCTAAATGACACTAGAGGGGTAAGTTAGTGAGGACAAAGTGATTAAGCTCATAGATGGACTAATAGCACAATAGTCACCTAGTGTAGCTGCAGCAAGAATGAGCAGGGATAAAGACAATCCTGGGGCTTAAAAATAGAACTATGGCCATAAACAAAATGTCTACTTAAACACTGTTCCTGATATATAATACAGCATGCAACTATATCTAAATTGTAGACTCAGGTCCATACCTTATTTAAGTATGAGACACGGGAGATTCAACATGGCAGAAGCCTTAAGTAGCTGCTGGAATGAATACAGTAGGTTTAAGTAAGGGGTTAAGAAGGTGGAGACTATGTGCACCTATGGGCTAGAAGCTCTTATGCTGATAACTCCACGATCACATAGTTCTCTAGATCTAGATTAAGGCTAAGTGTGCGGTAGCAAGTGTTCAAACTGTACCAAAACTAGAAGCTGGTGTGGTTCACGAGTTCAAAGGTATAACTAAAGAACATTTTAACAGCAAACCATGTAGGACAGTACATATCAGATAAACACAAACCCTCAAAATATGAATGAATCAATATATGTCCCACAATTAAGTAGTTCATGTGATACTTCTCATGACACATAGTTCAATAAACTGACTGGGAAGGGTTATGTATCCGGCGTCGCCGCCATCATGAATATCTTCCAGTGACAGGAGCATAGGCTGAGATAAAGTTCAGTTAGTGGGTACCTGCAAATACTGCGCTTGATGGGTGTAGTGCCAAACGGCAAAGTGTAATACAAAAAGAAAAGAAAAAGTTTCCATCTCAAGTGCCCTACAGAACGGTTCAGGACTGCTGCCATAATCACCTTGCTCTAGCCAATACCCGTAGCTGTTGTCTTGCTGGCCCCTGAAAACAGTCTTGGAAAGAAGGGATCACATGCCTTTAATGATAGGCTCCACATGGTGCCTCCGTTAGATGAGGTTGGGGGATCGTGAGTATCTGCCCATCCGGGAGTCGGAACATCTAAGGTAACTCCGGTAATCAGCGTGCGTGATGCCGCTGTCATGGAGTCTGACAGGTAGGTGTTTAGCTCCATATCTTTTGTTGATCCGAACACCGGAGCAGCAGGTCTAGTTCTCATTGCTCTCAAGCCATCCTTCAGGGCTTTGTCGCTCTGGTTGCACTGCTGTCTGCTAGCTTCAATAGATATAGCAGCTACCTTCTGGGAGATGGAAATTTCAGGGACATGTATATCTAGCGTGGTATCAGTGCTAGCTGTTCTCGGTTTGTCCCCGCCATCTTGCGCAGCATGTGAATTAGAAAGCTGTTCGGATAGCTGCTGGAGTAAGAGGTTCATTTCAGAGTAATAAGCCTCCAGGGTGCCGCAGAAGCGATCTTCAAACTTGTGTAGTGCAGCCTCGAGATTCATTCTGCAGGAAGCAAGATAGAGACTCTTCAAGAGCATGAGACAGAGTTATATCCGAGCTGCCGCGCCAAAGACAGCAGTCCCCAAGCTGTGTCACTATTGGGGTAGATTCATAGCCCGCAGATTAAGGGGTTATTTTTAGCAAAAAGTTAGTAGATCGTATCACCCTAAACTACTAAGGTGTTGAGAAGTTGAAGTCATTAGAAAGTTATATATTTGCCCATCGTTAGTTCATTATAACCTAGGAGCTCCATAAAAACACGTCCATTCTCCTTGCTAGTCAGCTCCGCCCCCGAAGCTTTGCAATTTTAAGAGTACTGCATCCCTCTGCAAGATATCTCACTATTTTTTACTTTTCTGAGCCTGTCAAGTCCTTCTTTTGACCCATTTTGCCAAAGGAAAGGAAGTTGCCTAATAATTATGCACACCTGATATAGGGTGTTGATGTCATTAGACCACACCCCTTCTCATTACAGAGATGCACATCACCTAATATGCTTAATTGGTAGTAGGCTTTCGAGCCTATACAGCTTGGAGTAAGACAACATGCATAAAGAGGATGATGTGGTCAAAATACTCATTTGCCTAATAATTCTGCACTCCCTGTATTTTAAAAAGGGCGGATAAAGGTGGGACAGTAGTGGTGTTGGATAAGAATTACTATATTCATGAAATTAAAAAACAACTTAGTGATGATAAGGTATATAAACAAAATGCCCTATAATTCTTTATTTAAAAATCAGAAAGAGATAGAAAGAATTGTCTTTTCTGCTGTTAAGAATAATATAATTGGTAAAGATGTAGCGTCTTATTTGATAATTGACAAACCATGTACCCCTGTTATCTATGCTCTTCCAAAAGTGCATAAGTGTTTATTAAATCCTCCAGGCCGCCCTATAGTGGCTAGTACTAATTCAGTCTTTACTAATATTTCTATATTTCTTGACAAAATATATGGCCCTATGTGGAATTATCAAACTCCTTCATTATGGACACAGGAGACTTTCTGCTTGAACTAGACTCCCTAGATCTCCGTGAACACAATATACCTGTTTATGGAAGTTAATTGCTCTTTAGTGCCACCTAGTGGTATACATGTATATAAAGAAGCATTGTTTGTTTGTCAGGCATGGCATGAGGAAGAGATAATATCCCAAAACGTTGCCTGTCTGTTCTTGTCTCTTATAATATTTAATAAATAAGTATTCTGCTGTCACCTTGCTGCTCATTTTTGTATATTCTTACCGGGGTCCAGGGCGGTGTCCCCTAGGTGACGTGCAGCTGGAACTTTGCTTTTTGGCTTCTTTTCAATTAGTGATCATATGTTTGTAATTGCTATGGCAATCACCTGCAGCTGGACAAGTACCTCACTGCACTGGTTCTATTTTGGTGCTTCTAGAGATTTTAAAGAGTCCTTTGTTACCCCCTCAAATAAAGATATATCATAAGACCTCTCATTTAAAAGAGTGAGGTTCTACATTTCAAATAAGTAATTTTCATATTAATAATAATTAGAAATGTGCATTCAGTTTTGTCCCGAATTTGCATTTGTGACTAAAAAAGGATATTTATTTCATTTTCATTTAACAAATTTATCCGAATGGATGCACTAGGTTTAAAGAAAATTAAGAAATACTGAGGAAATTTGTTTCTTTAAATTAGTGTAGGTGTTAAATATTTACCCCTAGAATGCTGGAGAGCCCCAATAATATGAACATATCTGCACAGAGCCCTGGTCTGCGCTAATATAGGAGACCTAGTGTGAGGGTGAGGGAAGTGTCTGGAACTCAGTATGCAGGAATGGAAAACCGAAACAAAGAAAGTCTTTTCTTGAACAAACTTTACTGAAGAAATATAAGGCAGCAAGAGGTAAATAAAATTGAGGTAAATATTGAACCAGATAAAGATCAAATAAAGTCTTTACAATGAAAACTTTAAGCACAAGTCTCTCAGCAAGCACAGAACCCAGTGAGTACTGCTAGTGAGGTATCTTGTAAAATGTCCAGAAACAAGAAAGCATACACAGGTATCACAGCAGAGGACTTTGATCTCAGCAGTAAAGTAAGCATACACAGGTATCACAGCATTGGTCTTTGGTCTAAGCAGTAGGGTAAGCATACACAGGAATCACAGCAGAGGTCTTTGGTCTCAGCAGTATGGTAAACATACACAGCAGAGGTCTAGCACAGGTCTCTCAGCAAGCACAGAACCCAGCGGGTACTGTTGGTGAGGTCTCTTGTAAAAAATGTCCAGAAACAAGAAAGCATACATGGGTATCACAGCAAAGGACTTTGATCTCAGCAGTAAAGTAAGCATGCACAGGTATCACAGCATTGGTCTTTGGTCTAAGCAGTAGGGTAAGCATACACAGGAATCCCAGCAGAGGTTCTTTGGTCTCAGCAGTATGGTAAGAATACACAGGTATCACAGCAGAGGTCTTTTATCTTAGCTGTAGGGTAAGCATACACAGGTATCCCAGCAGAGGTCTTTGGTCTTAGTAGTAAGATAAGCATACCTACGTTTCACAGCAGAGATCTTTGATCTTAGCAGTATGGTAAGCATACACAGGTATCACAGCAGAGATCTTTGGTCTCCGCAGTAGGGTAAGCATACACAGGTATCACAGCAGAGGTCTTTGGTCTCAGCAGTAGCGGGGAACTTCAGCTATGCCAGAAGTCAGGAGGAGGATCCAGCAGACAAGGAGCTTGTTAGAAAATAATTTAGTACAGAGTGATGTACTGAGCAGCCTTATATAGGTACTCCCACACATGTGCCTTGCCGGTGGGAGTCTTAAATCTAGGCAGCGTGCAACCATGCGTGCCTAGAGAGCCGCAGTCGTAGCTTATAATCAGACTAGTCTCTGCACCTGGTGCCCTCTAATCGCCGCAGCAAGCAGCTAGGACCAGGGTAAGGACCCTGACAGTGCCCCCTCCTGAGGTGTAACCTCCGGGGATGACTGTGAGCAGAATGATGAGGATGTTTCTTCTTGAAATCTCGGATGTGTGATGGAGCATGAACCTCTGATGCTGGTACCCAACTTCTTTCATAAGAACTATATCCTTTCCAGTGGATGAAGTACTCCAACTTCCCTCTATGGATTCTGGCATTCAGGATCTCTTCAACTTCATATTCTTCTGACCCATCCACCATGTCGGATCCTGGAGTAGATGGTGTACAAGACAAAAATGGATCAGGTATTACTTGTTTGAGAAGTGAGACGTGAAAAACTGGATGTTAATTGAAGATGTATTGCAACTGGAGATATGATCTTTTTAATGATGAAGGGCCCAATAAAATGAGGACCTAATTTCTTGGAAGGTAGAGTAAGTCAAAAGATGAGCGGTAGATAAATACACTTGATCCCGTATTTGATCATCAGGGATAGGACATCTTTTCCTATCGGCATAGTGCTTATATTGTTGCTGAGCCTCCACTAACCTTTTCTTTTCAATTGAAAATGTGTTTTGAACTTCTTGTAGACTTTTATCAGCGGCTGGCACCAAACTTTGGAGAGGAGAGCCAGGTAATGTGGTTGGATGATACCCATAGATACACAAGAAAGAAAACATGGATAGATCTATGAATTTAGTTATTATAAACAAATTTGGCCAAAGCACGGTATTGAATGCAGTCATCTTGTAATGTTGGGGTATAACATAGTAGGTATTGTTCAAGGGTTTGGTTTGTGCTCTCCATTTGACCATCTGTTTGGGAATGAAAGGCAGTAGATAGTGCTTGCTGAATATGCAACCCCTTGCAAAAGGCAGTCCAAAATTTAGAGTTGAACTGGGAACCTCTGTCAGATACAATAGTTTCTGATAAGCCATGTAAATGAAAGATCTCTTGGAGAAGATGGTAGCTGTTTGGTTAGCATCAAGTACACTTTTGGAAGCAAAAAAATGAGCCATTTTAGAAAACAGTCAACCACTACCAAGATAGATGTGTAGCCTTGAGCAGAGGCTAAATAAACAATAAAGTATATTGCTATGTCTGTCCAGTGTCTTGTGGGTACAGGGAGTCATTGCAGATGATCAACAGGGGCTTGTCATGAGTCCTTATTTATTGCACAGACAGGGCAAGATTGTATATAAGACTTAGGGGTCGAATTACCATTGTGCAAGTGGACATGAACCGATATTGCGGATCATGTCCGCTGCACATCAATAAATGCAGACAGCATACGCTGTTGGCATTTGTCATTGCACTAGCAGTTCTTGTGAACTGATGGTGCAATGCCGCCCCCTGCAGATTCACCAATCGGCTGCTAGCAGAGTTTGTCAATCAAACCGATCATATTCGTTCAGGTTGATTTCTGGCGATGTCGGAGCATCAAGTTCCATACGGAGCTTGATAAATATGCCCCTTAATGTCCTTTTGCATATTGGGCCACCAGAATTGACGATTAATTAATTCCTGAGTCTTGTGAATACCAGCATGTCCACCTAATGGTGCATTGGGGAAATAATGCAGTATTTCGGGAATAATAGAAGATGGTACTACCACCCTGTTGTCCTGAATCTGGTACCCAGAAAACCGTGTAAATGCTTCTGAGACATCAAGGGTAGATTTGGGTTTTGCAGTCTGTTGACAGATTGTGTCCCATAAAGAGGCTTTATTATCTAGGAAGTGCTTAGACTGTAGGATAGTGGTATGTTCAGACTCAATTTTGATTGTTGATTTGAGTCTATCCATTAGCTCTGAAAAAAGTGGTAAGGGGATATTTATTTTTGAAAGTAATTGGCATTGAAATCCCTGTAATCAATGCAAGGGCAAATTCCTCCATCTTTTTTGCTGACAAATAATATGCCAGCCCCGACAGGTGACTTGCAAGGCTTTATAAACCCTTTTTGAAGGTTTTCTTGAATATACACTTTTAAAACTTTTAGTTCAGGGTCAGATAATAGATAAATACGTCCAAAGGGAATCAAAGCCCCTGGAAAAAGATATATGGGATAATCATACTCCCTATGAGGAGGAAGAATATCTGCTCCTTTTTTTTCAAAGACATCATGAAAGTCTTATACATTTCGGGTATTTGAACAGGAGTATTACAGATGTCTTGGTTTGAAGAGTAGCATTGATGAAGGTTTTACCTCAATATTTAAGACGGAATGATGAATAAAAATGTACAGTCCAAGTCTACCAATTGATTACAGGATTATGTTTTCGCAACCAGGGCAGGCCAAGCGTGAGAGGAAACACAGGTGATGTCCCTAAATCAAAGATTTGTTTCTCTTGATGTTCAGGCCCAAGTCTTTAGTGGTGAACAATCAATGAGTTGTATGTGGATTGGTGTATTCTTAGGAATACTGAGTTCTTGTCCCACTGTAAAGAAAGAGATAAGGATAAATGAGCTTTTGAATATATTGGTATTTGATCAATAGAAAAAAGAGGAGTAGGTTGCTTAGCCCTAGTGGTTTTTGGTTTAGTGGTACATTCTCGGACTAAATGTCAAGGTTTTCCACATTATAAACAGAGGTGTAATAATCTTATTCTTTGATTTTCAGCATCAGAAAGGGGACGCCTGAAACCTTCAATCTGCATAGGTTCTTCAGCGGAACTTGTTGGAAGAGATGAAGACAGAAGACGAACAAATTGTTTATATGGTGGAATGTATGTAGCAGTCTTTTCCATACATCTCTCCCTGAGATGACAGTCTATCTGGGTTGTCAGGGAAATGAAGTCTGAATGAGTATCAGATAGGCCTAACCGAAACTGATCAAGAAGGGCTGCTTCATTTCAGGTCATAAGGGTGGCAAGCTGATGAAACTCTGTTGTATATTCTTCTACATCTCTTTTTCCTTGTTTAAGAACACACAACTAGATTACGAGTTGTGGCGTTATGGCTACTCGCTAATATCATGTACGTTATTTTCATTGCGCACCTTTCATAACGTAGGTATTTCGAGTTTGAAAAGAACCTCGTAACTCGTTGCGTTAACACGAGTACCGCATTTATTTACCAAGCGGAATCACAGGTGCATAATGGATTCTCCCATAGAGATTAATGCAAAATGAAGAATACACAGATTTTTCATCTAACACTTGATCTCGTGAGAAATACACACTGCTCATTCATATTACGTATTCAACATAATGGACAAGACAACAATCGCTCACACAACATAGCACAGACGCATTCAACATTCATAATCATTAACAACAAATACTACACAACATTTACACTAAACGAGGAATAGGAAAATACGTTGCGATATACAACACGGAACAAAACAACATGAAAAAAGAATTGCACACTGATACACAAACAAAACATTTGCATTGCCGATTACGAAACATTATTTCATATAAACATTTACAACACTTAACAAATACAAGACCATCACAAATCAGCATTTAGATAAGGAGATAATAAATTTGGAGAATCTTATGCAAAACAATCACTATGACATAATCACATTATACACATTCCACAAATACATATGTGCATTTACAAACTCAATATGAGCATGCGCAAATTAAAACAACTACTACATATTGCACACATACAAATCAAAAATAAAGTACACCTGAACCTCGTTTATTTTGCAAACCGGTACATCATTTAACATTTACATAGGGTATTTAAGCACGCTCTAAGCATGGCTCCTTTGACTGTATTGCTTTTTCAAGTTAGGTGCAGGTCTAGGCATTGGAGGATTTTGTGAGATTAGAGAGAGATTAGAGAGAGATTAGTGTGAGAGTTAGTGTGAGAGTTAGTTTTTGAGAGAGTGAGTTAGTGAGAGAGATAGAGAGCGTTAGTGAGCGAGAGTTTTTTTGGGTGAGTTGTTTTTTGGTACATTCCTTATATAAACACATTTACACGCAAATACATACATACACTTATCACTAACACTACATACACTCCATACCCCATTCCCTTTAATCCTATACTCCATACCCCATTCCCTTTCATCCCATACCCCATTCCCTTTCATCCCATACCCCATTCCCTTTTATCCCATACCCATCACATAGTTAGATTTTGTTTGATTTACACCAAATTATTGTTTACATATACTCATTATATTCTGTTTTACCATATACGTTTGTCTGTTTATTACCCCTTACCCTCTTTTTTTATCCCATTCACACTTTGAGCACTTTTTACTTTTAGTTCATTATTTTGACCCCCTTTCATTTGGGCAATTTCACATTTTGATTGAGTATGGCAGGATGGAGGGATAGGGGGCAGATTAGCCCGGAGCTAGTAGAGCTCTTTAGGCAGGTGTATAGGGATGAGCTTAGGGAGGAGGTTATGCAGGAGTTTAGGCAGGAGAGAGAGAGGGAGAGAGGAAGGGGGAGAGGAACTAGAGAGGAAGGGGTGGGTGGACCCAGTCAGATTGTGGAAGATGAACAAGTGGCTGTGCCCAGTGGAGTTCAGCGTAGAGAGGGTGATTCACAGTACGGGAACAAAAGCTCACAATGCAGGGGAAGCCCAGGCAGAGGGAGGAGAGATATACCATGGAGGAGGAGGCCCTTATAGAAGCTTATATGGAGAGGGCTACAAGGCTGCAGGCACAGAGGGCCACCCCTTCATATAAGAGGAAGTTGTGAATGGAGATCACGAATGCCGTTAATGCAGTGGGGGACTATAAGAGGGATGTCAAGTCTATCCAGCACCGTTACTGGGACTACAGAGCTGAACTTAAGAAGAAGCTCACAAGGGACAGAGAATAACAATCATGGACTGGTAGCAGTCCGGAACAAACATTTGTGTACTGCCGCTTGGAGGAAATGCTGCGTCCCAACATCTCTGAGGTGGCCATAGTCAGTATCAGAGGAGTAGTGATGTCGCAAATTGAAAATTTTCCGTTCGCGAACTGTGAACGCGAACGTCCGCAACTGTTCGCGAACCGGGCGAACCCCCATTGACTTCAATAGGCAGGCGAATTTTAAAACCTACAGGGACTCTTTCTGGCCACAATAGTGATGGAAAAGTTGTTTCAAGGGTACTAACACCTGGACTGTGGCATGCCAGAGGGGGATCCATGGCAAAACTCCCACGGAAAATTACATAGTTGATGCAGAGTCTGGTTTTAATCCATAAAGGGCATAAATCACCTAACATTCTTAAATTGTTTGGAATAACGTGCTTTAAAACATCAGGTATGATTTTGCATCCATCAGGTAGTGTAAGGGTTACGCCCGCTTCACAGTGACAGACCAAACTCCCCGTTTAATGCACCGCAAACAACCGCAAACAGTCCATTTGCACAACTACGAGATAGATAGATTTGATAGATAGATAGATAGATAGATAGATAGATAGATACATAGATTAGATAGATAGATCGATAGATGCAATATACATTTGATTGATACAATAGATAGATTTGATAGATAGATTTGATAGATATATAATTTCCCAGAAAGAGAATTACAAGACGTGCGGTCTGAGACCCATGGTAAGATTTCCCAGAGGCAGTTGCGGCACCAGGGGACGTGTATATGGCATGGATTTTAGGAACCGGGAGATAGAAAAAGATGCCTGGTCGGTCCTCCTACTTCAAATTTGGGGCACTGCGTGTGCAATCATGGCCGGACTTTTAGCCGACAGACATTTGGCCGACTGACATTTGGCCGAAAAACAAGTGGTTGTCACAAAACAGTCCGGCCACGATAGATAGATTTGATAGATACATAGATTATATAGATAGATCAATAGATGCAATATACATTTGATGGATACGATAGATAGATAGATTTGATAGATAAATAGATTTGATAGATATATAATTTCCCAGACAGAGAATTACAAGATGTGCGGTCTGGGACCTATGGTTAAGTTCCCAGAGGCAGTTGCGATGCCAGGGGATGTGTATATGGCATGGATTTTAGGAACCGGGAGATGGAAAAAGATGCTTGGTCGGTCCTCCTACTTCAAATTTGGGGCACTGCGCGTGCAATCTACTGTGCCACCAGATATGAGTGGTGTGTTAAGTAGTACTATTCTGATCAGTTTAATACCTGTTACTCCCCCTATCGGGGGACGTGTATATGGCATGGATTTTAGGAACCGGGAGATGGAAAAAGATGCTTGGTTGGTCCTCCTACTTCAAATTTGGGGCACTGCGCGTGTAATTGTGGTCGGACTTTTAGCCGACGGACATTTGGCCGACGGACATTTGGCTGACGGACATTTGGCCGAAACACAAGTAGCTGTCACAAAACAGTCCGGCCATGATAGATAGATTTGATAGATAGAAACATAGATTAGATAGATAGATCAATAGATGCAATATACATTTGATAGATACGATATATAGATTTGATAGATATATAATTTCCCAGACAGAGAATTACAAGACGTGTGGTCTGAGACCCATGGTAAGGTTCCCAGAGGCAGTTGCAGCGCCAGGGGACGTGTATATGGCATGGATTTTAGGAACCGGGAGATGGAAAAAGATGCTTGGTCGGTCCTCCTACTTCAAATTTGTGGCACTGCGCGTGCAATCGTGGCCGGACTTTTAGCCGAAGGACATTTGGCCGACGGACATTTTGGCCGATGGACATTTGGCCGAAACACAAGTGGCTGTTACAAAACAGTCCGGCCACGATAGATAGATTTGATAGATAGATACATAGATTAGATAGATAGATCAATTGATGCAATATACATTTGATAGATACGATAGATAGATAGATTTGATAGATACATAGATAGATTTGATAGATATATAATTTCCCAGACAGAGAATTACAAGATGTGCGCTCTGGGACCCATGGTAAGGTTCCCAGAGGCAGTTGCAGCGCCAGGGGACGTGGATATGGCATGAATTTTAGGAACCGGGAGATGGAAAAAGATGCTTGGTCGGTCCTCCTACTTCAAGTTTGGGGCACTGTGCGTGCAATCTACTGTGCCACCAAATATGAGTGGTGTGTTAAGTAGTACTATTCTGATCAGTTTAATACCTGTTACTCCTCCTATCGGGGGACGTGTATATGGCATGGATTTTAGGAACCGGGAGATGGAAAAAAATGCTTGGTCGGTCCTCCTCCTTCAAATTTGGGGCACTGCGCTTGGAATCATGGCAGGACTTTTAGCCGACGGACATTTGGCCAATGGACATTTGGCCGAAACACAAGTGGCTGTCACAAAACAGTCCGGCCACGAGATAGATAGATTTGATAGATAGATACATAGATTAGATAGATAGATCAATAGATGCAATATACATTTCATAGATGTAGGGTTACTTCTTTTGTTCCTTAGCTCTGCTCTGGCTGATAAGGGTGCGGCACACGTTTTCTTCAGGGCCCTGGGGTGACCACTGAAATCACACACACATGCAACTGAGTGTTTTCACAAAAGTCCCCTTTATTTGAAGAACACACAAAGAATTTATAGTGATGTATACGTCATACATGAGGTCACAGGAAATATATAAAAAACGTAGTTAACTTCACATCTGCATAAGGGGCCCACAGGAAATAAGAATGTTGTTATAGCACATAACAGAATATGCCCATATAACCATTTGTAGAGAGGATCACATATTGGAACCATATGTTACAACTTATACAAAAAGAAACTTGTGGAATGCTGCATTATAAACATTTGATACAAGATTTAAAGTTACCCTCAATATGCTTAATATGTGAAATTCAAATTACCCATCTAACATAATATATATTATATATACATATATACACACATATATACACATATATATATATATATATTATATATATATATATATATTATATATATATATATATATTATATATATATATATATACATATATATACATATACACACACATACACATATATATATCCATCATTCCCCTCTTTGATCACATCGTGATCACATAACCTGTAATGTTCCTACAATATAAACTATCTGGGTCTACCTCTAATTAAATTTTGCAGTTGAACTTTTTCTGCATCTTGTATCATACCTGATATTTTCTTTCGTAAAGTACAAGACATGTAACAGTTAAACAATGTTAATAATAGTAAACAAATAGGTGTAAAGTGTCCAGCATCTTCAGGTGAGTAATAACATGCCGTTATTAATACTATTGGGATATACATAAATATCAATATCCCCATTAGGAAAAGGAAGATCTTGCAGAAATGTCTTGGATCCATGATTGAGATCGTCATCCTGGCCTTTGTGAGGAGTGATCGATACCTTATCACCCACTTCTCCTTTGTGAGGGGTGACCGATAGCTTGTCACCCGCTTCTCCTCTCTTTGGACAGAGTTTCACTCGTGAAGCGTGTATCCAGATGTCCTTGTCGTCAGTCAGTACGGCAGTCCTGGTTACAGCGATCACAGTGACTGGCTTGCTGAACGGGAAACCTCCTTTCTTTGCTTTATTCAGCTGGCGAATGCAGACCAGATCTCCAGGCTTGAAAGGATGGGTTGGTTCCTGTGAGGGAAGAGGTAAACGGGAAGACACATCACCATAGATGCCATTCAATTTATCAATCAATTGTTTTACATATTGTTCCTTAATACAATCTAAATCACCATTTTTAATGATAAGTGGGCCTTTTACCCATGGAGTCGGGAATGGTCTACCCATTAGGACCTCAAATGGAGACAACCTGGTTGTCCTATTTGGGGTCATTCTGATTTCTGCTAAAATCGCAGGTAAATAGTTTTGCCATTTAACCCATGTACCTGCTGATGCCTTTAAAAGTTTTTCCTTGATATTGCGATTCATTCTTTCTACAATCCCTGAGCTTTGAGGATGGTAGGGAATGTGAAAGTTCCAATTAATCTGTAACCATTCTACTAACTCATGTGTGATTTTACTAATGAACGCTGGACCGTTATCAGAATTAATCTGAAGCGGACAACCAAATCTGGGAATTATTTCAGTGGCTAAAATTTAGCGACTGTTTTTGCATCTTCCCTCTGGGTAACAAAAGCTTCTGGCCACTTAGAAAATTGGTCAACTATTACAAGCAGATATAATTGTTTAGTGCCAGTTTTTGGAATATGTGTAAAATCAATTTGTAGATGTGTGAATGGGGCTGTAGGTGGGGGTAAGTGGTCATGCTGGGCTTTATTGGGAATGGTTGCATTGGTCTGTAAGCAATATACACATCTATTAATATATGCCTTGCAATGATCACCTATATCTCTAATGTAGAAAGATTGCTTCAACAAGTTAGTTGTTGGTTTTATACCTAGGTGTCCAACACCATGGGCTTGTGCTATAAAGAGTGGTGCACTGCTTTCCGGTATGCCCACCTTCCCCTCTTTAGAAAACAAACCATTCTCATCTAAAGTTAACCCATTAGTAGTCCAGAAAGATATGTCACTAGGAGTGGCATGTCCCTAGAGTTCAAGAAGCATATGGTCTGTAGGACATGAAGGTGGGGCTAAAACAGCATACATACGGATGGTGGATCTGGGTGTATGAGAAACATAAGCAGCCTCTTTAGCAATTTTATCTTCAAGCGCATTACCCAAGGAAATAGGGTCAGACTTGAATGTATGTGCACGGCAATGTATGATCGCTATGTCCTTTGGGAGTTGTATGGCCTCTAAAAGGTCATTAATCAGGTCTGTATGAGAGATGGTCTTGCCATCTGCTGAAACAAAACCACATTGTTTCCATATCATACCAAAATCGTGCACAACCCCAAAAGCATAGCGAGAGTCAGTGTAAATGTTAACAGATTTATTTTCAAACAATTTACATGCTTTTGTAAGTGCTATTAATTCTGCAGCTTGTGCAGAAGGATAAGGAATGGGGCCTGCATCTAGAACAATGTCTGGTAGTTGCACAACGGCATAGCCTGTCTTATAAATACCATCACTAGGTCGGGAACAAGAACCATCAACAAACACATTATCAGCATGATCAAAAGGTTTATCCATCTAGTCAGGTCTTGGTGTGGTAATGTGGTGTATTACCTCTATACAATCATGATCTGTTGGAAAGTCTGGTGATCCTGTAAGTAAGGCACTAAGTATTTGAGTTGGCCCTGAGGATACACTACTATATTTAATAGTCAGATGTGTATTATTCAGTAATATACATTCATAACCAGAAAGTCTTTGAGAAGTCATGTGTTGGGTAGTGACATTTTTTACAAGATGTAAAACTTGGTGACTAGTGTGTAGTACTATTGGATGGCCTAATGTGATTGTTTCAACCATCTCTACAGCCATGGCGCAAGCCGCCAATGCTCGGAGACACGCCGACATCCCTTGTACCGGTATTGGAACTACTTTGGAAAAGAAAGCTACGGGACGCATATTGCCTCCACCATGCTCTTGGGCACAGACAGCAGCCATGGTTTTACAATTGTCCCTTGCATACAAGTGAAATGGTTTACAATAATCAGGTAGTCCTAAAGCAGGGGCACTAATAATGCTAGTTTTCAGAGCTATGTAGGATTTAGTCATGTCTGTGGTCCATTGAATATGTTCAGGGCTATCCCCTTTTGTGGCTTGCCTTAGAATGGAATCATGATGGGAGCACTCAGGAATCCATTGTCTGCAATAATTAATCATACCTAGAAAGGTGAGCATGTCCTTTCTAGTAACTGGCTTTGGGATCTGTTGAATCGTTTGGATTCGTTTGGGACTAATGGACCGGTGGCCTTGGGAAAGCACAAAACCAAGGTAATCCACTTTTGTCACTCCTACTTGTAGATTATGTTTTGCTATTGTATGACCTTCAGCAGCAAGGTGTTTTAACAGACTTATTGTATCTACTGTATTTGCCTCCTGGTTAGGACTACACAACAGTAGGTCATCAACGTACTGAAGGAGGACGGAATCTTGGCTGGGAGTCCATGACCACAAGGTACGTTGGAGCACCAGCGAGTAGACCGCAGGTGAGGCCACATAGCCTTGAGGGAGGCGTGTCCAGGTAAGCTGACGCCCATCATAATAAAAAGCCATAAGTAGCTGTGTCTCAGGGTCCAATCGGACTGAAAAAAATGCGTTAGCTAAATCAATGACTGTAAATATACAGGCATCATGTGGAATGGCTGTGAGTAAGGTTGTAACATCTGGGACTATTGGGGCAATTGGGATTACTATTTCATTAATTGCCCTTAGGTCTTGTACTAACCTATATTCATTGTCTTTCTTTGGGATCGGATTTATGGGGGTATTATAGGGAGAAACTACTGGACGGAGGATTCCTTGTTTAAGGAATTCCTCTATCATGGGTCTTATCCCTTCTTTCTTTTCTCTAGACAATGGATATTGTTTAATAAACACTGGAGTAGTATTAGGTTTTAATCTGGCTTTATATGGGGTACACTGAACTAAACCAACGTCAAGTTTTGAAGATGCCCATACAGAGGATGGGACATCTGTCAATATGTCATTAAAAAAACACAGGTTAGTGGACCCTAGACTCACGTCTAACCCACCCTGTCTAGTGACAGCTACTTTCAAACCAAGGGGACCCATAAGATCACGACCCAAAAGGTTAAGGGGACACCCAGTTATAATACGAAATGGGTGCAAAAGTTGTTGGCCAGTACAGGGTACCCTAACTTCAAGTGGCGGTGTGATGCGAGTCTGAGTCAGCACTCCATTAATCCCTAAAGAAGGTTCAGATTTTCTCAGTAATGCCATCATACATATCTAAGCATAAGGCAGAGCATGTAGCTCCTGTGTCTACTAGAAATGGTAGGGGTTCTCCCTCTACTTCTAGGACTAAGTACGGTTGCTCATGATAACTTGTTGACACCACTGGAAAAATTGGAGTGCTACCTTCTAGGCACCCCTATGGCCATTGTATGCTGTGTTTGGGTGCCTCCATGGGTGCAGGGGCTATGTAAGGCTGTCTTTTATACTGTCGGGGATTGTAAGGGGGGCCAAAATTATTAGGGGGTTTTGGGCATTCATTTTTCCAATGTCCCTGTTCCCCACAGTTAAAACAATGTGTTCTTTTTGAAGTATAATTCCCTCTAGCTCTTCCTCTAGCTCTCCCTCTACCTCTCACATACATTCTATTACTCCCTGTATTATCCCTTTCCCTGGCCTGGAATGGATCACAATGTTGTAAACTCTGCTTTTGATAAAAAGCAGCGTTTTTTCCCTCTAATTTCCTGATGTCAAAACAACCTGCCCCTTCTTTTTCATGAATTCTTTTCAAGAATTCTGCTGGAGTCAACTCTGGCCAATCAGAGACAAGTTGTTTCACCAACAAAGAAAGCTGAGGTTGCATATTACTAATGCAAGTCTGGACCTTCAGAGAGCCCATTGCATCTCCTGATTCCATTCCAGCCTCTTCCTTCCAGCATTTATAAAAACGCTTAACAAATTCTACTACTGTTTCCTTTGTATTCTGTTTGCACACTAGTGCAATTGACATACTTTGTTTATCCTTCCATATTCTATGCATTTCTATACTTAATTCTGTCCACATTTCATCAAGTCCTTCACGTGTGTTTAGGGCATAGTTAATTGTTGGATCTCGACTCAATTTACTAATACTCTTTACATTACCCCACTCCCAACCTGATTCAGGGTCATAGTCTAGAAGTGCATCAATAATAATTCTTATATCTGTCTGTGTCATGTTTTGTCCTTGTAACATTCTTTTTAAATACATAATACAAGCTGATGGATGTTGACGGGGGTTTGGGGCTCCCTTAGTAATTTCCCTTAATTCACCCGGGGACAAAGGTTTAATAATTAATTGGTCTCCCACAGTAAGAAATGGCATACTAGCTTCTGGTACAGCTGCCTCCTCCTCCTCTACTTCTTCATTCCCTCTTTTATATTGTGGGGTTATTGTAGGGGGGTAGGAAGGTGTTACTGGTTCAACCTTAATCGGGGGTTTGGGCATAATTGGGGGTTTAGTGACCTGGTATCGGGGAGTTACAGAAGGTCCTGGCAAGGTCCATTCCTGGGGTACCTGAGCAGAGGCAATAGCAATAGTCTCTAGATCTATGTCCCTAGGGGATGGGAGGCTAGGATATAGTCTGTTATATGATGGCAAAGGTAGGTGAGGGGCATTATATGGGGTAGGGGGGGTGAATATGCTTTCTGTCTTTGCTTCTCACTTTTACCCTTCTTTTTATTCCCATCTATATCAATATATCGCCAGTATGGAGCAACAGTCAGCCAATTTTCCCCACCCTTTTTCATATAATTCATATAACCACCCTGTGTCACCTTTATACCATGGAAATGCCTCTTCATCACCTAGACACAACCCTTTTACCATATTCATATGAAATTTATCATTATCCCCCTCTCTGGGGAATGGATCAGAGCTTCTCATAGCTTCTGTCCATTCTGCCATATTTTGAACCCAAGGAATAATATACATAAACCCATTGGGCAACACCCTTCCCACATAATCTTTACATTTTTCTCCTTGCATAGGTGATGGAAATTGTTTAAACTGGGATTTGCCCATTCTCAACTCCTAACCTATCTTTTAAAACATTTACAACAAAATATAATACAATACAAAAAAAAAAAATAATAATAAAAAATAAGAAAAATAAAAAAATACAATACCTTTACCTTTTAAGAGCAATTAATTATTGAATCTTTTTGCAAAAACCAAATTAACTAGAATGGTTGTACTCCGTTACCAGTTATTGTGCTTAATGCTTAAGTTTACAACAAGAGAGAGAAAAAAAATACCACTATGCTGATCCTTTCAGTAGTTTCTGGCATTAATTATCTCTAGGTCAAAGGTCACCCTTCACCAGAAAAAAAAATGTAGCCTTTAGAAACAGCAATACATATTAGCAACAGTTTACTTTCTTAATACAATATACAATAAGCAGTATTTTACTTCCTTAACACTTTATACAAATAAACAGTATTTTGCCATACAGCATATTTAAAAAGCAAGCAGCATAAAAATTCATATAAACAATGCAGTATTTATCTTATAACTTTAAAGCAATGTTAGCCTACAGCAATATTTCAAAAGCAAGCAGCAAGAAAATGTGTGGTTTAACCCTTCAGCCAGACTTAATATAACCCGATTTCTACCAAAGAAATCTATTATTCCCTTTTTATTTTTTATCAAAGATTTGATTAGAATCTACCAAAGATTCATATATATATTTAACCTGATTTCTACCAAAGAAATCTACTATTGCTCTTTTTAGACAATAGTTAGAATCAACCAATGATTCACATATATATTTCCCAACTATTCCTATGTAAAATGAAACTTAAGGGGTCTCGTGGTAAGAGAAAAAAGGTCAGAATAAAAAAGGACTCTTTGTTCAGCTTACCTTCCGAGAGTTCCCTGTTTCATCCCACTTCTGACACCAGTTTTGTAGGGTTACTTCTTTTGTTCCTTAGCTCTGCTCTGGCTGATAAGGGTGCGGCACACGTTTTCTTCAGGGCCCTGGGGTGACCACTGAAATCACACACACATGCAACTGAGTGTTTTCACAAAAGTCCCCTTTATTTGAAGAACACACAAAGAATTTATAGTGATGTATACGTCATACATGAGGTCACAGGAAATATATAAAAAACATAGTTAACTTCACATCTGCATAAGGGGCCCACAGGAAATAAGAATGTTGTTATAGCACATAACAGAATATGCCCATATAACCATTTGTAGAGAGGATCATATATTGGAACCATATGTTACAACTTATACAAAAAGAAACTTGTGAAATGCTGCATTATAAACATTTGATACAAGATTTAAAGTTACCCTCAATATGCTTAATATGTGAGATTCAAATTACCCATCTAACATAATATATATTATATATACATATATACACACATATATACACACACATATATATATATATATATATATATATATATATATATACATATATATACATATACACACACATACACATATATATATCCATCATAGATAGATAGATTGATAGATAGATAGATAGATAGATAGATAGATTTGATAGATATATAATTTTCCAGACAGAGAATTACAAGACGTGCGGTCTGGGACCCATGGTAATGTTCCCAGAGGCAGTTGCGGCGCCAGGGGACGTGTATATGGCATGGATTTTAGGAACCGGAAGATGGAAAAAGATGCTTGGTCGGTCCCCCTACTTCAAATTTGGGGCACTGCACATGCAATCTACTGTGCCACCAGATATGAGTGGTGTGTTAAGTAGTACTATTCTGATCAGTTTAATACCTGTTACTCCCCCTATCGGGGGACGTGTATATGGCATGGATTTTAGGAACTGGGAGATGGAAAAAGATGCTTGGTCGGTCCTCCTACTTCAAATTTGGGGCACTGCGCGTGCAATCGTGGCCGGACTTTTAGCCGACGGACATTTGGCCGATGGACATTTGGCCGACTGAAATTTGGCCGAAACACAAGTGGCTGTAACAAAACAGTCCAGCCATGATAGATAGATTTGATAGATACATAGATTAGATAGATAGATCAATAGATGCAATATACATTTGATAGATACGATAGATAGATAGATAGATAGATAGATAGATAGATAGATTTGATAGATAAATAGATAGATTTGATAGTTATATAATTTCACAGGCAGAGAATTACAAGATGTGTGGTCTGGGAGTGACCCATGGTAAGGTTCCCAGAGGCAGTTGCGGCGCCAGGGGACGTGTATATGACATGGATTGTAGGAACCGGGAGATGGAAAAAGATGCTTTGTCGGTCCTCCTACTTCAAATTTGGGGCACTGCGCGTGCAATCGTGGCCGGACTTTTAGCCGACGGACATTTGTCCGACGGACATTTGTCCGACGGACATTTGGTCGAAACACATGTGGCTGTCACAAAACAGTCCGGCCACGATAGATAGATTTGATAGATACATAGATTAGATAGATAGATCAATAGATGCAATATACATTTGATAGATACGAAAGATAGATTTGATAGATAAATAGATAGATTTGATAGATATATAATTTCCCAGACAGAGAATTACAAGACGTGTGGCCTGGGACCCATGGTAAGGTTCCCAGAGGCAGTTGCAGCGCCAGGGAATGTGTATATGGCATGGATTTTAGGAACCGGGAGATGGAAAAAGATGCTTGGTCGGTCCTCCTACTTCAAATTTGGGGCACTGCACGTGCAATCTACTGTGCCACCAGATATGAGTGGTGTGTTAAGTAGTACTATTCTTATCAGTTTAATACCTGTTACTCCCCCTATTGGGGGACGTGTATATGGCATGGATTTTAGAAACCGGGAGATGGAAAAAGATGCTTGGTCGGTCCTCCTACTTCAAATTTTGGGCACTGCCTGTGCAATCATGGCAATCAAGCCTACGGACATTTGGCCGATGCACATTTGGCCGACGGACATTTGGCCGAAACACAAGTGGCTGTCACAAAACAGTCCGGCCACGATAGATAGATTTGTAAGATAGATACATAGATTAGATAGCTAGATCAATAGATGCAATATACATTTGATAGATACGATAGATAGATTTGATAGATAAATAGATTTGATAGATAGATAATTTCCCTGACAGAGAATTACAAGACGTGCGGTCTAGGACCCATGGTAAGGTTCCCAGAGGCAGTTGTGGCACCAGGGGATGTGTAAATAAAAACAAAAGTCAGCGCTAAACAACACACAATATGGAAAAAATGTGTCAGTAATAATAATATGTAAAAAAAAGCAAATAAATCAGATAATTCAAAGGAAACAAAAAAACACACAAATCCTATAATTTCACAATAAAAGAATTAATAAATAAAAATAAAAATGAAAACACAAAAAAAAAAAATATATAATAATACCCAATGTCCAAGGAAAAATAGATTTAATGTCCCATCAATTGTAGATAAATAGATGTGTAATAGTCCAAATTGAAACTCCAAAATAGATGCCGCCTCTCGTTAGGTGATATTTCCCAGAAATCACCCAGATATGGATAGAAACTATGAAGAAAAGTAGGAGAAGCGCAAAAACTTGAGATAATTTCCCTGACAGAGAATTACAAGACGTGCGGTCTAGGACCCATGGTAAGGTTCCCAGAGGCAGTTGTGGCACCAGGGGATGTGTATATGGCATGGATTTTAGGAACCGGGAGATGGAAAAAGATGCTTGGTCGGTCCTCCTACTTCAAATTTGGGGCACTGCGCGTGCAATCTACTGTGCCACCAGATATGAGTGGTGTGTTAAGTAGTACTATTCTGATCAGTTTAAAACCTGTTACTCCCCCTATCGGGGGACGTGTATATGGCATGGATTTTAGAAACTGGGAGATGGAAAAAGATGCTTGGTCAGTCCTCCTACTTCAAATTTGGGGCACTGCGCGTGCAATCGTGGCCTGACTTTTAGCGGACGGACATTTGGCCGACGGACATTTGACCAAAACACAAGTGGCTGTCACAAAACAGTCCGGCCACGATAGATAGATTTGATAGATAGATAGATACATAGATTAAATAGATAGATCAATAGATGAAATATACATTTGATAGATACGATAGATAGATTTGATAGATAAATAGATAGATTTGATAGATATATACAACAGATATGAGTGGTGGCACTGTGGGCAAGTGGGCCTGGCACACACGCTGGCAGGCAGGCAACTGCAATTAGATTACACTAGCAGACTGATGTTTAACAGTCAAAAAAGTTTTTTTTTATAAATTTACACTACTGTTACAACAGATATGAGTGGTGGCACAGTATACGCTGTGAGCCTGGCACACATGCTGGCAGGCAGGCAACTGCAATTAGATTACACTAGCAGACTGATGTTTCATAGTCAAAAAAGTTTTTTTTTTTTTAAATTTACACTACTGTTACAACAGATATGAGTGGTGGCACTGTGGGCAAGTGGGCCTGGCACACACACTGGCAGGCAGGCAACTGCAATTAGATTACACTAGCAGACTGATGTTTAACAGTCAAAAAAGTTTTTTTTTTTAATTTACACTACTGTTACAACAGATATGAGTGGTGGCACAGTATACGCTGTGAGCCTGGCACACACGCTGACAGGCTCACAGCCTGCCAGCTGTGAGCCTACCAGCGTGTTACACCAGATATGTAAATGTTACACCAGATATGAGTGGTGGTAACGGGCAAGTGGGCACAGTATACGCTGTGAGCCTGGCACACATGCTGGCAGGAAGGCAACTGCAATTAGATTACACAGGAAAAAAAGCAGACCTAAAAAGGGCTTTTTGGGGTGCTGACCTTACAGCAGAGATCAGATGAGTCCTTCAGGACTGTAGTGGACACTGAATACACTAGCCTAGCTATCAATTTCCCTATTAAATCAGCAGCAGCTAGACTGTCCCTCCTCTCACTAAGAAAGCAGCTTCCGAATGAATCTAAAATGGCTGCTGTCTAGGAGCTGGGAGGGTCTGCTGCTGATTGGCTGGAATGTGTCTGCAGACTGTGAGCTACAGGGTCAAAGTTTACTCAATGATGACGAATAGGGGGCGGATCGAACATCGCATATGTTCACCCGCCGTTGCAAACGCGAAAAAGCTATGTTCGCCGGGAACTATTCGCCAGCGAACTATTAGGGACATCACTACAGAGGAGTTGATACCGGCAACCTGCACCTTTCATCTGCCGGCAAGCTCATTTACTAATCTCTTTACATCCACCTCATAACCCATTCACACGCAAAAAAAATTAGGGACATGACTAACTAATGAAATTAGTATCTAGTCTACAGATTAGGTGTGCATTTCAACAGATTTTAGTCAAATGCAAAAAGACATTCATATTGACCATATACAGTAGATATCAGAAAGAGGGGTTTGCAAATACGGAAATCATATTAATTACTTTGGCTTACAATTGAATTACGAAGGCAGCCTCATTAATACACTTTCAAATAGAACATTTACATCTTTATTTGGAACTGTGCTAATATTTTGATTTCTTTAATTTTCAAATATACAAAGTCTGAGGCTAGGGAGAAGGAAGCACAGCACCAACAGGCTCCTCCTTCACCCAGTCATGAGAGTGGTGGAGATGACTTGCCACCTCGGGGGGAGAAATGGAAGACATCCCTTAAGAAGCCCCCACTGCAGAAGAGATCACTGCAGCAGCAGCCCCCCGTGCACCAGCAGCCCGTCATGCACCAGCAGCCCGCCATGCACCAGCAACTCCTCCTGAGGAGAACATCCCCCCAGAGGTGCCAGAGGTGGAGATCCTGAGGAACTTCCTCAAAGAAATGCGTGCCTCCTGGAGGGAACAGGTGGAATGCAGGGTGTACATGACAGGAGTAATGAACCAACTGCTCGAAGGACAAACTAATATCTTGATTACGCTAAATAATATGTTGCAGGTCCTCCGGGAGGTGCCAAGCGGATCAGGGGAAAGAGCTTCTGCTCCTGGACCATCTGCTCCTGGGCCTCCATCTTCTCCTCTGCCTCAATCTCCTCATCAGCCTGGTGATCTCTTAACCACTTACAGTCCTCCTCCACCCCTTCCCCAACCATCTCATATGAGAACACGTTGGAGGGGGCAGTTGCCCTCCTCAGAGCCTCTGTCTCATGGAAAGAAGGGAAGGAGGAGGAAGTAATTTTGTATATATATATATATATATATATATATATATATATATATATATATATATATATTATTTTATTTAATGTGTAAAGGATAGGTATGTGATGATGTTGTCTTCTTACACTTGTGGAGCACACTCTGAGGCATATTGTTTGCAGAGTGTGTTTTACAAGTGTGTGGAGACAACATCATCACATGCTGTGCTTGTTGATTAGATTGATTGTTTTTTGCAATGTCATGTCCACACTTTTCTCCTAATACAAAATATTGACCATTACAATTTGATAATAAGCCTGTATGCCATATTTTTCTCTGTGTTAAATAAAGTGTATATTTTTCAAGCTACATTATAGTGTTTGACTTATTTCTGAAATCTATTTAATTTAAAAGGTGTATGAAAGCAGAACATTCGCTTACATGATTTTGACAGAGCATAACATTTTAAACAACATTCATGTTTACTCATATTCTTTGACAAGTTATCTTGTTAGCCTTTGCTGAAAGGTTTATGTAAAACTGCTCAGAAGCAGTCAAGAACATAGCTTAGATCTGCTGATTGGTGGCTGCATATATCTACCGTTTGTCATTGCCTCACCCATGTGTTCACTTAAAAACTAGTAGTGTATTGATGCTCCTTCAAAACATTATAGCAAGAGACTGAAGCACATTTGAGAATAGAAGAAAATTGGAAACCTGGTTAAAATTGTATGTTCAACATAACTAATGAAATATACATTTAGGGTTTCATGTTGTTTTAAGAGTTACATTTGAAATATATGCTAACAGTACTATATTTGGATAAAAAAAATGTGGAATCGATACATGACACGATATTGAGTATTTACATTAAGAAGAAATATCAGGACATAACATATAGAATAAGTAGACATCTCATATATATTTATCATATGATAAAGGTCAATACATATTAATTAAAATACAAAAGTGCATGTTTAGGAAATTATATATGTAGAAAATTAAACACAGCACATTAATTATTTGGTAAAGTTAAAATATTGTTGAGAAACATATTAAACAAGATGGAGTATATTCATCATTGAACATTTATGGATTACCACTTGCCTCAAAATATATTTGGGATCAAAAACACGTTGCATTCATTTGTTTCTTCCATGAGACAGCCAGCAATAGATATTTAATTGCTCTTTATCATCTATGTTTCAACAATGTACATGATTGACACAATCCATAATCCAAGAAAATCATGGTTTTAAATTTGTGTTCTCATTCACAAACGTGGCAAATCAAATATTGCGGGACAACGTAATCCAATCAAAGGACATATTTAACACCTTTGCATGTGATGTCTTACGCAACATGGCACATCTGAGATTGCATAAAAACGTCATCCAATCAAAGGACGGATTTAACACCTTTGCATGTGACGTCTTATGAAACATGGCGTATCCAAGATTGTGTAAAAACATAATCCAATCAAAGGACGGATTTAACACCTTTGCATGTGATGTCTTATGCAACATGGCACATCTAAGATTGTGTAAAAACATAATACAATCAAAGGACGGATTTAATACCTTTGCATGTGACATGATGCATCTGAGATTGCGTAAGAACGTCATCAAATCGAAGGACAGATTTAACACCTTTGCATGTCAATAACAAACGTATTTATATTTAAAAAACAAATATGTGCTATATTGTAATTTATGAAGTGTGTTTGTACAGCTTCACATAATGTAACATAATGTAACGCTAGATAACATAATACTGTGATATATGAAATATAATCCATTGTTGGTAATAAGTATATATTTCATTGGAATAGGAAGATTAGGAAATATTTAGGAAGCAGCAGGGTTTAACATAGAAATAATGCTACTATATACATTACGAAAATGTGGATTGTTTATACCTTATATGTTACCTATAGCTAGGGTAACCATATTTCCGCTTTAAAAAGGGACACATATGAGAAATACATATGTCAGGGATGTTTTCTGAGCTGTTTAAAGAAATGTTTTGTATAAGAACCATGACATATGTATTTATCATATGTGTCACTTATTAAAGAGGCAATATGGTCAGCCTACCTGTAGCAATATATCGTTCGATAATTACATATAATCACAAATAAAAGGAAAAAAATTAATCATCTAAAATGTGTGTATTACACACAGTGATTTCTTTTGTTATACTACTACAATAAGATGTAAGGAAATTTGTAATATATGTGTTGTCAACATTCAGATAATAGTCTGTTTTAAAGATATTATATGTGTACGTTGATGTCAAAAGAAATAATAATAAAATGTACATTATGAACGCATATCCATAAATTAAGAATTGTGGTCAGCATCTTTTAAGGATTATCAACATAAAAGATATTTTATTAATGACATTAATAAATAAAGAAGAAACATAACAGTTTAATGACATTCTTTTTATTATGATAAATATGATTTATGATAAAACATAAAGAAATAAGATAACTTGAAAAACAAGTCAGAATGAGAAAACAGCCCCTTTGGAGCCATCTGACAAGGTGACATAGTGCATCACAGTCCTTGGAGGGAGTTGACAAGGGCAAACAAAGGCCAACACAGCCCTTTGGAGCCATCTGACAAGGTGACATAGTGAATCCCAGTCCTCGCAGGGAGTTGACAAGGGCAAACAAAGGCCAACACAGCCTCTTTGGAGCCATCTGACAAGGTGACATAGTGCATTACAGTCCTTGGAGGGAGTTGACAAGGGAAAACAAAGGCCAACACAGCCCCTTTAGAGCCATCTGACAAGGTGACATAGTGCATCACAGTCCTTGGAGGGAGTTGACCACTGCAAACAAAGGCCAACACAGCCCCTTTGGAGCCAGCTGACAAGGTGACATAGTGCATTAGAGTCCTTGGAAGGAGTTGACAAGGGCAAACAAAGGCTAACACAGCCCCTTTGGAGCCATCTGACAAGGTGAAATAGTGCAACAGGCACAACAATAACTTAAAAATGGGCCAAATGGCAACAAATAGAAACATACATATAACTAAAAACATCACAACATGTGGACGGAGGAGTTATTTGTTCTCCCTCGGGCCATCTCCGGATCCTACACTTACTGGGGCATCAGCATCACCTTCATCGTCCTGCGCCCCTCCAGGTGCGGCTTCATGCATTGCCTCTAACCTCATTATTCTGGCTAGAGTCATGCAATGAAGCCGCAGCTGGATAAGCATGGTGTCATGCATCCTTCCCAGCAACTGATTGGAACTCAGCATGGTTTGCTCAATCCTTGCTAGAGCCTCTAGCGTTAACCATGTCACAACCTAAACAAAAATAAATATGACAAATTAATAATAATTACATAATAAAAATAGAGCAAAGAGACATTGTACTAATTAAAATACAAATCATTATTATAATAAAATATGCTATAGAGAAGAAGAATTACACATTAAATATGTTCTTCATAGATAAACCATTAAGATATTAAGAAAACTCAAAACCCTATCAATCTGAAAAAAAAAATCTTTGGTTTCTGACACACTGTGAAAGGGCGGTGATAAAAAATCCAAAATATTGGCATGTATACATAATATATATCCAACATCTAGGCAATATCATTTAGATATTAGAAAATGAGGATGTTGATTTCATAAAAAGTAAACCGGAAACATTTACATTAATAAAATAAAGAAAAGTTGTATAAATAAAATATATTCAAAATCAATTTATGTATAATTAGATCAGTACAATGTCTCTTTAAGAATGTATGTTGTCATGTTGATTTGGAATGATACTTACATCGGTGACTGGGAAGGACAATCCGACACCCAGGACAGCACAGCTGGGGAGGGCTGGGTGATTTGGTGGCTGTGCAGGTGGGGTAGAAGAAGGACGGGCAAAATGGGGAGAGTGGAGAAGGAGGGCAGGGAAGGGGCAGGAAAGGGGTCAGGATGGGAAGGGCCGGGAGAGGAGTCAGGATGGGAAAGGCCGGGAGAGGAATCAGTATGGGAAGGGCTGGGAGAGGGGTCAGGATGGGAAGGGGCGGAAGAGGGGTCATGATGGGGCAGGAAGCTGATGCCCAGAAGTTTCATCTGAAATATATAATACAATTTTATAAATACATATATTATATGAAAATATATTATTATCTTGAGAGAAATCAATATTCACCATCATTTAAAATCTGTATTCTTGTTCTCATAAAATATTTATACAAAGTCACAATAATGAGTATGTTTAAAGGTATTGATTATATATTTGATGTACCATCAGCCTCCAAGGGAGCCACTTCCTCCTCCATCGCACATGTTGTTACATCAATATCTGTAAAACATAATATGTTGTGTACACGTTAAAATCAAATATTAAAACATGTGTTACTGGTGCTCAAGGACACACATCAATGTTGCATTAAAGAGATACTGAACCAAAGTTAGGAATTTCTTAATTTTGATGGAGCATGCAATTGAAATAAAATATATAATTATCGATGATTAATAATTAAATGTGATTGTCTGTATTTTGAAAATCCGGAAAAAAGCATACTACACGGAACATTTAATAGTTCTCATGTGTGTATTGCTTGATGATTGTTGTCTACATTTATACAAAATATCAACATGTGCTAGCCATGTTCTGAAGCACAAAGGTGTAGACTAAGAAGCTTTGAGATCTTAATATTAAATTAATAAAAAAAAAAATATATATATATATATATATATATATATATATATATATATAATTAGAGGAGTATATTATAAGTTTTATTCAAATGGAATGCTTCATCATAATCATGATCAGAATATTTCTGAAAAAGACTTACCAGAACCCTGCAAATGCAGGTCTTTATCAGTGCTGGATCCCTCCGAGCTTGTCACAACAACTAGATCTATTAATGATATAAATAACTATTATGTAACATTTTGTACATCAGCTTTAAATTTACATATTTGGTATTCCAAAATAACATTATTCTAAACTATTTAAAAATATATATTTTGAAATGTGAAGACTAGACTATTAATATGAAAAATTAATTATTTCATCAAGTTGAGTGGAAAGGAAATGATGTCTTTCACATACTGTATGTCTGATTTCTTAAAATATTAGACAGCCAATTCTTATCATATTAATCTATGGCATATCTACAAATAACTATTGGTTCCTGTTTTTAAAATAATCCAGACAGACAAAACTTTGAATAACAACTGGTGACAACTAGAGCACAGTAGTAGTAGTAGTACTACAGTAGTAGTGTACAGTAATCTGGTTTCTGTCACAACACATATTGATCAAAATGCAAGACATAAGATATATTTTAAACTTTGTCATTGCTGTTAGAATTTGCTTATATATAAAGGTAGTCCGAGAGTGAAAGATTTGATTTAAATCACAGTATTGTTTCATCAAAACAGTGTAATGATTAATAAAGATATTTTTTTATCTATATATAAATTCAATATCTAAAGGAATGATCTATTCCATATGTTGATGTAATGAATCGGAGAGAGCATGCAATTTCAACAAAATATATAATTTCATCCTATCATCATGAATATTTAATTATCCTTCTCTCTTAATGATAAGAATAAAATATCAAAGCATATGAGATGTATATTTATATATTCTGCACATGTGTAAAAATGTGTTAGTGTTGTCTAAATGTAGCCACCAAATGTCAAGCACTACCCAGGTGCAGAATACAAAATGGGCAAGACCCTAATATTAAATTCAAATAAAGATAGCAAAAATCAGAGGAATATCTTCAAATACTAATAAATTGAGATTTGGATTATAATGGAATTTGATCTCTGAATCGTGATTCTTCTTTTTAAATCCTTTTGAAATCGAATTAGAGGATACATGTTAATATAGATCAATGTGAATGGATTAGGCAATGTTATGTCCAAATTTGTAAGACAAAAGTAAAGTATAATAAGACATACCAGAATGGGACAAACCCGGGCTAGAGGGTCCAGAACCAACATCTATCTTTGTAAAATATTCAATCAGGATTGGATTTCATTAATACAAATCAGAACTTTGACATGAACAATCATACATTGTTTTTTAAAATGACACAGTTAAACATTTTAATTCTTTACTTGAGTTCATGGTTTTCAAAAATGTATTTATAAATAAAGAGATCATGCATATTTAGTTCAAGCTTTTATGTTGTTGACCGTCCCTTTAAGTTATTTTATGTCTTCTTGCATTGTCATCAATTGTTAGACATTGAGTGGTCAATTTTTTCAATTATATTGCTAGTATAGCTTTTGTAATTTAGAAGATTGAAAATCAGGATACTGTATTCTTCACATTTATACTAATTAATGTATACATTTTACCAACATGTCTAAAGTAATGCCACTGTTACAGCAAACACATGTTCACGTCTCTGCGCAATTATGATGTTTGTGCAATAATTAAAAGCGTAGTTGCGCATCCATGATTATGAATTGATTTGGATCTAGTAGTGTGATGAGTATAATTTGTAAAGCTTTCAAATATATTTACAATTGTGTGTATCACAATATTCCAATAGGATCATTGTAAAGATTAAATGATACAAATTAATATTTATAACTTTTGTATAAATCGATATTCAATGTATAAAATGGCGGAGGATAGGGATTTCACAGATGCACAATTCCATTTTAGCTCTGTGACGCATATTCGAAGAGCGCAAGAAAAAGCATTATTCCTATTTGATGTGTGACAAATCTAAATTCACATGTCTACCATCATATGTAACGTCTGTTGGGAGATCTATATAGGTTGAATATATGACTGTATACACATTGCTTAAATATATACTCAAATATTAATATATTATATGAAGTCTGATATTTACCTGGTTCAGCCTCTGTACTTCCTTCTCCCAGCTCACCGATTGGAGCTGCACTAGCAAGCAGCTTGGGACTGTTAAGGGGGTGAGGAGCTTGTGGAAGCAAATATGTGGGGGAAACGGAGATTGAGGAGGCTGCATAAAGTAAATCCTGATTCCCAACTCTCCGACGGGCTTTTGCCCACTCCCTCATGAGGCAGACTTTATTGCTATGCTGCAACCTAATATCCCTGAATCTCTGCATGATTTGATCTGTGGTCCTCTGGACGTCTTTCACCGAATTCACAGAAACAGTGATAGACACCCAGAGGGCCCTCTTTATCGATGGCTTTGTCGACCCCTTCTGAGTCCCAAACGGCTGCTGATAAAACTTCTCAACTACGTTGACCAGAGCAGTACTTTCCGCTCGTGTGAACCTGGGAGACATCCTGTTGGTTTTTTGCAAAAATAAAATAATAAATATATATATATATATATATACAGGGAGTGCAGAATTATTAGGCAAATGAGTATTTTGACCACATCATCCTCTTTATGCATGTTGTCTTACTCCAAGCTGTATAGGCTCGAAAGCCTACTACCAATTAAGCATATTAGGTGATGTGCATCTCTGTAATGAGAAGGGGTGTGGTCTAATGACATCAACAACCTATATCAGGTGTGCATAATTATTAGGCAACTTCCTTTCCTTTGGCAAAATGGGTCAAAAGAAGGACTTGACAGGCTCAGAAAAGTCAAAAATAGTGAGATATCTTGCAGAGGGATGCAGCACTCTTAAAATTGCAAAGCTTCTGAAGCGTGATCATCAAACAATCAAGTGTTCATTCATTCAAAATAGTCAACAGGGTCACAAGAAGCGTGTGGAAAAACCAAGGCGCAAAATAACTGCCCATGAACTGAGAAAAGTCAAGCGTGCAGCTGCCAGGATGCCACTTGCCACCAGTTTGGCCATATTTCAGAGCTGCAACATCACTGGAGTGCCCAAAAGCACAAGGTGTGCAATACTCAGAGACATGGCCAAGGTAAGAAAGGCTGAAAGACGACCACCACTGAACAAGACACACAAGCTGAAACGTCAAGACTGGGCCAAGAAATATCTCAAGACTGATTTTTCTAAGGTTTTATGGACTGATGAAATGAGAGTGAGTCTTGATGGGCCAGATGCATGGGCCCGTGGCTGGATTGGTAAAGGGCAGAGAGCTCCAGTCCTACTCAGACACCAGCAAGGTGGAGGTGGAGTACTGGTTTGGGCTGGTATCATCAAAGATGAGCTTGTGGGGCCTTTTCGGGTTGAGGATGGAGTCAAGCTCAACTCCCAGTCCTACTGCCAGTTTCTGGAAGACACCTTCTTCAAGCAGTGGTACAGGAAGAAGTCTGCATCCTTCAAGAAAAACATGATTTTCATGCAGGACAATGCTCCATCACACGCGTCCAAGTACTCCACAGCGTGGCTGGCAAGAAAGGGTATAAAAGAAGAAAATCTAATGACATGGCCTCCTTGTTCACCTGATCTGAACCCCATTGAGAACCTGTGGTCCATCATCAAATGTGAGATTTACAAGGAGGGAAAACAGTACACCTCTCTGAACAGTGTCTGGGAGGCTGTGGTTGCTGCTGCACGCAATGTTGATATTGAACAGATCAAAACACTGACAGAATCCATGGATGGCAGGCTTTTGAGTGTCCTTGCAAAGAAAGGTGGCTATATTGGTCACTGATTTGCTTTTGTTTTGTTTTTGAATGTCAGAAATGTATATTTGTGAATGTTGAGATGTTATATTGGTTTCACTGGTAAAAATAAATAATTGAAATGGGTATATATTTGTTTTTTGTTAAGTTGCCTAATAATTATGCACAGTAATAGTCACCTGCACACACAGATATCCCCCTAAAATAGCTATAACTAAAAACAAACTAAAAACTACTTCCAAAAATATTCAGCTTTGATATTAATGAGTTTTTTGGGTTCATTGAGAACATGGTTGTTGTTCAATAATAAAATTAATCCTCAAAAATACAACTTGCCTAATAATTCTGCACTCCCTGTATATATATATATATATATATATATATGTGATAATAATACCTACAGGTATTAGAGAACTGACAAAAATGGCAACGTGTAATGGACTTTTTTATGGGGAAGTAAACATGAGGTGCACCATGGGACATGGTATCTGTACATCTGATTGGATAAAATACTGTAATTTTGTTAGCATGTCTATGAGGCCATACTGACTCAAGTTATGTTTGTGTGATGAAATCTGATTGGCCGTTACTTAATGGTTCATGGATTCATATCTTTGTACCTTCCATAGACATACCTTCTGGGGGTGCTATTACTACATTTGCCATGTAGAATAATTTAGAATTTATGAGAATGGTATGCGTATATATGTGACGCATGTATAATATACGTAATCCGTTAAATTCTAATATTTATTGTCGACATTTGAACTGGATTGCATTTTTACTCACGATAAATATATATAGTAAATATAATCCAGTCACATTAGTAAATGTTTATGACACATTTCGATGTTTAATATTGATCAAGTTCATTAATAAAAGTTTACAAATATTTTAGATTAATAAAGTAAACATTGTATCTATTCAATGTTTATTAAATAAATACTGTGACTCATTGTGAAGTATTGATAATGCTCTATTACATGTATTTACAATCCGTAGATGTGGAGTTCAGAACAGCGCCTAGATCTGTTTACCTGCTGCACTATAAAGGACCCCCTAATAGGTCCTTGGGAGTTTAACAGTACAAAGAATTATAGGAGCGCCAATGAAGGCTAAAGTAAACTACAGGTACCTTAATATACAGATGACATAGAACGATGTCACCAATTAGATGAATCCAATAAGTTTAAAAAACAATATCCCCAATTTGGATGAATCGATAAAATTCAAAATTATAACAGAAGAATGAGTACAATGGATAAAATATATCCTTTTTAATAACACACACTGTGTATAAAGTATAAAATCACAGTTTATTAATACAGTTTATTAATACGACCTGATCAGATGACTTCACTGATCACTACTTTATTTATAACATAGAGGTCACTTATAGCGTAAGAAAACTACTATTCTGGTTTTGTATATCCAATTAAAGCTACTTTGTATGAGCCTAGAAAGTGCATAAAGATGATGATTTGAAATGATAATTTGAAATAAAATAATATAGATGATGATTGGGATAGAGTAATATCAATTCTTAGGTGAGTGTGCAACAGACACGCAAATCGTGAGAAAAAGAAAGAAAACAAATATATTCACTTGTGTAATTAAATGTGTACCAAAAAATGTGTGTACAAAAAATATACCAAAAAAATATAAAAAATATATAAAAATATATATATATACCAAAAATATATATAAAAAAATGATCTAATACCGGTATGATCTGTGAATAAAATCAAAACTTATAATTGTGAATTACCTATGTCTCTGAGAGACCAGGTGGATAACCAGAGCTGTCCTTAGCTGTTTTATCTAAGAACCAGGTTGGTTATATCAGAAGCTGTTAGTTTCCTAAACAAATTTCTGGATGATATAACTATCAAGAGCTGTTAGTTTCCTACACAAATTTTAAATGCTATAAATATCACAATACAATATATGCCAGCATCTAGGAATGACATAAAAAGAAAAATAAAAAAGGAAATTATAAAACAATGTTTCGACACTATTAAAACCCAATTCAATGGGGGAGCAATGAAATGTTTAAAAAGTAAATCATTGTCTTGAAAAAGGCCCCACCACAGGGCCGAAACGCGTTGACATTGGAGAGATTTGTGAGGCTCATATATCACCAGGATCAGCTTATTGGGTGAGTCTATTACCTGTTAGACTAAGTCCCTTTAAGCCCTCTGTTTAGTGCACTTTATATTTTTTCAACAGGTTTCCGGAGACCTTTGGACCCAAGAATTATCTTCATCATTTGGCTGTTATTTGGATTAATTAATCATTGGACTATGGACTTTACTTTTTAAACATTTCATTGCTCCCCCATTGAATTGGGTTTTAATAGTGTCGAAACATTGTTTTATAATTTCCTTTTTTATTTTTCTTTTTATGTCATTCCTAGATGCTGGCATATATTGTATTGTGATATTTATAGCATTTAAAATTTGTGTAGGAAACTAACAGCTCTTGATAGTTATATCATCCAGAAATTTGTTTAGGAAACTAACAGCTTCTGATATAACCAACCTGGTTCTTAGATAAAACAGCTAAGGACAGCTCTGGTTATCCACCTGGTCTCTCAGAGACATAGGTAATTCACAATTATAAGTTTTGATTTTATTCACAGATCATACCGGTATTAGATCATTTTTTTATATATATTTTTGGTATATATATATATTTTTATATATTTTTTATATTTTTTTGGTATATTTTTTGTACACACATTTTTTGGTACACATTTAATTACACAAGTGAATATATTTGTTTTCTTTCTTTTTCTCACGATTTGCGTGTCTGTTGCACACTCACCTAAGAATTGATATTACTCTATCCCAATCATCATCTATATTATTTTATTTCAAATCATCATTTCAAATCATCATCTTTATGCACTTTCTAGGCTCATACAAAGTAGCTTTAATTGGATATACAAAACCAGAATAGTAGTTTTCTTACGCTATAAGTGACCTCTATGTTATAAATAAAGTAGTGATCAGTGAAGTCATCTGATCAGGTCGTATTAATAAACTGTATTAATAAACTGTGATTTTATACTTTATACACAGTGTGTGTTATTAAAAAGGATATATTTTATCCATTGTACTCATTCTTCTGTTATAATTTTGAATTTTATCGATTCATCCAAATTGGGGATATTGTTTTTTAAACTTATTGGATTCATCTAATTGGTGACATCGTTCTATGTCATCTGTATATTAAGGTACCTGTAGTTTACTTTAGCCTTCATTGGCGCTCCTATAATTCTTTGTAATGTATTTACAATCCCAACAATGCACATTGATTGTGTGCTAGTGCGTGAAATTATATTCGACTTTACATAGATGCAAATCTTGTCTTGAAAGATACGTTTACCACGCTATATTTCCAAAATTGGTGAATTGCTTAATTTGTATTTTTAATGGGCGTTACTTTGAGAAGAATAAAGGGAATATTTTAAAATGGAAAATCAACGTTTCTGTTCCTTAATTATAAAAAATCAAATATATCATGTATTTTACAGAAATACTCACATATATTTTTATTCTTCAAGGTATCTTTATTGTTAATGAGCAGATATGCAATATTGTGAAGCATCTAAAGACATCTGGATAACATGAGAATGAACTATATTTGATTATTAAAGTCCATTTTTATTTTAGATTCAAACCTGCTCTGTTTGAATCATGCAAGATTAACTTCTGGTTGGATTTCCCTTTCACTACAAATAAAATAGCCATCGCAAGCTATTAAGTAAAACTAAATAGTTGACATAATAGCCAATATTCTAATAGTAAATATGCAAAGGGAAATTTAAAAACAAATATGCAGTCATGTCTAAATAAGATAATATATTTAAATAGATGAGTGTATACCCCGTGAAAGATTATTTACATTTAAAGGGACAGTAAACCAAAAAATAGATATTTACTTTAATACACATTCCACATTTCGGCATACTCGATCCTGTTATATGAATATACATTTCACCTGTGTGAGGACGTTGTACAGTGGGGGGAAAAAGTATTTAGTCAGCCACCAATTGTGCAAGTTCTCTCACTTAAGAAGATGAGAGAGGCCTGTAATTTTCACATTTAACATTGTCTGTGAAAGAATATGAGGAGCACAGGTGCGAATGAGTTGCAACAAAAAGGTTTATTTTGAAAAGACTTATATAGTTACAACGCAAATGAGTGAAATAAACACACAAAGGTTAGTAAATGACTAACCAAAACAAACAGTGTGAGGGGAGAGTAGGAACATGCTCCCCAGGGTTAATACATGACAGAAAAGTATCTACTGTTAGGAAGCAGACTGCAAAAATAGACAGGTATACGCGTTTCAGCAGATTGCCTTACTCATTACCTGGTTAAAAGTATTTGTGTGTGCTCTTTAAAAAGGCTAGCAGACGGCTTCCCATTGGTTGCTAGGGACCCACCCCCTGTTGCTAAATGCCAAAACAGACCAATCCAGAAGTTCTGTTAATACACAGAAAATCACTAACAGTGTTTACATTGAAACTCCTAATGTGTTAAATAACATACTAATAGACTAACCTCTACTGCATGAATTAAAGGGGCACCAATTTATCTGTGTTTTGTCAACTATCTAGATATAAGTAACCATATGCAGAGAGATAAAGTTGTAGGTTTACAATCTTGCTATGTCTTGTGTTTCATGGAAAATGCGCAGTTCACCAGTTCTCTTTCATTTTAGGTAGAACTCCTGCTTCCATACACTCTGAAACATAATATGAAAAATTGTATAAGACATGTTATAAAGGACATTATAAAGCAAGATAAGGATCATTGTAAAGCAAGATAGAGAATAATATATATACAATGAATGCACAGATTGAAAACAACAACAATCAATCATAGAGAAAATACAAAAAATTCTGGTTATTCCTGTAGAAACATGTATCAGTCTATACACTGATCTAACAAACAGTTGATACTGCGTGTATAACATATATAATTTATATAACCTAGCTAATAGAATATTATTAGGGAACAAGGAATAAAAAAAGGATGATGAAAACATGTGAGCAATGAACCATTAAGTATTACTCCTATTCTATCTTTCCAAAGACAAGGGTATTACTTGCTCAAATTCAGATAAGGAAGCAGGAGGAGAGGAACAGGACCTGAGGCTAGAGGAGAAATAAGTTCAAAAGAAGAGAGAATATGACATCACCAAAAATTTATCAAATCATATTCAGAATTAAGGCCTTCAGGGACCCTTGTCCTCAATTTGAAAATCCAAAACACTTCTCTCTCCCCCAGCCTTCGGTTCCTGTCCTGTCCTCTCTTGAGTGGGGGAACCTTTTCTATGATGGTCCAAGAGAAGGTAGAAGTATCTTTGGAATGTATACCCGCAAAGTGTTGTACAAGGGGGGTGGATAATACTCCAGCCCTAATATCTGCTAGATGTTCTTTTATACGGACCCTGGCCTCCCTGGTCGTGAGACCCACATATTGGAGGGAACAGTTCCTACAGCTGATGACATATACCACATAGGTAGATCTGCAGTTGAGACATGTATCTATTTCAAATACCTGGCCAGTTGTTAACGAATTGAACTGATTTCCTATAGTCACTTTCTCGCATGCCACACAAGTACGATGGTGGCAGCGAAAAGTGCCCTTACAGCTCAACCATGATGACAAATTTTGGCTGTGTTTATAGTTTTATTTTTCTTATAGGATACTCTCAGACCTTTCTCTACTACCTCCTTCAATCTGTCATCAGCAGACAACATACTGAAATTTCTTTTTAGGATTTGACAAATGTCATCATATTGTTTGGAGTATTCTGTTTGGAAAGTGATCTTATCATCTGTCCTCTGTTGTGGGCTCTGTCTCCCTCTTGAAGTTCTAGAGGGTCCAAGTAGTCTGTCCCTAGGTATACCCTCAACAACATTCCTAGCCTTGGAGATAACTGAGTTCCTATAGCCTCTCTCCCTGAGCCTTCTCTCTAGGTCATCCGCCTGTTTATTGTAAACTGCTGCATCACTGCAGTTTCTCTTAAGGCAGATGAACTGCCCCTTTGCAACTCCCCTGAATACTCCTTGCGGGTGGCAACTTTTTGCATGCAAGAGGGAATTGCCCGAGATTGGCTTCCGATAGGTTTCTGAGGCCCCATCGCTGTCCCACGCCTCTGGAGAAAGAAATCCCCCTCGAATTCAAAATAATTATGGCTCAGTAAAAAATGTGTGACCTCTACTACATAGTCCACAAAGGAAGAGTCTGACCCCCAGTGTCTTTCCATAAAGAAGCGGATGGCCTCCAATCCCCTCTCATGTGGAATGGAGGTATAGAGTGACTTGACGTCAGCAGTCACCCATATAAAATCTTCACCCCACTTCACACGTGAGAGGAGATTGAGAACGTGCTTGGTGTCTGAGAGGAAACTCCATAGTGAGCTCACCATTGGTTGGAGCACCTGATCAAGCCACTCTGACAGGTGCTCCAAGAGAGAGCCAATACCACTAACAATAGGCCTCCCCTGCACATTCTGGACAGACTTGTGTACTTTCAGTAGGTAATTAAAAGTAGGTATTGCTGGGTTAGACACCATCAGGTAATCCCTTGTATTGTCATCTATAATACCCATCTCTACTCCATTATCTACAAGGGAGGCCAACTGCCGCCGGTATAGCCTAGTAGGGTCACCTGCCAGAGTGGCATAATCATCCGGATTGCAAAGTTGTCTATATGCCTCTTCTTTAAACTTCTCTGTGTTTAGTACCACTATGGTGCCCCCCTTGTCGGCGGCCCTCACCACAATACTATCATTGTTAGCCAGGCTATCCAACGCTTTCTTGTGGTTGATAGAAATGTTACGTTTTTGACCTCTTTCAGAGCTATAATATAACCTGGTAAGATCTTGCTCTACCCTATTGTGTAGAGGATAAAAAGTTGACTTACATTTGAGGGATGGTGCTCGTACCACCCTCCCAATAGTGTGATCACCCCCTGCTGCCCCCAATGTTTCCAGGGCTCTAATGTCACAGTACTCCTGAAAATCTAGATCCCCTCCATCCCCATCCCCCCTTATTTCCAGGGGCCTACATATAGGAATGGAATCGGGACTCTCATAGTCTCCAGCCTGTTGGGAGTGATAGAACTTTTTTAATGTTAATTTTCTTATTAACTTGTTCACATCAAGCAAAGTTCTGAATAGATCAAAGTCCGCAGATGGTGTGAATGATAGTCCCAGACTAAGTACCTCCAATTCGTACTTATTTAATACCTGGTCTGACAGATTCAGAACATTCTGTAATTGCCCCTCCGTCGGCCCTTTCTCTGGGGGTACCTCCTTTGGTCTTTGAACTGGACGCTTGGTTCCATTCTTTCTCCTCCCCCCCCCGTCTGGTGTTCTTTGGGGGGTCCGAAAAACCTGTTCCAATTGGGCATTCTCTGTCTCCCTGGTATCCCTTGAGGTCGCACCTGCACATCCTTGTTCTTCTCTATAATGTGAATGTGACTGGACTGTCTGGGTCTTGAGTATAGGGGGTGGGAGTACCATTGCTATTGTGCTCTCTTTGGGTCTTGTTGCCTGTTCTTTGGGTGGTAGCTCTTCCCCACCTGATCCAGAGCCCTCGTCGTATGACTCCCCCTCACTCTCGTAGAAATTGACCCTTCTTCCTCTGTTTCTCCTTTGCTTATTTCTTCCCCTCTGTTGATTCGGAAAGTAAGTGTTCTTATTGTGATCCTTTTTCAATAGGTACCTGTCCCTCTTGTTCCAAATATATACCCGGTTCAAATCATAATCTGATTGATCACGCAGGTATTTGTTGTGTTTCACTTCAAGAAGTAAGGTTTTAGCCTCAGCTATGATTTGTTGTAATGTCGTATCAAACTTAATATAGCTTGCCTCTTTGCTTCTGTTATTAAGTTCCCTTTGAATTTCCTTTATTTTAGTTGCTAGTTCATCCAGTGACATCCTCTTGAACTCACAGATCAAGTCCATCAATTTCAGTGAGCAAGTAGTCAAATGGCCATTCCAGAGGTCAATAAATACCTTATCATCCGTTACAAATGTGGGGAATTTATTTAAACGTAACCCCCTAGGAATAATACCCAGTTCTTGATATTTTATCAGGGTTTTTATGTCCCAGCTCAGTTTGTTCTCTTTCAATAGAAGGAACTCTAATTCCTCAAACAGAGCAGCTAAGCTATAGTGAGATTTATCAGTTGAGAAAACTTTATTGTAATCCCCTTGAATGGTATCTCTTTCCTGTGCATTCCTTAGAGAAAATAACAACATTGGAGTTTCATTATTATTAACCCCTTCACTCATGCCTGACCGCTACAGCCGCTACTATTATTGCAAAAATAGTTTTTCAAAAATAGATATGTAGAGACTGTGGTTACACTCCCAGGGCCCGGCCTAGACCCTTCAATCAATGTATGTAAAAAGTCAAATTTAAGGAAAAAAGCTGTGAGGGAGAGTAACCAATGGCGTGGCGTGCTAGCACCAATTGTTTGCTCACAAACTGTGTAAGAATATGCAGCTTACATATATGCAGTGCTCTTTTAAAACAGTCCTGAGCTCTATTAGTAGGAGGAGTGGGGTTCCGTCAGTTCCCTTATCAGACCGGTGCCTCGTTACAACTATCACACCGCCAATTGAGACATGTATATATGCACAAAAGTTCACAACGTAATTGCCAAATGCAGAACTGTGGGATAAGAAGCAAACTTGTACCTTTGATCCTGCTGTTACCCACCAGAAACCGTCCTCTGTCTGCTACTTGCTGCCGTGTGCTTTATGTCCCCGCTGGTGAGAGGTGCCGTGTAGCTCCCAGGGCAACTTCCACTGTCGATGCGGTGTGTGTCACCTCCTCTCCAAACGTCCCTAACAACGAGCAGGCTGTGCGGTCAGAGTATTGCGCTCACTTCCTGCCTGTGCTCACTCCGGGAGGCCAATAGGAACAAAGTGAAAGAATATGAGGAGCACAGGTGCGAATGAGTTGCAACAAAAAGGTTTATTTTGAAAAGACTTATATAGTTACAACGCAAATGAGTGAAATAAACACACAAAGGTTAGTAAATGACTAACCAAAACAAACAGTGTGAGGGGAGAGTAGGAACATGCTCCCCAGGGTTAATACATGACAGAAAAGTATCTACTGTTAGGAAGCAGACTGCAAAAATAGACAGGTATACGCGTTTCAGCAGATTGCCTTACTCATTACCTGGTTAAAAGTGTTTGTGTGTGCTCTTTAAAAAGGCTAGCAGACGGCTATTTTTTTTTTTTTTTCCTTAAATTTGACTTTTTACATACATTGATTGAAGGGTCTAGGCCGGGCCCTGGGAGTGTAACCACAGTCTCTACATATCTATTTTTGAAAAACTATTTTTGCAATAATAGTAGCGGCTGTAGCGGTCAGGCATGAGTGAAGGGGTTAATAATAATGAAACTCCAATGTTGTTATTTTCTCTAAGGAATGCACAGGAAAGAGATACCATTCAAGGGGATTACAATAAAGTTTTCTCGACTGATAAATCTCACTATAGCAAAGGAGAAACAGAGGAAGAAGGGTCAATTTCTACGAGAGTGAGGGGGAGTCATACGACGAGGGCTCTGGATCAGGTGGGGAAGAGCTACCACCCAAAGAACAGGCAACAAGACCCAAAGAGAGCACGATAGCAACGGTACTCCCACCCCCTATACTCAAGACCCAGACAGTCCAGTCACATTCACATTATAGAGAAGAACAAGGATGTGCAGGTGCGACCTCAAGGGATACCAGGGAGACAGAGAATGCCCAATTGGAACAGGTTTTTCGGACCCCTCAAAGAACACCAGACGGGGGGGGAGGAGAAAGAATGGAACCAAGCGTCCAGTTCAAAGACCAAAGGAGGTACCCCCAGAGAAAGGGCCGACGGAGGGGCAATTACAGAATGTTCTGAATCTGTCAGACCAGGTATTAAATAAGTACGAATTGGAGGTACTTAGTCTGGGACTATCATTCACACCATCTGCGGACTTTGATCTATTCAGAATTTTGCTTTATGTGAACAAGTTAATAAGAAAATTAACATTAAAAAAGTTCTATCACTCCCAACAGGCTGGAGACTATGAGAGTCCCGATTCCATTCCTATATGTAGGCCCCTGGAAATAAGGGGGGATGGGGATGGAGGGGATCTAGATTTTCAGGAGTACTGTGACATTAGAGCCCTGGAAACATTGGGGGCAGCAGGGGGTGATCACACTATTGGGAGGGTGGTACGAGCACCATCCCTCAAATGTAAGTCAACTTTTTATCCTCTACACAATAGGGGTTCAATTCTCGAGAAGTTCCAACAAAGGGTAGAGCAAGATCTTACCAGGTTATATTATAGCTCTGAAAGAGGTCAAAAACGTAACATTTCTATCAACCACAAGAAAGCGTTGGATAGCCTGGCTAACAATGATAGTATTGTGGTGAGGGCCGCCGACAAGGGGGGCACCATAGTGGTACTAAACACAGAGAAGTTTAAAGAAGAGGCATATAGACAACTGGGCAATCCGGATGATTATGCCACTCTGGCAGGTGACCCTACTAGGCTATACCGGCGGCAGTTGGCCTCCCTTGTAGATAATGGAGTAGAGATGGGTATTATAGATGACAATACAAGGGATTACCTGATGGTGTCTAACCCAGCAATACCTACTTTTAATCACCTACCGAAAGTACACAAGTCTGTCCAGAATGTGCAGGGGAGGCCTATTGTTAGTGGTATTGGCTCTCTCTTGGAGCACCTGTCAGAGTGGCTTGATCAGGTGCTCCAACCAATGGTGAGCTCACTATGGAGCTTCCTCTCAGACACCAAGCACGTTCTCAATCTCCTCTCACGTGTGAAGTGGGGTGAAGATTTTATATGGGTGACTGCTGACGTCAAGTCACTCTATACCTCCATTCCACATGAGAGGGGATTGGAGGCCATCCGCTTCTTTATGGAAAGACACTGGGGGTCAGACTCTTCCTTTGTAGACTATGTAGTAGAGGTCACACATTTTTTACTGAGCCATAATTATTTTGAATTCGAGGGGGATTTCTTTCTCCAGAGGCGTGGGACAGCGATGGGGGCGAAGTTTGCCCCCTCCTATGCCAACCTGTTTATGGGTTGGTGGGAGCTGTCCCACGTCTTTGGAGATAGCAATCCCCACAAAGGATGTATTATTTGGTATGGCCGGTTTATAGATGACCTCCTGTTCATATGGAGGGGCAACAGACCTGATCTACAGACCTTTTTGGATAGCCTAGATGATGAGGCCATGGGAATCCACTTTACCCACGAAGTTCAGAGTGGGAGTATTAATTTTCTAGATGTAACATTGATAGGCAAGCCAGGACAGACTATAGCCTCGGAAACCTATCGGAAGCCAATCTCGGGCAATTCCCTCTTGCATGCAAAAAGTTGCCACCCGCAAGGAGTATTCAGGGGAGTTGCAAAGGGGCAGTTCATCCGCCTTAAGAGAAACTGCAGTGATGCAGCAGTTTACAATAAACAGGCGGATGACCTAGAGAGAAGGCTCAGGGAGAGAGGCTATAGGAACTCAGTTATCTCCAAGGCTAGGAATGTTGTTGAGGGTATACCTAGGGACAGACTACTTGGACCCTCTAGAACTTCAAGAGGGAGACAGAGCCCACAACAGAGGACAGATGATAAGATCACTTTCCTAACAGAATACTCCAAACAATATGATGACATTTGTCAAATCCTAAAAAGAAATTTCAGTATGTTGTCTGCTGATGACAGATTGAAGGAGGTAGTAGAGAAAGGTCTGAGAGTATCCTATAAGAAAAATAAAATTATAGGTAACTTAATAGCACCCACAAGGTTGAGAAAACAAAGCCAAAATGTGTCATCATGGTTGAGCTGTAAGGGCACTTTTCGCTGCCACCATCGTACTTGTGTGGCATGCGAGAAAGTGACTATAGGAAATCAGTTCAATTCGTTAACAACTGGCCAGGTATTTGAAATAGATACATGTCTCAACTGCAGATCTACCTATGTGGTATATGTCATCAGCTGTAGGAACTGTTCCCTCCAATATGTGGGTCTCACGACCAGGGAGGCCAGGGTCCGTATAAAAGAACATCTAGCAGATATTAGGGCTGGAGTATTATCCACCCCCCTTGTACAACACTTTGCGGGTATACATTCCAAAGATACTTCTACCTTCTCTTGGACCATCATAGAAAAGGTTCCCCCACTCAAGAGAGGACAGGACAGGAACCGAAGGCTGGGGGAGAGAGAAGTGTTTTGGATTTTCAAATTGAGGACAAGGGTCCCTGAAGGCCTTAATTCTGAATATGATTTGATAAATTTTTGGTGATGTCATATTCTCTCTTCTTTTGAACTTATTTCTCCTCTAGCCTCAGGTCCTGTTCCTCTCCTCCTGCTTCCTTATCTGAATTTGAGCAAGTAATACCCTTGTCTTTGGAAAGATAGAATAGGAGTAATACTTAATGGTTCATTGCTCACATGTTTTCATCATCCTTTTTTATTCCTTGTTCCCTAATAATATTCTATTAGCTAGGTTATATAAATTATATATGTTATACACGCAGTATCAACTGTTTGTTAGATCAGTGTATAGACTGATACATGTTTCTACAGGAATAACCAGAATTTTTTGTACTTTCTCTATGATTGATTGTTGTTGTTTTCAATCTGTGCATTCATTGTATATATATTATTCTCTATCTTGCTTTACAATGATCCTTATCTTGCTTTATAATGTCCTTTATAACATGTCTTATACAATTTTTCATATTATGTTTCAGAGTGTATGGAAGCAGGAGTTCTACCTAAAATGAAAGAGAACTGGTGAACTGCGCATTTTCCATGAAACACAAGACATAGCAAGATTGTAAACCTACAACTTTATCTCTCTGCATATGGTTACTTATATCTAGATAGTTGACAAAACACAGATAAATTGGTGCCGCTTTAATTCATGCAGTAGAGGTTAGTTTATTAGTATGTTATTTAACACATTAGGAGTTTCAATGTAAACACTGTTAGTGATTTTCTGTGTATTAACAGGACTTCGGGATTGGTCTGTTTTGGCATTTAGCAACAGGGGGTGGGTCCCTAGCAACCAATGGGAAGCCGTCTGCTAGCCTTTTTAAAGAGCACACACAAACACTTTTAACCAGGTAATGAGTAAGGCAATCTGCTGAAACGCGTATACCTGTCTATTTTTGCAGTCTGCTTCCTAACAGTAGATACTTTTCTGTCATGTATTAACCCTGGGGAGCATGTTCCTACTCTCCCCTCACACTGTTTGTTTTGGTTAGTCATTTACTAACCTTTGTGTGTTTATTTCACTCATTTGCGTTGTAACTATATAAGTCTTTTCCAAATAAACCTTTTTGTTGCAACTCATTCGCACTTGTGCTCCTCATATTCTTTCACTTTGTTCCTATTGGCCTCCCGGAGTGAGCACAGGCAGGAAGTGAGCGCAATACTCTGACCGCACAGCCTGCTCGTTGTTAGGGACGTTTGGAGAGGAGGTGACACACACCGCATCGACAGAGGAAGTTGCCCTGGGAGCTACACGGCACCTCTCACCAGCGGGGACATAAAGCACACGGCAGCAAGTAGCAGACAGAGGACGGTTTCCGGTGGGTAACAGCAGGATCAAAGGTACAAGTTTGCTTCTTATCCCACAGTTCTGCATTTGGCAATTACGTTGTGAACTTTTGTGCATATATACATGTCTCAATTGCCGGTGTGATAGTTGTAACGAGGCACCGGTCTGATAAGGGAACGGACGGAACCCCACTCCTCCTACTAATAGAGCTCAGGACTGTTTTAAAAGAGCACTGCATATATGCAAGCTGCATATTCTTACACAGTTTGTGAGCAAACAATTGGTGCTAGCACGCCACGCCATTGGTTACTCTCCCTCACAGCTTTTTTCCTTAAATTTTACTTTTTAAATAACATTGTCTGATTTGGAAAGAATTTATTTGCAAATTATGGTGGAAAATAAGTATTTGGTCACTTACAAACAAGCAAGATTTCTGGCTCTCACAGACCTGTACCTTCTTCTTTAAGAGGCTCCTCTGTCCTCCACTCATTACCTGTATTAATGGCACCTGTTTGAACTTGTTATCAGTATAAAAGACACCTGTCCACAACCTCAGTCACACTCCAAACTCCACTATAGTGAAGACCAAAGAGCTGTCGAAGGACACCAGAAACAAAATTGTAGACCTGCACCAGGCTGGGAAGACTGAATCTGCAATAGGCAAGCAGTTTGATGTGAAGAAATCAATTGTGGGAGCAATAATTAGAAAATGGAAGACATATAAGACCACTGATAATCTCCCTTGATCTGGGGCTCCACGCAAGATCTCACCCCGTGGGGTCAAAATGATCACAAGAACGGTGAGCAAACATCCCAGAACCACATGGGGGGACCTAGTGAATGACCTGCAGAGAGCTGGGACCAACGTAACAAAGGCTACCATCAGTAACACACTACGCTGGCAGGGACTCAGATCCTGCAGTGCCAGACATGTCCCCCTGCTTAAGCCAGTACATGTCCGGGCCCATCTGATGTATGCTAGAGAGCATTTGGATGATCCAGAAGCGAATTGGGAGAATGTCATATGGTCAGATGAAACCAAAGTAGAACTGTTTGGTAGAAACACAACTTGTCGTGTTTGGAGGAGAGAGAATGCTGAGTTGCAACCAAAGAACACCATACCTACTGTGAAACATGGGGGTGGCAACATCATGCTTTGGGGCTGTTTCTCTGCAAAGAGAACAGGACAACTGATCCATGTACATGAAAGAATGAATGGGGCCCTGTATCGTGAGATTTTGAGTGCAAACCTTCCATCAGCAAGGGCATTGAAGATGAAACGTGGCTGGGTCTTTCAGCATGACAATGATCCCAAACACGCCACCCGGCAACGAAGGAGTGGCTTCGTAAGAAGCATTTCAAGGTCCTGGAGTGGCCTAGCCAGTCTCCAGATCTCAACCTCATAGAAAACCTTTGGAGGGAGTTGAAAGTCTGTGTTGCCCAGCGACAGCCCCAAAACATCACTGCTCTAGCTAGAGGAGATCTGCATGCAGGAATGGGCCAACATACCAGCAACAGTGTGTGACAACCTTGTGAAGACTTACAGAAAACGTTTGACCTCTGTCATTGCCAACAAAGGATATATAACAAAGTATTGAGATGAACTTTTGATATTGACCAAATACTTATTTTCCACCATAATTTGCAAATAAATTATTTCCAAGTCAGACAATGTGATTGTCTGGATTTGTTTCCACATTTTGTCTCTCATAGTTGAGGTATACCTATGATGAAAATTACAGGCCTCTCTCATCTTCTTAAGTGGGAGAACTTGCACAATTGGTGGCTGACTAAATACTTTTTTTCCCCACTGTATGTAAAGTGTCCACTTATCTCCCTCATTTGATGGAGCTTTTTAATGATTCAGTGCAGACTCTTAAAGGGACAGTATACTATCATATTTGGATCACTTAATGTGTTTATAATTCCTTATTATTTTATTAGCAGCAGAGTATATAATGTATGAAATTAAATTGTTCTAGTTTGTCTATTAATTATTATTTTGAAGCCACAACAAAATAAAATTTTCTTAGAATGTAGATATAATCTGATCCCCTTACTTTTCCCCATTGTTTACATATACATACTTCTTATATCTGCAAAATAATCAACCTAATTTTTTTAATTTGTATTACCTTATATATTGTATGCCCCACTGGGAGTGAAATCTTATAATGGCTGTGTTTAGACAGCTTTACCTTAAGGACAAAAATATTATGAATAGGTAGAGATACCATAGGAGAAATAAACTATTTGAAAAGAAAAATTAAGGATAACAGAAATAATTGTAAACACTTTTATACATTCCAGCAGTTAAAGAGGATACAGTTAACTGTCCCTTTAAATTACTCCACTAGAGTGAAAAGTCATCAGTCTGGCATACAATAAGTAGCTCTGTCTAAATGTGAAAATAAACTTAGCTATCATGTTTCTTTTAAAGATAATTTAATCTACCTAGACCATAATAACTAAGCTATATTTATTTTAAGAATATGTTAACGTTTTTTTTTTAAATGATAGATATTAGAATGTGAATATAAAATTAAACAACGCTGTCACTTTAATCTAACAAGTTCACCCTACACATTTCTGAAAAGTTACATAATATTTACATTTTTGACAAAAATATTAAACTGTATTATATTTAATATCAGGCATGTGCTTGTAAAATAGATACTTTAACAAACAGTCATGGGACTAATATTTTGTTTACATGTCCTAATATTAGAAGGATGTAGTTCAATCCAATCAGCCAATCAGATTGAGTTTGCATTCTATTGGCTGATCGGAACAGCCAATAGAATGCAAGCTCAATCTGATTGGCTGATTGGATCAGCCAATCGGATTGAACTTGAATATGATTGGCTGATTCAATCAGCCAATCAGATTTTTCCTACCTTAATTCCGAATAACTGATAGAATCCTATCAGCCAATCAGAATTCGAGGGACGCCATCTTTGATGACGTCATTTAAAGGAACTGTCATTCGTCGTCTAGTCTTCGGTCAAAAAGGATGTTCCGCGCCGGAGGTCTTGAAGATGGAGCCACTCCTCGTCGGATGGATGAAGATAGAAGATGCCGCTTGGATGAAGATGTCTGCCGGTTAGGATGTCCTCTTCTGCCCGGATAGGATGAAGACTTCTGCCGGTCTGGATGTCCTCTTCTGCCCCATCGGATGAAGACTTCAGCCCGGCTGGATGAAGATGACTCAAGGTAGGGAGATCTTCAGGGGGGTAGTGTTAGATTTATTTAAGGGGGGTTTGGGTTAGAGTAGGGGTATGTGGGTGGTGGGTTTTAATGTTGTGGGGGTTGTATTTTTTTTTTCAGGCAAAAGAGCTGATTACTTTGGGGCATGCCCCGCAAAAAGCCCTTTTGAGGGCTGGTAAAAGAGCTGGTTACATTTTAATTTAGAATAGAGTAGGGACCTTTATTATTTATTTATTTTTTTATTTTATTAGGGGGCTTAGAGTAGGTGTAATTAGCCTAATATTCTTGTAATCTTTTTTTATTTTTTTGTAATTTAGTGTTTGTTGTTTTTTTTGTAATTTAGTTTAGTTTATTTAATTGTAGGTAATTTATTTAATTAATTTATTGATAGTGTAGTGTTAGGTTTAATTGTAACTTAGGTTAGGATTTATTTTACAGGTAATTTTGTAATTATTTTAACTAGGTAGCTATTAAATAGTAAATAACTATTTAATAGCTATTGTACCTAGTTAAAATAAATACAAAGTTGCCTGTAAAATAAATATAAATCCTAAAATAGCTACAATATAATTATTAGTTATATTGTAGCTATATTAGGGTTTATTTTACAGGTAAGTATTTAGTTTTAAATAGGAATACTTTAGTTAATAATATTTAATTTATTTCGTTAGATTAAAATTATATTTAACCTAGGGGGGTGTTAGGGTTAGACTTAGCTTTAGGGGTTAATACATTTATTAGAGTAGCGGCGAGGTCCGGTCGGCAGATTAGGGATTAATACAGTAATTAGGGTGGTTAAGGGAAGCGGGGTGGTATGTAGTAGTTTCACTTACATGCAGTGGAAATCCGCAGTATGTAATTCTGCAAGACATGATATATACACATGCAATGGTTGGTGAGGTACAGTCAAACATCATAATACATGTGTACTTATGAACAAGTAATTTACAGGTGAAGTATTCATGGATCACAAAGTCCCTCACTTCATTCCCCCTCAGTGTCCCCCTGTCCACATCCTCAGGTACAGGAACTAGCGGCTGTTCTTCTGGTTCCATGTCCCCCAATATACCTGTGTCCAAAGCAATGTTGTGTAGAATACAACATGCATTGACAATGGAACACACTTTGTTGGGGTTATACTGTAAAGCTCCACCTGTCAAATCCAGACACCTGAATCTGGTTTTGAGCAGGCCAAAGCTCCTTTCGATGACATTTCTGGTCCGTATGTGGGCCTCCTGGTACCTGAGTTGTGGCTCTGTAAGGGGGTGCACCAAGGGGGTTAACAGCCATGGTCTGCAGCCATACCCTGCGTCACCTGTCATGTAACATATGTATTCTGATTACTACAGGTTCATCATGTGCTTAAAGGGACGTAACATGGATTTCATTTAAAATATTTTTTTTTCAAAAACATTAAATTGGTGCATTGTAATCTATCTACTTTTATACGAATCCAAACAAAGTTAAAGGGACACTGAACCCAATTTTTTTCTTTTGTGATCCAGATAGAGCATGTTGTTTTAAACAATTTTCCAATTTACTTTTATCACCAACTTTGCTTTGTTCTCTTGGTATTCTTAGTTGCAAGCTTAACCTATGAGGTTCATATGCTAATTTCTTAGACCTTGAAGGCCACCTCTTTTCAGAATGCATTTTAACAGTTTTTCACCACTAGAGACTGTTAGTTCACGTAATTCATATAGATAACACTGTGCTTGTGCACGTGAAGTTATCTGGGAGCAGGCACTGATTGGCTAAACTGCAAGTCTGTCAAAAGAACTGAAATAAAGGGGCAGTTTGCAGAGGCTTAGATACAAGATAATCACAGAGGTTAAAAGTATATTATTCTAACTGTGTTGGTTATGCAAAACTGGGGAATGGGTAATAAAGGGATTATCTATCTTTTAAAACAGTAAAAATTCTGGTGTAGACTGTCCCTTTAAGAAAATGTCCTTTAAGTGAAAAACTATTTATAGTATACTGTCCCTTTAAAGGGACATGAAACACACATTTCTTCATTCATGAGTTAAAAAGAACCTGCAATTTTATTCAACTTTATAATTTACTTCTATTATGTAATTTTCTCCATTCTCTTGATATCATTTGCTGACAAGCATATTAGATATGCTCATTAGCTGCTGATTGGTGGCTGCACATAGATGCCTCATATGATTGGCTCATCTATGTGCATTGCTGTTTCTTAAACAAAGAATATCTAAAGAATAAATCAAATGAGATAATAGAAGTAAATTGTAATGTTGTTTAACATTGTATTCTCTATCTGAAACATGAGATAATTATTTTGTGTTTAGTGTCCCTTTAGTAGAAATATACAGACAGAATGAAGGTACTCACCAAGCAGCCATCCTCCCGAGAGTGTGCCAGATTCGAAAAGCTGGAATAAGGATGTCTGGCGCAGGATGTAGGAATCATGTGCACTACCTGGAAAGCCTGCATACACATGTGTGAATTTCAGAGTGGTATCGCAGACCATCTGGCAATTCAAGGAGTAAAACCCTTTCATATTAATATAGAGGATTGGCTCCTCATGTGGGCTCATGATACGCACATGTGTGCAATCAATTCAGTCAGAGCTCGGTTCCTATTCGCTTGAGGGTCAATATCATCCTTCAAGACCTCATATAGGTCAATGAGGCTTGCAGAAGTCAAGCAATACTTTTCCCTGACCTTCCCTTCTGTTATCCCAAACCCAAACAGGGTGACCCTAACCCTGTGTATCCTTGGTGCTCTTGCTCTTCTCCTCTGCTGATGCCAACGTCTTATAGGCCCTGCTGGCCTATGATCAGCTGCAGCAACAACAGAAGCAGGGGCAGCACCAGGAACAGGGACAACAGCAGGAGGAGCAGGGACAGCAGCAGCAGCAGGAGCAGGGATGGCTACAGCACCATGACCAGGGACCTCATCAGCAGGTACATCCTCAACAACAGGGGCTTGTAGGGCTTCCAGCACCCCTTGTGCCCCACAATGCTGTCTGTGTATTTGTTGCAGAAAATGCAGGGGAAACATGGTGGCTAATGAGGGTGTGCATTGCCAGGTGTTTTAAGGCTGCAGGTGAGAGGTTGTGCTGTTTGTGATTGGTTTGACACACTTGCAGGGGCAAGAATTAAGAATGCTTAGAAGAGGTTTAACTGTTTGAGGTTTGCTGCTGATATGTATGTTGTTGAGCATGCATTTGTTAGGCCTTCAGAGAGTTACGTTGTTTTTTTAGTCAGTGCAAGGGTTCCTGCACCTGCAATTTGTGGCGAGATGAGAATGGAGTAGATTTTGTGAATTCTGCGTGCGTAAGTCCTTACGCTGTATATTGGATACCAAACTGCGCGTGTTTTGTATGTCAGTCTATGGGTAAAAATAATACGGGCGAAGGCAGAAATATATGCACGTAAGTTGTATGCTACGCCGTATATGTGATACCAAACCAGCGCAAAATTTGGCGTCGCCGGCTTTTGCGGGAGACGCTGCATATCGGATTGGGCCCCCTATGTCCCTAACCTCTCATTTGCTATAAAAGTTTGAGCAAACTAAGTAAAAGTGGGTTAATTATTAGTACATTATAATCCTAGCGAAAATAAATGCCCAACTAAAGACTTTTACACTACGTACTACAATAGGGAATTGCGAATTACATTTCTTTACCCCTTATTACTATGAGTCAAGCAAAAATGCAGGTAGTTAAATGAGTCCTAACAATTGTAAATTCAGGGTACAAAATATAGTAAGGCAAACAAATAATAGCATGTAAAATGTGGTTTAACATTATAACTATATGCATATATAAAAAGTCTTATCAGGCTATCCTTCGGTTTTAACAAGAATGAGTCTAGACCTAAAAGCACACTACATAAAGTTGGTAGTAATGGACTTTGTATTTCAAATATAAAGTCTACATAAATAGTCCAATTGAGTCTCTCATATGCGGTGTAGTACTAAATGGATACCTGGTCATGTAGAGCAGGGTTATTCAATCTTACCAGAAACTTTCAATCAAGCTTAGCCCACTCCGGATATGTGGGAGCAACTTGAGTAATTGGGCCAAGATGTATCTGTGTATACTGATAAAGTAAATTTTGGTGACCAAGATGCAATCAGACATGCGTATAGAGTCCTGTGTTCAGAGTCTGAGCTGGCGTCGTGCAAATACCGTTCAGTGTGTGCGCCTCTTGTATGCTTTCACCTCCTGTATCGTTGTATGGTAGTTGTAGGGTGGCGGCCCAGATTTTTGGTGTCAGGACCTATAACTTGCGTCTTGTGACCAGATTCTTTCTCGACATTTCCAAATTCCCTCTGCTGGGTACATATGGTGTATTCATTGGAGATTTCTGTCACAACTTTTTGCTATGGGTTGTCAGTATTTGCTATGTGCCTTTCATCTCGAGGAGTAAGTGTTTCATAACACTGTGCTTCTTCAGTTAAATTAGGAGGCTGAAGTGTGGAATTTTTATTAATTTCCTCGGTCATTTCCACTAGGGGCTGCAGAAGTTGGGTACCGTCAGGGTCATGGGTTGTTCCCTTCGTTATACATTTCTTGATCTTCCGATCAGGCTGAGCCAGCTTATCTTTTGCATTCTCACCAGCCGGTATACACTCACTTGCAGGGAAGAGGATCTGAAATAGTTGATGTTCCAGAGTATGAAAGTACGTCTGAAGTAGTTGTAAAATCGTTGTCTCCCACTTGTCGAGTGCATCCATATTTTAGCTGCGCACTTTGTATTCATTATGATAGTAGATGGTTTCCACACAGGCACCTGCTTAGTATGCTGAGCGTTTAGAACAAGGCTCTGTCCAGAATTAACCAATCTTGATTAGTAATTTATGCAGCCCTATTCACTGCTGATAACCCGGGGGGGGGGGGGGTAATTGTGCGGCAGCCCAAGCAGCTTGGGATAACAGATCCACAGCACAGATTCATTGTCACACGGTCAGCCCCAATGCTGCTTAGCTGAGGAACATAGGAAAGCCAATCTTTGCAGCAAGCATCCCCTAACTCTTCGGGGGTTTCCCAGGGCACTTCATCCAGAAACTCTGCTTTAATAAAGCACGTTTAAATACGAAATGTCCCCCAAAATTCCAGATTGAGTCAGGAGCTCTCAACAAACATGACCTTCCGCAACAGCTGCAGGCTCCGCCCCCCAGTGGGGTTATTTTTTATTGCAGTCATGTTTAGGGTTAATTGTAGTGTGGGGTCACAAGGTTTATTAAGGTGGATGGGTTTTAGCCAACTGTAAGGAGCTGATGTTATTTAGTGACATGCTTCTTATCTCAATGCTAGTTCATGTGTGTTATATAGATACTATTGTGCTCACTCCCATGTAGTTATTTATGAATCAGCACTGATTGGCTAAAATGGATGTCTGTCAAAAGAACTGAAATAAGGGGGAAGCAGAGGCGTAGATACAAGGTAATCACATAGGTAAAAAGTGGATTCATATAACAGTGTTGGTTAGGCAAAACAGGTGAAAGGGTAGTAATTGGATTATCTAAAGGTTCGAACAGACTGCCCCTTTAAGATCTAGCCCAAAGTCTTTTAAAATGAATTGATTAACTGTATTATTAGTTATTATTATTAGTTATTTAATCATAGCAATATTAAAAGGATATGAAACCCAAAAAATATTTCATGATTCAGATAGAGAATACAATTTTAAACAACTTTCTAATTTACTTCTATTGTCTAATTTGTTTTGTTCTCAATTTTATCATTTGTTGAAGGAGCAGCAATGTTCTATTGGTTTCTAACTGAACACATGGGAGAGACAATGTCAATCGGTATATATATGCAGCCACCAATCAGCAGCGAGAACCTAGGTACTTTGCTGCTCCTGAGCTTACCTAGATAAATCTTTCAGCAAAGGATATCAAGAGAAGGAAGCAAATTAAATAATAGAAGTAAATTGGAAAGTTCTTTAAAATGATATTGTCTATCTGAATCATGAAAGACAAATTTTGGGTTTCATGTCCCTTTAAATCTATTAGATTTAAATCGATGAAGACTGGTAATTGAAAGTATTCTCAATACACAATAAATAATTGCATGCTGACTTAAATATTTCAACTTGATGTTACATAGCAAATTGTTCTATTTCTTCAGTGGTTTAGCAGATGTATATTTTTCAACCAGTTCATTTTTATACCAGAGAGGAACTGTCTATGTATATGCGTGACCAGCTGTCATACAAAGATGTTATTCCAACCACAAATACCATATGTTTTCATGTTTAGCTAGCTTTTCCACCTGAGCGTATTAATCGCTCTCAAAGTGCAGATGCATATTAACCTGACATTAAATTAATGAAACTCATACTTCCATGAGTGGAAGAAGGTTTCCTTTCACATCCTGGCAATTATTAGTGTAGTATCTGCCCTAAGGGAGAAAGCTTAAGATTATTCTACCACTAACAGAGATCTCTAAATTTAATAAAATAATGCAAAGAGTATGGCAAGGCAAGATATTTTCAAATCTTGTAGAAGTGTGTAGTTTAGGAAGCATGGGTTGTTTTGATATATATATATATATATATATATATATATATATATATATATATATATATATATATATATATATATATATATATATATATATATATATGTAAGAAAATACACAATTTAAAAGGATAGAAAGGTCAAAACTGAAATGTGCATAATTGTTCCATAGACTATAATGAAGATAAATATTTTTACCACTTTTTCCATACTTCACCACCTCAATGGAAACTAGCCAAAAGTCTTCACTGACAGACTGCTCATATTCAGTTTGGAATAGTTTGTTGTTAGGAGAGGTGGGTGAGCCTCTAATGCTACTGTGTGCTGTAAAAGTTAAAATACATATCTAGAGCACTTAGCAACCTAAACAAATAAGTTTTATAGAAAAAAAGTATAGGTGGAAAAATATAGTTGCATAGGTAATGGAGAAAGTATAGATGTTTTATAAGTTACATCATTTTTATTATATTAATAACGTTAGTCTTAGACATTATAATATTTTGAATATTATGGGAAAAAAAAGTAAATGTAGGGACAGAGCTCTGAGTGTGGAAAAGAACATGGGGAAGATTTAACAACGGCCGAATGGCCCCTAATCGCCCTGTCTCTTAACTCATAGGCCGCGGTCTGCAATCTGCCCGATCATGTACGATCGGGTTGATTGACACCCCCTGCTAGTGGCCGATTGGCCACGAATCTGAAGGGGGCGGCATTGCACAAGCAGTTCACCAGAACTGCTTGTGCAATCTTAAATGCCGACAGCGTATGCTGTCGGCATTCAGCTATGTCTGGTGGACATGATCCGCTACAGTGGATCATGTCCGCCAGATATTGATAAATTGGCCCCCATAAATTAACTCACTAGTGTCATCTGCCCTTTGTATTCCTGAAACAAAGCCAGTCTGATCTGTGGCTATTAATGCTTGTAGACAAAACGAAAAGGATAGGGTCCCAAATCTGGTATAGTTGTTGTTACAGAAGCATTAGTTATTTTGTTGTGAAGAGCTTATTTCCCAGCAGCAATGCCTGAACCAGCAAGCCAGCGCCTAAGAAGGGCTCCAAGAAAACCGTAACAAGTATCATTTCATAAAGAGTTAACTTTTTTCAGCTTTTAGAAACTATTGCCTAAATACACATTTGCTGGCTTCAGCTCTAAGTTTAGAGATAACCAATCCCATTGTCTAATCACCTCCGGAGCCAGACTGCTAATTGATAAGATGAACTTGTAAACTTGTTATCTTAAGTACTGTAATCCTATTGTGGCCTGTCAAAGGACAGTGCTCTCTATCTAAATGTGTGATGGGGGATTTTGTGCTTCCCCCCCTCTCCCCCTGGGAGTGCCCTGTGTGCATGTAACCTTAATAAAAAGCAGGCTGGGCATCCCAGTCCTGAGTTCTTGTTTGACCCTCAATCGCAGCGTTGACTCGTTTTTGTGGGCAGAAGGGTATCCTAGCTGTACTGCAGCTAAGGGAGATTATTCTATATTTGCGAGACTCATATAGAATACTATGGAAAGCAGCTTCTCCCCTCTTTAGCAATAGGGATCCAGGCTACTAAGCGGTCCATCTCTCAGCGAGACTAAGGGTAACCGTAACATTTGGCGGCAGCGGCGGGATTTTCCTGGATTTCCTAGGAGAGGTACAGAACGGATGGAGAGCGCTTACGAAAAATTGAAGCGTACAACCCTAAAGGATTTACTTGAAAGCAGAGGGGGGTACGCCAGCAACCGGCCGAGGAGAGAGCTGATCACAGAATTGACCGAACTGGATCAGAGCTTCACAATGGCGGAAACACCGACCACGATTAGTGACGAAAAAACCAGGATTGTTCGGGAAAGGCTCTCATTATACGGGCCGAACCCCTCCATGGAATTGGTACAGCAGTTGATGGCGGAGGCGGATGAGGATATACGAGAGACTCGAGCCCACGAACTCAACCTAGCGAATGCACACCGCAATGCTGAAGCCCCGCAGGTAATCATCCCTGTCGAAAATGCTGGGAGGCCCAAGATACCCTATGCAGCATTTCGACCCTTCCTAGAGAGCGAGACAGGGATTGATGAATATTTGTCGGACTTCGAAAGGCAATGTGCCCTGCACCAGATTCCCAACAGAGAGTGGCCCACGATATTGTCTGGGAAACTATCCGGGCGAGCCCTGGAAGCCTTTCGTACTCTGGGTGCTGAGGAAGTGACACAGTATGAGCTAGTTAAGGAGACACTGTTGCGACGGTACGCTGTAACTCCGGACACATATCGCCGACAGTTTCGGGGCATGAAAAAGAAGCCTAACGATACCCATATGGAATGGGCGCACCGAATGCGGAGAGCGGCAAATCACTGGCTGAGCGGAAGTAAAGCGGTGACTGGTGAGGAAATTTTACAATTGTTTCTCTTAGAACATTTTTATAATGGCATGGAACAGCAAGGGAAGGAATGGCTGCTAGACAGGCGGCCTTCTACCTTAGAAGAAGCAGCCAAATTGGCCGATGAACATTATGACTCCCGTCTTCACGAACCCATGAACTACCGAGCTCCAGCACGGGTCGAACCCAGAGAGGTTTACCGTGCACCCCCTCGTGCTGAATTTCGAGCCCCAGTGCCCACAGGGCCCGTCCGACACTCAGGACCACCCAATAACAGCTCTGAGCGTCCCAGACCGACTTGCCACCGAAGCAAGCAACCAGGGCATTTCATGGCTAGCTGCCCCCTTAATACGCACCAGACACCCAGGAATTACAATTACCCCTCTGGGTCCTATCGTCCGGCCCGGGCCCTCTGTGTTAACCAAGAGGCCCCTATGGAGGGATATGTGGGGCCGCTTCACGAGGCAGACCCTGTATATGCTGCCTCAGATAACCGCCAGCACCATCGGCAGAGGGTATGGCTCGAGGGGCGATCTACCGAGGGATTGCGAGACACAGGGGCTACTATCACGCTGGTACAGAGTCATTTGGTGCCAGAGCACAAGCGATCCGGACAGACTGTGGCCGTTAGAGTGGCGGGGGGGGATGTGTACAAAATTCCAACAGCTAAAGTGCATCTTGATTGGGGAGCGGGAAAGGGGGCTGTGAACGTGGGCCTAATGGATAATTTACCTGCCGAAGTACTACTGGGCAACGATTTGGGCCCCATGATTTCTGCCTATGCTCCAGTATGCAACAACGAGGCGGACCCAGTGACTACACGGGCCCAAGCCCGGACGGAGCGAGAGCTCTCACCAGTGCGGGAGACACAGGTAAGACCTACCCCGACCTTGCCTGACAGGTTAGGCCCCATACCCTGGGACACCCCAGATGCTTTCGAGGCAGAGTCTAAGACTGACCCGACCTTACAAAAGTACCGGGAACGAGCAGAGACCGGAGGGGGCGGGGCAGATAACGAAACATTCTTATGGGAAAAAGGGAAACTATACCGCTGGACAGAGAAAAGGGGACAGCGTAGGCGACAGCTGGTAGTGCCCCACAAATACCGTCAAGAAATCCTCAAAATAGGCCACGACATCCCCTTAGCAGGCCACCTAGCCGTAACCCGTACCCTACACCGCATTACTCACACGTTCTTTTGGCCAGGGGTGCACGCTGACGTTAGAACTTACTGTAACACCTGCGATGTGTGTCAACGAGTAGGAAGGCGAGGCGATCACCCTAAAGCCCATCTAGTAAATATGCCCATTGTAGAGGAACCCTTCAGCCGGGTTGCTATTGACCTAGTGGGACCACTGGCTACCCCTAGTCCCTCCGGTAAGCGCTACATTCTTACCGTAGTGGACTACGCTACCAGGTACCCAGAGGCTGTCGCCCTATCCAACATACAAGCGGATACGGTAGCGAATGCACTAGTACAGGTGTTCTCCCGGGTAGGATTTCCAAAAGAAATCCTATCCGACCGAGGCACCCAATTTACAGCTGAATTGACCCAACAACTCTGGCAGGTTTGCAAAATTAAGTCCCTCCTGAGCTCCCCATACCACCCCCAGACGAACGGGCTGTGTGAGAGGTTCAATGGGACCCTCAAGCAAATGCTCAAGACGTTCACTCAGGAATACCGAGACTGGGAACGCTTCCTGCCGCACCTCCTATTTGCTTATCGGGAGGTGCCCCAGGAAACGACAGGGTTCTCTCCCTTCGAGTTGCTCTACGGAAGAAAGGTACGGGGACCCCTCAACCTGATCCGGGAGCACTGGGAGGGAGAGATGGAGGCTGACGGTGTCCCCATTGTGCCATACGTGCTGGAACTCAGGGACCGAATGGAGCAATTAGCCAAATCCGTGCGGGCTAATCTCCAGTTGGCCCAGAGAAGACAGAAAGTATGGTACGATCGTGGGGCCCGAAAGAGAATCTTCACCATAGGACAAAAGGTGCTAGTACTTAAGCCAGTGAAGACAGACAAATTGCAGGCGTCCTGGCAGGGTCCCTACCAGATCGTAGAGAAAAGGGGAGACACCACTTATGTGATAGCTAGCTGCCATGACAACAATCTTAGAAAGACATTCCATGTAAACATGCTCAAGGAATATTTTGAGCGACCAGAGAACGTGACGGCCGTATGTTGTTCCCCTCAGGAAGACCCAGACAGTCTACCCATTCCAGACCTATTAGAAAAGAGTCTCCCCACCGGAATAGTGGCTCAGGTTCAGATAGGAGACCGACTTAGCCCCACTGAAAGGGAGCAGCTCAGCCAACTCCTCCAGTCCAAACACCTCACCTTCTCCCCGAAGCCAGGGTACACTACTTTAACCACCCACCAGGTAGATACTCCGGGACAAGCTCCCTTGCGCCAGGCTCCGTACCGAATCCCCGAAGCAGTTAGGACAGGAATGAAGAAGGAGATCGATGAGATGCTCCAGCTCAGGGTAATTGAGCCCTCCGATAGTCCCTGGGCCTCCCCAGTTGTCTTGGTGCCCAAGAAAGATGGGACCACCCGGTTCTGCATAGACTATCGGAGGCTCAATGAAAAAACCGTGACGGACGCTTACCCTATGCCCAGGGTAGACGAGCTACTCGATCGTATAGCCAGGGGAAATTACCTGACCACTATTGACCTCTGCAAAGGTTACTGGCAGATTCCCCTGGCCCCGGAGGCTATCCCCAAGTCGGCATTCGTCACCCCATTCGGCTTATATCAGTTTAGGGTAATGCCGTTTGGGATGAAGAATGCCCCAGCTACATTCCAGCGCTTGGTGGATAGGCTCCTAGATGGCTTCCAGAGTTTTGCTTGCGCCTACCTGGACGACATAGCGATCCACAGTGAGTCCTGGGAGGACCACTTAGCTCATGTAGGAATGGTTCTGGATCAGATCCGGGCTGCTGGCCTGACTCTGAAGCCAGAAAAATGTCACTTTGGGATGGCCGAGGTACAGTACCTGGGTCACCGGGTGGGGTGTGGAAAGCAGCGACCAGAGCCGGCCAAGATAGAAGCTGTCGCCAATTGGCCCACCCCCATCACTAAGACTCAGGTCCTAGCCTTCCTGGGCACGGCAGGGTACTATAGACGGTTCGTACCAGACTACAGCACACTTGCCAAACCCCTGACTGACTTGACCAAGAAGAACTTACCTCGACAGGTCCTGTGGTCTCCCCACTGTGAAACGGCTTTCCAGGCTCTCAAAAATGCTCTAATTAACGCTCCTGTCTTGGCGGCCCCAGCCCTTAACAAACGTTTTATCGTCCATACAGATGCTTCCATGTTTGGGCTGGGAGCCGTCCTCAGCCAAGTAGGCGAAGATGGAGGGGAGCATCCAGTTGCCTACATCAGCCGGAAGCTCCTGCCCCGCGAAGTCAGCTATGCAGCGGTCGAAAAGGAGTGTTTGGCTTTGGTGTGGGCATTAAAGAAATTGACTCCCTATTTATATGGGCAGGAGTTCACTCTGGTCACCGACCATAACCCGTTGGTGTGGCTGAACCGGGTCTCTGGAGATAACGGCAGGCTATTACGTTGGAGCTTATCGTTGCAACCCTTCAATTTCACCATTACTTACAGACCAGGGAAACAGAATGGCAACGCCGACGGGTTGTCCAGACAAACCGACCTCAGCCCCGCATAACCAGCGGTCTGGACAGCCTTAGTCTGCCCCGAAAAGGGGTCAGACCGTGTCTGCCAGAGTGTTCCACAGAAAGGGAGCACTGTTACAGAAGCATTAGTTATTTTGTTGTGAAGAGCTTATTTCCCAGCAGCAATGCCTGAACCAGCAAGCCAGCGCCTAAGAAGGGCTCCAAGAAAACCGTAACAAGTATCATTTCATAAAGAGTTAACTTTTTTCAGCTTTTAGAAACTATTGCCTAAATACACATTTGCTGGCTTCAGCTCTAAGTTTAGAGATAACCAATCCCATTGTCTAATCACCTCCGGAGCCAGACTGCTAATTGATAAGATGAACTTGTAAACTTGTTATCTTAAGTACTGTAATCCTATTGTGGCCTGTCAAAGGACAGTGCTCTCTATCTAAATGTGTGATGGGGGATTTTGTGCTTCCCCCCCTCTCCCCCTGGGAGTGCCCTGTGTGCATGTAACCTTAATAAAAAGCAGGCTGGGCATCCCAGTCCTGAGTTCTTGTTTGACCCTCAATCGCAGCGTTGACTCGTTTTTGTGGGCAGAAGGGTATCCTAGCTGTACTGCAGCTAAGGGAGATTATTCTATATTTGCGAGACTCATATAGAATACTATGGAAAGCAGCTTCTCCCCTCTTTAGCAATAGGGATCCAGGCTACTAAGCGGTCCATCTCTCAGCGAGACTAAGGGTAACCGTAACAGTTGTAATAAAACAGTATTTTATTGGTAAAAGTTAAAATCACCAACATGGGCTGGAGGGTACAACAGTACAAACAGGTAAAAGAGGGGTGTGAGCATGGCACCAGAAGGTGCCAAGCAGATTGCAAGAAAACACATGTTTATAAGATATGCATTTATGAGTCATACATAGAATGGCAATTAATACAGTATGATGTGTATTTTCCAGGCTTTTGGTATTGTTATAATGAGATAGTTTACACTCTACTAGCTTTTCACAGGTTATTACTATTTGAGGCCAAACCAATCAATTAGAACCCTTGTTCTTGGGTGGTTTTCACTTTGCACTAAATAGCTTCACCAATGATTTGCCTTTGTGAAGAGTCAACGCTATTATCAGATCAGTATCCATCAGAAGACACTTCTACAGTAGCGTTTCAATTGGTATTTGTATGTATCTAATTTAACAGCCATGAAATCAGTATTGCTCATATCACTCTTTTAACCCCTTAAGGACCAGGCATTTCAGACTAAAACATACCAAAAGACCAGAGCATTTTTAACATGTTTTCCATCATGCCATTTAAACAGAAATAGAGCCTTGTCTTTTTTTTTTATTTACCTATCAAAACTATATAGACAACCCAAAACAATATAGACAACCCAAAGTATTGATCTAGGCCCATTTTGGTATATTTCATGCCACCACTTCACCGCCAAATGCGATCAAATAAAAAAAAATGTTAATTATTTCACAAACTTTAGGATTCTCACTGAAATTATTTACATACTGCTTGTGTAATCATGGCACAAATGGTTGTAAAAGCTTCTCTGGGATCCCCTTTGTTCAGAAATAGCAGACTTTTATGGCTTCGCCATTGCTTTTTGGTAATTAGAAGGCTGCTAATTGCAGCTACACACCACACTGTTATTATTCCCAGCAGTGAAGAGGTAAATCAGATAGCGTGTAGAGATTACACTCCCACCTGACACTTCCCACCCCATGACTCTACCTGATTCCTCCCAAACAGCACTCTTTCCTCCACCATCCCCCACTGGTCACCCCATCTTAAGTACTGGCAGACAGTCTGCTAGTATGCAGTTTTAAACTATTTTCCCCTATATTTTTTATTATAATTACTTTCTTCAGTGTATGATTACCCCCTTACCTTCCCTGATTCCTCCCAAAAAGCTCTCTAACCTTCCCCCATCCAACACATTACTGCCACCTTAGGTACTGGAAGCTGTCTGATGTTTTTCTTTTTTATTTAATAATAATAAAAAAAATTCTGTAGTGTAGCTGCCCCCTCTCTCATTTACCCCACCACCCCCTCCACGATTGTTTCCCCTACCCTCCCTTTCTCCTCTCCACTCTCCTTTCTCCTCGCCTCTCCACTCCCTACACTATTAACCCCTAAACCTCCACTAACCCCAATGCAGTAAGCCCTACTCTACTTAACCCCAAACCTTCCATAACCCCCAACAGCTAACTTCCCAAAGACCCCTAACCTAAGATCCCCTAATCACTACCAAAAAAAAGTAAAATCACAATCCTAAATGCATTGCTGTATACAGAACTTAAATTAATTAAAATACAAAATAGAAAGTGCAAGCCTTAAATTTCATAAAACTTAAAGGGACAGTTTACCAAAAAAAAAACCTTCCCTTTAAATTGCTCCCAGTGATCCAGCTGCTGGAGTGTCTTAAATTGTTTACAATTGTTTATTTTGTTATTTGAAATAGCTGATATAGCCTATGGAATCCCAAACTACACTGAAAGTTTCTATACTGGAGTCTAGGCTATTGATAAGCCTAAGTAAACACAGCCAGCAGAATAAATTACACTCTCAATGGGGTGCAGGATAGTTAAGTTATAACATTTTAATTTTCCAGAGTTCTCTGTAAGCATTAAGCTTTGGTTTACAGACAAATATAAGATAAGGAAGCACGTGTGTGTGTGTGCTCAAAGTGATAACAAAATTAGATCTGATAATACCTGCATGCTCACCCCATTTTTAAAGGCTGTGGTTTAAAAGCACAAAGCCAGCCAATTCATATACAGAAATAAACCTTTGCAACTGGTATAACAAGTCATTGGAAATACATTAAGGGAAAAACAAATTTACAGTATACTGTTCCTTTAAGCGACATAAACTGAAGTGTAAAGTAATATAAAGCACAAAGTGTAAATGAAGCAGAACTTTCATGCTATGCAGTGCTATATTGCTCTGTGCTTGTCTCTCCTTCACATACAGAAATGCAAGGAATGGTGTTTGAAGAAGTATAGTAAAATCTGACTTTTTAGAATCTTTTGAGGGATATTGCAGTGCTGGAGGATCCTTTCATATTATCTCGTCTGAGCGGAGAGCTTTATATCATCAGGCCCTCAGAAAGAGAGAGGGGGAGAGATAGGGAGGGGGGATAAAATAGGCAGAGTAGAGAAAACAGGGAGGAGAGTGAAGAAGAGTGCTACAAACAATTATATATTTATATATATTACAAAACAATAAAAAAACAAATGCTCTTTCTAAAAAACAAATGCTCTTTTATGCTGCTGCTGGCTTGCTACAGAAGCACTATCTACTACTGCAACTTTAAGTTTAAAGGTAAATGGAAGACAATCCTGTTGTCTTACTATAAAATTATAACTCTGCCAAGTCTAAATATTAACATCCTTTGTACTGCAATTGTTTTTTCAATATTTGCCTTATTTTGAGGAACCTATATGACCTTCAGACTGCAAACAACAAAGCTAGTAACGGTCATAATGTTAATAAAAAATACATTGTTTTGGAACTATCATTTAAATCCAATAATGGAAAGATATGCAGCAAGGTTAGCCTTGTGAAGTCAGCAGATTGCATTTTAAGTTCTGAGAATGAGAAAATCATTAATTTTCAGAGCTAAATTACATGAAAGGGTGAAAATAAATAATGAAAATACTGTATATTGCAAAGTTTTTTTCATTAGGCATAACTAAGTTTAACTAAAGGTGTTTACTGTTCATTTAAGCGGCTTCCCAGCTTCTCCTCTACTGCTTTTAAGGTGCTCCCCATAGGAGATAATAAGTGAATGGATTTTTGCTAACAAATGTATCCCAAATAATACTATAAATTTAAATCAGATAAAATTAAATGTTTTTTCTTTTTTATGACAATTTATGCAAATTATATTTCTGTGCATTTCTAACATTTCTTTAGCTCACAAAATAAAGTGTTTTGTGGACAGGTATCCTTTAGCTACTGTCAGCTGCATGTTGAGAAAAAAAAAAACAGCAGCCAATCAGCTTAATCAGTGCTGATGTAACACTTTACTGTGATCTTATCTTTTAACTGAAATCTCACAAGATTTCCTGGTAAACTTCCTTAAACTGAGGAGGCAGATAACATGACTGTGCCTGCACATGCCAGATGCATGCTCTCTTGCAAGTCCTGAGACTAGCATCATGATTGGCTGGTTAAAGCCCCTTTTCAATGGGATGTGGCTACTGAGGAAATTTTGAGGTAAAATATGTTTCTTTTTTTATATGGGAAATTCTCTAGCCAGCTTTTTACAGCTAAATTGGATCACTTTCCAGTGCTTCAACATTTTGGGTATGATGTCCCTTTAAGGGAGCTTTAGGACTAAAATTCATAAATGAAACCCTAACTACTGTATATTTTATATAATTATAAGAAAATATGGAATTAATAACATTCCCAGCATAGTTACTGTGCAATTAAAAGAACATTAAGTACTAGAAAAAAATCAATAAATACAGGTTGCACATCTTAAAGATCATCAGGCTTTTAAAATGTTGCACATAACAAGGATTGTAACTTAACAAATGCTCTTAGTTGAAATTGTCACTGCAAAGATCACAATTGTTTTTGAATCTAAGAGGAAATCATTTACATATTCTGCTGAAACCACGGGTAGGTAAACAGACACTTATTTTTGACAATATTACCACAAAATATTATTAGGCGTTGTGATGCAGCAGCAAGGATATTTAATGTTTTCTCAACATTTTTTCATGATTACTTTATAGTTGCACTCAAACAGTGCATCACACAAAATATTTATGTTATATTATTATAGCAGATCAGAAAAAAACAGGTCAAATATTAAATTAAATATTTTTATCAAACAAACAACTAGTTTTGGAACATTGGAAGATTATAGCCTCAAACCATTAGTGATATATTTTAAAGAAAGGGAAACTCCTTTACAGGTAGAGGATAGTTTCTACAATTTAAAATACATTTCTGTGGGACAGAGAGGGGCCACTGTAGCAGATCATGTCCACCACACATTGATAAATGCTGACAGCATACGCTGTTGGCATCTATCATTGCACAATCTTTTCTAGTGCCGCTAGCAGGGGGTGTCAATAAACCCGATTATATCCGATCGGGCTGATTGCTGTCCGCCACCTCAGAGGTAACGGACGACTAAAGGAGGCTACTTCTTGACTTCTGCTTCAGGCGGACCTGAAGCAGAGTGGGTCAGAAGCAGCATCCGTTGCTTCATAAATTGACCCCACAGTATCATCCTCTCAAGCTCCCTAAGAGCAGGCTGACTCAAGCCCTCTGCTTCTCTCCAAGCCCCAAGTGACTTGTTCTCGTGTCCTCCTCTCAGTTGAACCTGCTTTTGTCTGTTTGATATGTGCAATGCATGCACTGGCTGCCGAGTAGGATGGCGTGCAATGTAACCCCCAACCACAACTCTCCTCTGTCAGCACAGCATGTTGGGAGTCGACATTTAGTCTCCAAATGCACTACAGGGATTGGCAAAATATCAGGGACAGAGCTTCCATCTTCCTTTGCCTCTCTGACTACACCCACAGTAACACTGGGTGAACACCTAAAAAGCAGAGGGCTGCTGCAAGGCCTTTGACGGCTGCCTATTTGGCTTAACGCTAGAGCCACCTCTGGGTCTTGGAACTCTAAACCTTCTGCGTATCTCTTGTCTGTAGTTCACGTAACCCCAGGTGTACATGTCCCACTGGTTGAGAAATACAGACCTAAAAGAACCTATTAATCTATTAGGTACCTTTCTAAATTACCTATACTGGTGTGAAAAAAAGTTAAAGGGACATTCTAATGCAAAATATACATGCTCTACTTCATTAGAGCACTTAATTTTTGTATTGGTGTCTCTCGTCATATTATTTGTTTAACCCCTGCAAAGGGGTTAAATACTCAGTTAAAGTGCTTCTTTGGAGCCACAATATTTTGCAGTTCCTAAGCAGGAAATAAGAGATGGTGATTGACAGCTACATGTGTATGCCATTTCTAACTGAGTATGCATTAAAACATTTTTTTTCCAGTTTACTTTATAAAATTGAATTCTTTTTTTTTTTAACAGTATATATAGACACAGTAGCATACATTTGTCTTGAGCTTTATATAACCTTGTTGCAAGCACTGGAGAATACTGCTTCCATATAATGCACACACTTAAACTCACGTAGGTATTCTTCAGCAAAGGATACAAATAGAAAGTAGAAAACTTCATAATAGAAGTAAACTAGAATTTAAAAAATATATATTTGTAAAGTGTTACAGTTCCCACATGGACTTGTAAGCAAGGCTGGCTAATGCAAAATTATATATGCTCTAACAAATTCATTTTTGCATTAGAGGGTGCTTTTAATTAGTTACCACAGAAACACATTGCCATCTGGCTTGTACTCACAGTACAGACAATTGTCAGTACACTGGTCATTTCTCCTTCATTATCGTTTGTTTTGTATTGTGGAATTTGTAGGATGGACCAATTGACATTGGCATCAAGATGAAATTAGAAGTCTTCAAGTATGTGTATCATTTTGCACTCATGCTAAGACTGTGACGTTTCAAACCAACAATTGGTTCTTAGTCAAGACATGACTAAGAACCAATTGTTGGTTTGAAACGTTGTTGCTGTTGCTGTACTATGGACCCTGTATAAGTGAATAAAGGTTTTTTTACTTACCATTTGGAGGCTAGAAATCCTTTTGAATCTTGATTATAATATTGGGATCTGGCTAATCCCCTTTTCCATGCACTAAAGTCTGTAGATAGGAGCTGTCTTCCCCTGAGAGTTGTTTGCCCTGATATTCAGAGCATCTGTCAAGATATTCAAAGGAAAGGGGTGTGTCTGAGCAATGCCACAGAGCGGCAATGTATCTCCAATAGAAGTCAATGGTAGCGTGACATTACCACCCACATCGCTGACATCAATGCTCGTCTGCAAATTTTAAGTAGGCCTACACAGCGCAGACAGCGTGCACACAGAAACTAAAAATAGTTTCTGTGTAGGCACACTCCAAATATTGCCGTGGGGACCTAAGTTTAATTACACCTACACTAACTACCTCAGGCGATGTAGTCTAGACCAGTGTTTTTCAACCAGTGTGCCGTGGCACACTAGTGTGCAGTGAGAGATACTCAGGTGTGCCACAGCAGACTGACAACAGTGTGACATATTTTTTAAACTTTGCTTATTTTTTACTCCCAGTGCAGGGGTAGTTTGTAGGAGGCATGGCATAACAGCACAATACATACAGTATGTGTGTGTGTGTTTGTGTGTATGTGTATATATGTATGCTGTATTAGGCTACAATGTGTGATTTATTTTAAAAAAAATTGGGATGGTGGTGTGCCACAGGATTTTTTAATGTAAAAAAGTGTGCCACGGCAAAAAAAAAGGTTAAAAATCACTGGTCTAGACAGCTGATAGCTGGCAAGACAAATATGACCGCTACCCTCATCTCAACCTGTACTTCGCTGATTTGAAAATATTGATCTTGTGTCGATGTGTCCGAATCAAAGCGCAGGCTACTCCCATTAGCACGCCCCCTGAACGCCTATAACTCACTACCTCCCAAAAACTGCCTGCACCTATGTCACAGCTAACCTACACTCCCTCTGCACTGCCCAGCTAACTCCCCTGACCACCTACATGCCTAAGCTACACACCCCAGGAATGCCCAGCTAGGTCCTTAATACTACCTACACTTATATAAAGTCTAAACTACACTACCCAGCTAACTCTCACAATTCTGGTCAACCTTTCCTCCCAGAAGGTAGCATCTAGGTGCCTCATCAAATTGCCAACAACATACTAAAATGGTGACTTGATCCCTGCACCTATCTCAATCAGCACCCCGTTTAAGAGGCAGCAGACTGGGGCTCAATTCTGGTTCAGCACTAAGTTCCAGGAGCCTGGCCCTTCTGCATTTACCACATCTCATTGACAAAATATGCATTGTCATGTACAAAGTAGGTTATTTAAAGTATTGTAGATATCTTGAAAGATATTTAATGATTTGTTTGCTATTATTTCAAATATAAATATATATTTATTTATATTAGTGTTTTATGCATATAATTTAAACATAGACCCCTAAAATGTCATAACCTAAAACTAACATGTAGAAGCTAAGGCCCTACACATAAATATTCAAAATTTAAAATGATCCATTGTTATGTAGAATGCATATTGCTTAAATATTTGCATATAAATTAAAATGTAATTATGTTGCTTGTTGTGTTTATTATTTGTTATTAAACACAAGCACCTAGATTATGAATTTTGAGCGCTATAGGGAAAGTAAAGAACGCCACAATAGTGGCTTTATTTAACACCCCTATAGCGCTGCCATTACAAGTTTAAAAAAGCCCGGCTTGCACGGGCGATATGGAGATTTTGAGCTCCATAACCCAAATACAAGCAGTGTTTTGACGTGCTTGTGCACGCTTTCCCCATAGACATCAATGGGGAGAGACGGCAAAAAAATGCCTAACACCTGCGATCACGGAAACAAAAGCTCCGTAACGCAGCCCCATTGATGTCTATAGGGAAAAAGAAAATAGAGTTTTAACACCCTAACATAAACCCTGAATCTTAACACCCCTAATCTGCCACCCCCGACATCGCCGACACCTACATAATGTTATTAATCCCTAATCTGCCGCTCCCGATATCGCCACCCCTAACTAAACTAAAGTTATTAACCCCTAAACCTCTGGCCTCCCACATCACTTCTACTAAATAAACCTATTAACCCCTAAACCGCCAGCTCCCCACATCGCAAAAACCTAAATTAAACTATATTAACCCCTAAACCTAACCCTAACGTAACCTTAATCCTAACACCCCCTAACTTTAACATAATTAAAATATAGCTAAATTAAAATTACAATTATTAACTAAAAAAAAACTATTAACCCCTAAACCACCAGCCCCCCATCGCAACAACCTAAATGAAACTATTAACCCCTACACCTAACCCTAACCCTACCCCTAAACCTAACCCTAACACCCCCTAACTTTAACATAATTAAATTAGATCTAAATTACATTTAAAATTATTAACTAAATAATACCTATTTAAAACTAAATACCTGTGAAATAAAACCTAAGCTAGCTACAATGTAACTAATAGTTATATTGTAGCTAGCTTAGGTTTTATTTTTATTTCACAGGTAAGTTTGTATTTATTGTAACTAGGTAGACTAGTTAGTAAATAGTTATGAACTATTTACTAACTACCTAGCTAAAATAAATACAAATTTACCTGTGAAATAGGGGATTGCCCTGAGATAAACAGCTCTTTTGCTCCAAAAAAATATACAAACACCCCCTATACAAATCCCCACCCCCCAAACTACATTAAAGGGCCTTTTGTAGGACATTGCCCTAAGTTAAACAGCTCTTTTGCTAAAAAAAACACCCCCTAAAAATATACATTACACAAAATAACAAACAAATTATCAAAAATTAAAAAATATTCCTATTCTAATACCCATAAAAAACACCCCAAAATAAAAAAACCTAATCTAGAATAAACTACCAATGGCCCTTAACAGGGCCTTTTGTAGTGAAAAAAATTACAAACACCTACTAACATTACAATCTTCCACCACCTCCCAAATCCACAAAATAAAAAAAAACTATCTAAAAAACCTAAGCTACACATTGCCCTGAAAAGGGCATTTGTATGGGCATTGCCCTTAAAAGGGCATTTAGCTATTTTACTGCCCAGATCATAAACTAAAAAAAAAAACCCACCCAAAAGACCCTTAAAAAAGCCTAACACTAACCCCCTGATGATCCACTTACAGTTTTTGAAGTCCTGCTTGAATTCAAGATGGAGTCCCTTTCATTCCTATTGACTAATTTGACTTAGCCAATAGAATGAGAGCTGCTTAAATCCTATTGGCTGATTTGAACAGCCAATAGGACTTAGCAGCCCTAGTTCCTACTGGCTGATTCACATTTTTTAGCCAATAGGAATGCAAGGGACGCCATCTTGAATCACGCCCCTTGCATTGAAGATTTAGTGTACGGCGGCGACCATTTGAAGAGGATGCTCCGTGCCGGATGTCTGCAGGATGGACCCGCTCTGCACATCCTGGATCAAGATAGAAGATGCCGCCTGGATGAAGATTGAAGAGGCCGCCTGGATGAAGACTTCTCGCTGCTTGGATCAGGACTTCACCACCGGGATGAAGATTGAAGAGGCCGTCTGGATGAAGACTTCTCACTGCCTGGATCAGGACTTCAACTCCTGAATGAAGATCGTTAAAGCGGGACTTCTAAAATTGTAAGTGGATCGTCATGGGGTTAATATAAGGCTTTTTTAAGGTTTTTTTGGGTGGGGTTTTTTCAGTTTAGGGTCTTTGCAGTAAAAGAGCTAAATGCCCTTTTAAGGGCAATGCCCATACAAATGTCCTTTCCAGGGCAATGGGTAGTTTAGGTTTTTTTAGAATTAGGTTTTTTATTTTGGGGGGTTGGTTGGGTGGTGGGTTTTACTGTTGGGGGGTCTTTGTGTTTTTTTTTACAGGTAAATGAGCTGAAATCTTTGGGGCAAAGCCCCACAAAAGGCAATTTTAAGGGCTATTGGTAGTTTATTGTAGGCTAGGTTTTTTTTTATTTTGGGTGGGCATTTTTATTTTGATAGGGTTATTAGATTAGGTGTAATTATTTTTTATTTTGGATAATTTTGTTTGTTATTTTCCATAATTTAGTGTTTGTTATTTTTTGTAACTTTTTAGAGTAGTGTTAGAATATTTTTAATGTGTAGTTTAGTTTTATTTAATTGGTAGTTAGTTTAATTTTAGTTTAATTATTATATTAGTTTAATTTTTAGTTTAAACTTAGTTTTTTTTAATTTGACAGGTAAGTTTTAATTCAATTTAAGCTAGGGAAATTGTAATTTTAATATAAAGTTAGGGGTTGTTAGGATTAGGGGTAAATAGTTTAATTTAATTTATTGCGATGTGGGGCTTTCGGTTAAGGGGTTAATAGTTTACTTTAGTATATTTTGTTTTGGGGGGCTTGCGGTTTAGGGGTTAGTAGGTTTAGTATAGTGGTGGCGGTGTAGGTCTTAATAACTTTAGTATAGTAAGGGCAATGTGGGTGGACCGCAGATTAGGGGTTAATAATATTTAAATAGTGTTTGCAATATGGGAGGGTGGCGGTTTAGGGGTTAATAATGTTAGTATAGTGGTGAGGATGTCAGTGAGCGGCGGAATAGGGGTTAATATTTTTTTAGTGGCGGCAATGTCGGGAGCGGCAGATTAGGGGTTAAAAACATTAAAATAGTTTTTGCGATGTGGGAGGGCCTCAGTTAAGGGGTTAAAAGGTAGTTAATGGGTTTTAGTGTACTTTGTAACACTTTAGTTATGAGTTTTATGTTACAGCTTTGTAGTGTAAAACTCATAACTACTGACTTTAGATGGCGGTACGGATCTTGTCATTTTAGGCTGTAACGCTTTTTAGTATCACCGTAAAACTCGTAATACCGGTGCTATGGGAATCCCATGAAAAAATGTCATTTTTAGGAGTGCGGTACTGACGTTGCGGTACAGGCTAAAATACCGACAAGACTTGTAATAGCTGCGTTAGGGAAAATTATGCATTATGTGCCACAACGCTGCTATTTGACTCATAACTCAAAACTCGTAATTTAGGTGAGTATAATTAACGTTATAGTTCTACATAACTGTATGCCGCCTGTTATATAAAAATATAATTTAATGCTAACTACTATAACATAAATATATATGTTATCATGTTATGTTATCATTAAAAAAAAAAGCTGACATAAATACATTTGAATGTATATGCAATACTTAAAGTGAAGGTAAACTTTGATGAATGAAAAAAATACTATTAAAAACAGGGGCACTTTCATTCATTAAAGTTTAGAAAGCAGCCGTTTTGTTTAAAAACTTACCTTTCTGCTCTTTACAGATGGAGCAGCTTCCCCCACCCAGAGATCCTCTCTTCACACATTAGCAATGACTAATCTGGTTTCCTCCAATCAAGGCATGGCCTCAGGCAATGTTACCTCTGGGGGGAAAGCCGCGATTGGAGGAAGCCGGATTAGTCATTGCTGATGTGTGAAGAGAGGATCTCTGGGAGGGGGAAGCTGCTCTGGCTGTGAAGAGAAGAAAGGTACGTTTTTTAAACAAAACGTCTGCTTTCTAAACTTTGATGAATGAAAGTGCCCCTGTTTTTAATATAATTTTCATCAAAGTTTACCTTCAATTTAAAGCACTATGCAATACTCATGCATAAAAGTTTAAATATTGAATATCAATGCAAGGCCTGACTACATTGTATCTGCAATGTTTGAAATAAAATGCATGGTCATGTATAGTACAATCCCCTAATCAACCCCAATAAAGGTATGGGGGTGGTTAGGAGACTAAGGACAAATAAATGGTAACCATCATTAATCACCTAATCAACCCTCATTTAGGTATGGGGGATGTTTAGGAGATTAAAGCCTAAACCGCCAGCTACCAATGCAACTAGAACTATGCTAACAACTAACACCCCCAAACTACCCCCCCTCTAAACAAAACCCCTCTAAACTAAACCCTCTAAGCTACAAAAAAAAATCTAAGATACAATAAATTATGTTAGAAAGAATAATAAACTGCAGTATCCAAAATAAACAAAACACCATTATACCTAACACTAATCTACATGCCCCATAAAATAAAAAACCCACCCAAAAAAAAGTTAATTTATGCTTACCTGATAAATTAATTTCTTCTATGGTACGACGAGTCCACGGATTCATCCTTTACTTGTGGGATATTATCCTCCTGCTAACAGGAAGTGGCAAAGAGCACCACAGCAGAGCTGTCTATATAGCTCCTCCTTTAGCTCCACCCCCCAGTCATTTGACCGAAGGTAAAGGAAGAAAAAGGAGAAACTACAAGGTGCAGAGGTGACAAGTTTAAATCAAAAAAATATAATCTGTCTTAAAATGACAGGGCGGGCCATGGACTCATCTTACCATAGAAGAAATTAATTTATCAGGTAAGCATAAATTTACTTTTCTTCTATAAAGGTAAGACTAGACGAGTCCACGGATTCATCCTTTACTTGTGGGATACAATACCAAAGCTACAGGACACGGATGAATGGGAGGGACAAGACAGATGGTTAAACAGAAGGCACCACTGCTTGAAGAACTTTTCTCCCAAAAATAGCCTCCGAAGAAGCAAAGGTATCAAATTTGTAAAATTTGGAAAAGGTATGAAGCGAAGACCAAGTTGCAGCCTTACAAATCTGTTCAACAGAAGCATCATTTTTAAAAGCCCATGTGGAAGCCACCGCTCTAGTAGAGTGAGCTGTAATTCTTTCAGGAGGCTGCTGTCCAGCAGTCTCGTATGCCAAACGAATGATGCTTTTCAGCCAAAAGGCAATAGAGGTAGCCGTAGCTTTTTGACCTCTACGTTTTCCAGAATAGACAACAAACAAAGAAGATGTTTGATGGAAATCTTTGGGTGCTTGCAAGTAAAACTTTAAAGCACGAACCACGTCCAAGTTGTGCAATAGACGCTCCTTCTTGGAGGAAGGATTAGGACACAGAGAAGGAACAACAATTTCCTGATTAATATTCTTATTAGTAACAACCTTAGGAAGGAATCCAGGTTTGCTTTGCAAAACCACCTTATCAGCATGGAAAACAAGATAAGGCGAGTCGCATTGCAATGCAGATAGTTCAGAAACTCTTCGAGCCGAAGAGATAGCAACTAAAAACAGAACTTTCCAAGATAGAAGCTTAATATCTATGGAATGCATAGGTTCAAACGGAACCCCACTTGAAGAACCTTAAGAACTAAATTCAAACTTCATGGCGGAGCAACAGGTTTAAACACAGACTTGATCCTAACTAAAGCCTGACAGAACGAATGAACGTCTGGAACATCTGCCAGACGTTTGAGCAGTAGAATTGATAAAGCAGATATCTGTCTCTTTAAGGAACTAGCTGATAGTCCCTTCTCCAATCCTTCTTGGAGAAAGGACAAAATCCTAGGAATCCTGATCTTACTCCATGAGTAGCCTTTGGATTCGCACCAATAAAGATATTTACGCCATATCTTATGATAAATTTTCCTGGTGACAGGCTTTCGAGCCTGAATCAAGGTATCTATGACCGACTCAGAGAACCTCCGCTTGGATAAGATCAAGCGTTCAATCTCCAAGCAGTCAGTCGCAGAGAAACTAGATTTGGATGCTGGAACGGACCTTGAATCAGAAGGTCCTGTCTCAGTGGCAGAGTCCATGGTGGAAGAGATGACATGTCCACCAGGTCTGATTACCAAGTCCTGCATGGCTACGCAGGTGCTATCAAAATCACTGAAGCTCTCTCCTGTTTGATTCTGGCAATCAAACGAGGAAGGAGAGGAAATGGTGGAAACACATAAGCCAGGTTGAACGACCAGGGTACTGCTAGAGCATCTATCAGTACTGCCTGAGGATCCCTTGACCTGGACCCGTATCGAGGAAGTTTGGCATTCTGATGAGACGCCATCAGATCCAATTCTGGTGTGCCCCATTGCTGAATCAATTGTGCAAACACCTCCGGATGGAGTTCCCACTCCCCCGGATGAAAAGTCTGACGACTTAGAAAATCCGCTTCCCAGTTCTCCACTCCTGGGATATAGATTGCTGATAGATGGCAAGAGTGAGTCTCTGCCCATTGAATTATTTTGGTAACCTCCATCTAGCTAGAGAACTCTTTGTTCCCCCCTGATGATTGATATATGCCACAGTCGTGATATTGACAGACTGGAATCTTATGAATCTGGCCGACGCCAGCTGAGGCCACGTCTGAAGCTTGTTGAATATTGCTCTCAGTTCTAGAATATTTATCGGGAGGAGAGCCTCCTTCTGAGTCCACAATCCCTGTGCTTTCAGGGAATTCCAGACTGCACCCCAGCCCAATAGGCTGGCGTCCGTCGTCACTATGACCCACGCTGGCCTGTGGAAACACATTCCCTTGGACAGATGATCCTGTGACAACCACCAAAGAAGAGAGTCTCTGGTCTCTTGGTCTAGATTTATCTGAGGAGATAAATCTGCATAATCCCCATTCCACTGTTTGAGCATGCAAAGTTCCAGTGGTCTGAGATGCAAGTGAGCAAACGGAACTATGTCCATTGCCGCTACCATTAAGCCGATTACCTCCATACACTGAGCCACTGACAGGCGAGGAATGGAAGGAAGAGCTCGGCAGATGGATAAAATTTTTGATTTCCTGACCACCGTCAGAAAAATTTTCATGTCCACCGAATCTATCAGAGTTCCCAGGAAAGGAACTCTTGTGAGAGGGATAAGTGAACTCTTTTGTATGTTCACCTTCCACCCGTGAGATCTTAGAAAAGCCACCACGATGCCCGTGTGAGACTTGGCTAATTGGAAAGTTGATGCCTGGATTAAGATATTGTCCAGATAAGGCGCCACAGCTATGCCCCGTGGCCTTAGAACCACCAGAAGTGACCCTAGCACCTTTGTGAAAATTCTGGGAGCTGTGGCCAACCCGAAGGGAAGAGCCACAAACTGGTAATGCTTGTCCAGAAAGGCGAACCTGAGGAACTGGTGATGATCTTTGTGGATAGGAGATTATCTCAATTTAGTGTAATCTGATTTCCCACTGACAAGCACCTGACACCTCAGTCCTATAAGTATATATTTATACTATTTTAGCGCCCTATAATGATCACCCACATCCATACTTATTAACTATCCACTGAGAGATGAATTAAACCATTTTCTATAAAACACTCATTATATTATGTAGAATCCTAAGTGCTACATAAATAATAACAAATACTTTGGAGCCTACATATAATGAGTGATAGTTAATAAATATAGATTAGGTGACCATTATCTGGCACTAAAAAAGTATAAATATATACTTATAGGACTCAGGTGGTATACGACTAAGATATATTGTATTTTCCTGGTGAACCACTAGAGGCCAGTATGTTGTGGTATAGGATAACTAAGGGTAGTAAATTATACAGTTGTATTACATTAAAGGGACAGTCTACACCTTAGTCATCTTAAAGTCTTACCTTGATTAAGCTGCAAATATCCTCCTGCACCCCTTTCTATATCATGCATCAGGAACAGTAAAAAAGTTATTTTAAAATGAATATTGTTTCTGGTCACTTTGAAATGGCTGCCAAACTCCCACTAATGACATCACGATCTGGGTTTGTAACTAGCGAGCCTTTAATGAAGCCCAGATCAATGAAGTGATAGAACTGTCTGCTTTTACATGATTCCACTTTACATAGATGATTAACTCTAGAATTATTATTGTCACGCTGACCTTGTCTTTTGCATTTGGTAGCAAGTTTATATTCCCTACAGCATTTATTTTCTAATTTATATTTGCAGTTTTGTGTATAGATCTCTGTTCATAGACTAGATTTAGTTTACATCACACTTATCACAATCACGTTCAATATTTTGTAGGTCAATTATAGACAATGTTTTATGGTATGGGAATGAAAGGGATATTTGTATATCAAGACTCACAAATTAGAAGTGTATTAGTTCAATACACATCATTAAACACTAGGGTGCATATTTATCAAGCTCTGTATGGATGGGCAGCGATGAGCAGCGGACATGATACGCTACTTTGTATCATGTCCGCTCGCACATTGTTAAATATGCCCTGTTATGTTTGTCAGCAAAATATTTGATTATTTTATAGGAATCCACTCATTATATGCTCTTAGCATAGACACACATTAGATGGTACCAAGTATTGTTTAATCTAATCTTTTGCTACATATCAATTATTTGTTATACAATAAAAACACAAGATATGAAAATAAAATATGTAATATCATAAGAAATAAAGAATAAGAAATAGATGATATTGCCAAATAAACTTGTACAACTTGATAAAAGTATTTCTTCTAATTAACACTTTCAAACATTAAAGTTAAGTTTCATTTTTTAGCACCAAGTAATAGACATATAACCAGATGAATAACTGCAGGTGAATGTATATATCATAATATAAAAGGCCGGAGGTTCAAAAACCTCCTCTTTGTACTGTAGGTGTCTTTTCTTCACATCCAGAATAATGCATAGTACAAATATTTTATTTTTAATTAAAACATAACGCACTTTAATATAACACATGAGGGTCTATATGTGCAAAACCTGACAGGAATACAATGATACTTTATGGGCTAGATTACAAGTGGAACACTCGCCGCTTAATTATTGCGCGCCTGCAAATGGGCAAATTAGCCGGTTTTCGGGCGCGCAATAATTAACTAGCCATTAAAAGTGCTTTGAAAAACTAAACAGAGATTAGATATCTAGTTAATTTTCTAAAAGTGCCCCAAATGCTCTCAAAATAGAGGGTATTATAGTTTTTTATTAAAAAAAATGTAGCAGCCATTTCAAAGTGACCAGAAACAATATTCATTTTAAAATAACTTTTTTACTGTTCCTGATGCATGATATAGAAAGGGGTGCAGGAGGATATTTGCAGCTTAATCAAGGTAAGACTTTAAGATGACTAAGGTGTAGACTGTCCCTTTAATGTAATACACCTGTATAATTTACTACCCTTAGTTATCCTATACCACAACATACTGGCCTCTAGTGGTTCACCAGGAAAATACAATATATCTTAGTCGTATACCACCTGAGTCCTATAAGTATATATTTATACTTTTTTAGTGCCAGATAATGGTCACCTAATCTATATTTATTAACTATCACTCATTATATGTAGGCTCCAAAGTATTTGTTATTATTTATGTAGCACTTAGGATTCTACATAATATAATGAGTGTTTTATAGAAAATGGTTTAATTCATCTCTCAGTGGATAGTTAATAAGTATGGATGTGGGTGATCATTATAGGGCGCTAAAATACTATAAATATATACTTATAGGACTGAGGTGTCAGGTGCTTGTCAGTGGGAAATCAGATTACACTAAATTGAGATAATCTCCTACTACACACAATAAATTATGTGTGGGTAAATTGTTGTTTCAATTCAGATAGAACTATTCAATGTACCTTTTATTATTTACAACTAATATGCAATGGATTGGACTATATGATAAACATGATAATTGAGTTTGACATTCATATTTTATATATGAATTTTTATTCATATATAATGTGTGAAATGTCAATGGGGTAATGACTATTTTGGGAACTGAGGGTTGATGTTAAGGTACGCCTGATGAAAACAGCCCTGTAGCTTTACCTGCACATATCGATGTGAAGATGGACCACCGCTGCTGGGATGAAGATGGACCGCTGCCACCATGTATAAACCAGATTCAACTTTGGTAAATGCCATCTTTGGAGTTTAGTGATAGGATTTGTTTGGGTGTTTTTTGTTTTGTTTTAGAATAGGATTTTTTGGGCATCAAAATAGCTAAATACCCACCCCCAAGGGCAATGTATAACCAAATGCCATTTCAGTGTAATTTTTATAATGGTGTAATTTTTTTGTGTGTGAAAAAGAGCTAAATGACTTTAGTGCTTCTAAGGGTTATTGCTTAAGTTTAGTTTAGTGTTAGTATAGGTTTTTTTTATTTTGGGATTTTTATTATTTATTTTTTTTTAAAGTGGGGCTTTAGTTTTAGAATTGTCATAACAGTTTTTTTGGTATTTTTTTTTTTTTTTTGCAATGATATATTTTTTCATGTAATGTTAGTTTTTCCCCCAGTAATGTTAGGCTTTTTTGTTTTGGTAACTCAAGAGGTGTTAGGTTAAGGGGTTAGCTGGTTAGGAGGTTTAGATAGTGGGTTTTTTTGTGATGGGGTTTGTGGTGGTTTAAAGGTTAATAGCGTAGTTGAGTATTTTTTGATTGGGTTGTGGCAGTTTAGGGGTTGATAGTGTAGAGGGGTAGTTTGGGATGTGTGGGTGTGGCGGTTTAGCGGTTATTAGTGTATTAGGGTATTTTACGGTGGGCCATGTAGCAGTTTAGGGGTTAGTAGAGCAATACAGGTTAGCACGCGAGTATGGTGTTTTTTTCTGCTTTTCTTGCTCTATTGAAGTGCAAAAAAAGGAACAAGGAGGCAGCACATCCAAAAGGGAAACCTTTAATGAAGAGAGCAACATTTCGGGGCTATTGCCCTTTTCTCAAGCTTGAGAAAGGGGCAATAGCCCCGAAATGTTGCTCTCTCAGTACGTATACCTATGTGGACTTTGGGAGGTGCTGGTCCTTCTCTGCATATTTGTCTATTGAAATCTAGGCAGAGAATGTTAACACGGTCAAGATATTCTAAATTCTGATCTTTGCACACCTTGCATTAGTTCTTGAGTGAAAAAAATGTAGTTTTAACTTGTAATATGCACGCTACCTGATGTACGCAAAGAGTAGTCGAAGCCAAGCAGAGTTAGCGTGCAAGTGGGAGCCATAAATAGCACTCCTATCTTAATCTAGCCCTTTATGAGTGCTGGATAGGAGTACTCTTACCTTGTCTCTCTCTTTTCTTTTGTGTGTGTGTGTGTGTGTGTATATATATATATATATATATATATATATATATATATATATATATATATATAGAGAGAGAGAGAGAGAGAGAGAGAAAGAGAGACAGAGAGAGAGAGAAGAGGAACAAGGTGGCATAGTTCCAAACAAGAGCGCTAATATGAGAGAGAAGGAAATAGCCAAGGAGCAGCTAGAGACTATAATATATGGGTCTCAGACCATATGTGAGAGAAGTGGACAAACAAAAGAGAGTGTCTCCAGCGCTAAGAGGCTATAGGGGTAGAGTAAATATTCAAAAAATATTAAAAACGTCTTTCACAATAAAACCAGAGCAATTATAACAATAGTAACAATAATAACAATTCTATGAGCAAAAACAAAACATGTGAGGGTAAGCATGAAAATAGTCCAAGATTCTGTATTAGATACACAGGCAAATAAATGATACAGCTTATAAATACACTTATGGAAATATACACAAAGTCACAAAAAGTGTACCGTTAATAATACAGTGTAACGATAAATAGAAAGTAGGGGAAATTCCTACTTATTTTACAAGATAACAACCCAGAAACAGGAGGCAAGTGGAAATCTCATTTGCTGAACAGAGACGGTTTTTCAAAGGTAGGGAGACCCACTTCAGTAAAGTGCTGCAGCAAAAGGATTAAAGGATATCAGCGATTGCTCATAGACCCTCAGGGGCTTAATTAGAGGACCTTCTTCTGTATATTCTCATACAGTCATATAGGGAATAAAAAAGGAACACAAAATACGCAAAAATAGTGAAATACCGTTTTATTGGGTTACAAATATGCGCAGAAGCAAGAATTACACAAAAGATGCCCTCAATCAGATATGAGGTATAGAGGTATAGGGATAGATATATTTAGGAATATATATATATAATATATAGATAGATAGATAGATAGATATAGATAGATATACTGTGTGTATATATATATATATATATATTTGACTAGGGATTAAAAAAAGGTATGATGTATATCAGATATATCCTCTAGTATTTAACAAGTTAGACAAAGAAAAGACCAAGTTCTAAGATCCTTTGCATATACAAGATATATTAAGACTGTCCTTACTGAAGCATGAAGTCATATAAAAATACAATTAGGTACACTGGATTCGCTTTGAAACAAAGACTATAAAGGTTGCTTCCCTTTATATAACCTTTTCTGTGTTGGGAATATTGTATCAGCATATTTGGTAAAGGGTTTAAAGTGATGAGAGTGCCTCATTTGGTCAACTCAGTTGTGTGAACAGTCATAGAGAATACATAAGCAAATAAGAGTGGATGTGTTCTAATAAAACTTTATTTATAAACATTAAATTTTCAATTTCATATAATTTTTCTGTGTTGCAAAATATTATTGTTTCTGGCCATACAAAAACGTGGACAGACCTGCTTTAACCTAAAAATTCTCACATCCGTGTTTATTTTTTTATTAAAAAAAAACAATTTCACATTAAACAGATGTTAGCTTCAGTCATGCTAAAGAAACAATTTTTACAAAATAACTAAAACAAAACAAATTAATATCACAGTCAGTACTACTCTAACATCTTTTTATTTTTGTCTAGATGTAGATATATTAAAGGCTCACATTTTCTCTTTATGTTCAAAACTAGGGCATATCCATTGCATCATAAGGAAAACAGTTCCTACAGATTTAAACATGTTTTCTTTTGTTTGCTTAATACCATTCATTCTCTTAAATACATTTTTTCTACATCTTGTAGCTGGAAAAAATCTTCATTTAACTCTCCAAGGACACACAAAACAGTACATTATTCTGCCTTCTTCAAATATATATTTACAATATATTTTTATTAAGCTGATTTCCAATTAATTTCCATCAAGAATAATAATAAAAAAAATATTTCAACCTAATTAAAAACAAGAAAATGAAAATGTTCACAAATTATGATAGATAGGAATTTGTTATGCAGTATCAAAAGACATTTCAGGGGGACTTCCGGGCAGCGGCCATCTTGATGGTCGCACTGAGCTTCAGCTCCTGAGTCTTTCACCACTTCTATCTAAAGTCTCACTTAATTCTTGGTGACAGACCATTTAAATTGGTGGAGAAGCTTGGCTGAAGGCACTCTGATCCAAAAACGGGGCTTTTGGACTGCAGTGTGGCCGGTGTGCCATCAGTACCGGACTTTGTATATTGAGGCCTTCCCGTATCACTGAGGCCTCATCTGTCCTCATACCTGCCGTGCCATTGTTGCATGGCCAGTGCCCAAACTTTGTGGGAGAAAGTGTCATACACACTGATAAGAAATGATTAGAGACACTTCACTAACGGCTACTTTTGCCAGACTACTGGATGAACAACTTCAAACAATTACTGACCATCTGACATGTGTTTGGAGTAGTGCCCACAAGCCTAAGTCCTCGACATGCTCTTCTAAGGTGCCAGACGCCGTTCTCAAACCTGGCGAGCAAATAAGTTGGGATAAACTTGATTACCTAGAAGGGACCATCGCTGCACAGACCCGGATCGTACACAGTACTGCCGCAAGAAATGGAGACCGGAATGAGGGCCTGGACGGAAAAGAGATCCCTTCTAGGCCAGCAAGCAGGAGCCTCTTAATCCACTTGACTACACAGAGGCTTTCAACACAGAGCATGAGAGCGAGTGCTGAACTAACCTACTGTACCTCTGCTGGAGGTGTGCTGCATCGAATCGGGCCGTCAGCTGCAGTTTCTGATCCGGAGCGTCTGTCACAACACTGTGAAGGAACGTCGGCTTTGTTCACTCAGACCGCTCTAGATGCTATCAGCCACGGAGCCGCTCTCACCGGTGTAGGCTTCCTGGGTGTGCAGCGCTGCATGCTACCCAGCGCAGAAGTGGGCTTTGTGTCTGCCTGTGAAGATGGCGGTGTCGCTCACTATGAACCAAGTCGCAACCTGATCTGGGCGCCTGCTACTCCCAAGATGGTGAGACTTGGTGCACTACACTTGCAGAACTCTGCCTTCAGGCCGTATGTATCTTCTGCTGGGCCTCAGCCTCATAATTCTTTTACTATTCTGGATGGGGCACACACCATTCTCCACACCTTTGGGATTGCTACGCATGCTTTTAAAGTTGGAGTGGGCTAAATAGCGTTGTCAGTAACTAATACTACCCAGCTCTGGGGACATGACATTGGCAGACTCTTTAGTATGACTTTTCTTCTGATCCACGAGTTACCCTTCCAGCAATTTTCCACAGCGTTATCTTTATAATCACATGTGTCATTGCTTTAGAATTACTTATTATTTTTTTTTTACAGGTCTGAACTCACTGTATGTTCACTGCACAGCTCTAAACTACTTGCTCCACAACAAGTTTTGTAATATAATATATTCTTCCCAACCTAATTTTACCAAATTCCTGGTGCCAGTGAGTGCTAAGTTATACTTTGTCTAATATATGTCTATCTACATAATGGTCTAGCTCTTAAGGGGGTACTTCTGGTTTAGAGGGGGTCCCAATACATTGAAGGGGTTAATATACCTATAGAGCCTGAGGGATCTGAGTCCACTGTCTTTGTCTGGCTGTAGTGTTATTGAAAGTGTTATACAAGATTACTACAACTGAGCTATTGCTTTTAGTAATGTTATTTTATGTTCAACTAACTGTCCTCATTATATATATAATAACTTGTTTGTCATATTATCAAGCCCAAAAGTGGCTATAGTCCAAGCTAACTTGCCTCCGTTAAATGATTTACTGTGGCATACAGGTCCAAAAGTGGCCTTTTTATAAGTTAGGAGGTGTATACTAATATAAAAAGAGAGGTTTCAATCATATTTGCCTATTTATAATTTGTATAAAGTTATAAGCATGTGTCATTTTTAGGCGGTGAGGTATATATATAAAAACTTGTTTTTCATATTATCAAGCCCAAAAGTGGCTATAGTCCAAGCTAACTTGCCTCCGTTAAATGATTTACTGTGGCATACAGGTCCAAAAGTGGCCTTTTTATAAGTTAGGAGGTGTATACTAATATAAAAAGATAGGTTTCAATCATATTTGCCTATTTATAATTTGTATAAAGTTATAAGCATGTGTCATTTTTATGCAGTGAGGTCTGTATTTACCTCTGTATTTTGTTTTTTGTTCTCTTTAAGTCATGGCGAATTTCATCTGCTTTGTAACTGTTTGCTTAAAACCTCAATAAATTATTTAAAATAAAAAAAAAAAAAAAAAAAAAAAAAAGACATTTCAGAAAAGTCAAAATCATTGGTGTCTGCCCAAACTGGCAATTTTCATTTGCATCATCAAGCGTAATACAAAAATCAATGACAACTGTATGCACTTCACAGAAGGTGGTAGATGAAACTGTACAATCCTTTAATACAGCATATTAGAAATAATGAAAGATCTTCAAAATAACTAGTAAAAAGGTAGATTATCATGGTTTACTTGTGGTTGGAGTTATGCCATTATTTTTAATATTTTACATTAAATATTTGTATAGTTTCATCTACCACCTTATGTGAAGTTATTTTCTCTTTAAGTTATTTCCCAGCCTTCCAGATCTCTGAGCTAAATTTAGTAGCAAAGAATACTTATTTAGTTTTTATCCTTTCGGCTTGGAACTGTAGCTCATGATTACTATACTATACCATGTAACTTTTCCTACTATGACATCCTGTAAAAGCTATGCAGGTGCTGTTTAAATCTATTATATTTATATATATTTTTTTCAGGAGTATTGTGCACATTTATATTAATGTTTTACTCTAAACAAATCTCATGATGCATGTAAGATACAGTCAAGTACAAAAAAATAATTGTAATTTAATTTCATTTTCTTCTTTAATCTGCTTTTTCACAAGCTTGAATAATTTCGAATATACATAATACATCATATTTGTTCTTGTGCCTGAATAAACATGATCCATTATTAGAGGAAAAAGCGTTGGTGCAGTTGTAGTGACATCCTTTTATATGAACACTAGATGAGGGGGAGATAGTATTTTTTATCAGTTATTTTCCAGTTTAAATATAAAGATAATAGTAATTGTTGTTATCCAATGACATTTAGCGTGACATTTAGCAACATGTAAAATGTCATTAAGTACAAAGAGTCACTTCACATAGGCAAATTGAATTTGTGCTGTCTCTTTCATAAAACGTTGTTTTCAGCATCTCGTCGAAGAGCTGATTACCGGTGCATTATCTTAAATCTCAAAGTTTACATTTAGGAAAAGATATGCATGACATTTCTTCCTTTAATTTTGCAATAATATTGCAAATCTAAAGTGGTTTTATTTTCTATCCTTTAACATTTCTTTAAAAATATAAATTGCATATTTAACCATAACATTTAACAAGAATAGGAACATGACTTTCTTTTTCTCGATACTGAATACAAAGGCACCATCTTCTTGCCTGAAGCATCAATAAATCTAAATCTACATCTGTACAACCTCCTACTCCTCTTCCCTAATCTAATTTCCAACTATCATGTGAATTATTTCTTTCAACTCTAAATGTTTACTCTCTTGTTACATTACTCTCTTTTGTCCACCATCTTTTTTTCCATAATTCCAGCCACTTGGCTTAAGATTTGTTAACCATTTTAAAGACAAAATCAACCCTAAATAAACAGCAAAACAAACTTCCCTCACACCATAATCCCTTCCTTTCAAATAAAAAAGGTCGCCCTAACTACAAACTCATCGCTTTGCGAGTTCCGAGCTTAAGGTTTTTTTCATACTGCTTCTTTTTTGTTATATCTTTTTAGATTATTTTTCATACATATATTCAATACCTCCCTCAAAACACTAAAGCATAAAGAGCAATGTTGAAAATGCACAAGCAGAATAATGAGCCATTGTGAGCTGAAATTTATGCTTGTGGGGAACACCTGAAAGCAAAATGGTCGAGAGAAAGTGTAATGTAATATATTCAATAAAAATAGTTTGTGAATCGCATATCTCATGAAAAATTAAAAAACCCCACGCAACATCACCACACAAAAATAACAGAATTCATCAAATTTGTACCCGCCCCTCATTACAGCTATGAGTTGCGAGTAACTCTTCATGATAATTAACAGAACAGCATCTATCTCGTACCCATGTACTTCAAAAAACACTTTCTGAGAACAGAACAAACAAATTAGAACTAAAATAAAAATAACTCCCTGAATAAAACAGGGAGCCCATACTAAAATATGAACTTGAAAACTTGAAAACAGTTAAAGGATCATTAATAACAACTGAATTGCATAATCAATATGTGCATAACAAAAAGACAACACAATAGCACTTGAATTTTAAATAAACAGTACATTGTCTCTCATAAATTTTAAAATGTACTTCAATTTGCCAGCCCACTGTATCATGTGACAGTCAATGGCCAATAACAGACTCATATATGTATACACTGTGAACTATTGCACATGCTCAGTAGGAACTGATGTCTGATGAGACTTTATCATCAGCTTAGCATGACACTAGAAAAAATAATTCACATATACCATTTAACACAAGTGTTTCCAAAAGTGTTGCATTTGTAATTACTGCTTTTTCGTATTGATAACAACTCATGTTTAGTGCACAAGTTATCCTGATATGGGCACCTCACACAGCTATACATTTTAATTTCAGGCTTTTCTAGAGAGACAAAGACTTGTATATCGCTTCCTTTCTCTAATTCTAAAGGCAGGAAACCCCACTAACAAAATGTTGCAAAAGATAGGTAAACTGATAATTAAAGGGATAGGAAAGTCAAAATTAAACTTGCATGATTCAGATAGAGCAGTTCATTTTAAGACACTTTTAAATCTTCTTCTATTTTCAAATGAGCTTTGTTCTCTTGATATCCCTTGTCAAAAAATAATACACACATATCCTACACTAGTGAGAGCTAGCTGCTGATTGGTGCCTGCACACGTTTCTCTTATGATTGATTAACTAGATTGGTTCCTCTTGCTTCCAGCATGTAATGTTCCTTTAGCAAAGGATAACAAGAGAATGATGCACATTTGATAATGGAAGTAAATTGGAAAGTTGCTTAAAATTGCATGTTCTATCCAAATCCCTAAAGACAATTTTGGGGTTTCCTGTCCCTTTAATTTGTGAACATTATCTTGGCTTTACAAAGATGCACATTCACAAGCGTCTATGAATCTAGGCCATTATTAATTTGTTACTTTTGCTCACCAAGCAGCTCAAGAGATGTTTAATCCGAATTATCCAATCATACATCATTTACATCCAAGGGAGAAAAAGTAAGCAAGAAAGACAAATGATGAAAGTAAGAAGGACACAGAGAGAGAGAATGAGATGAAGTGAAAAGCAGAATGGGAGGAGGAGAGAGTGAAAATGAGAGAGAGCAAAAAATGTTATTACAGTGCAGAAAATATCTCAATCTATGCTCAAATCTGTATCATTAATTTTTCAATGTTCATCTTCCCTTTATTTTTTTAAAATCAGCATCTTATTGTATGCACATTGTAATATTTCACCCTTTGTAGAAAAATGTGCATTACAATGATTTTACTGCTTAAAGGGACACTCAAGTCAAAATAAAGTTCTATGATTCAGAAAGCCATTTCGGTTTTAAGATACTTTCCAATTTACTTTCATTATGAAATTTTGCACAGTCTTTTTATATTCACACTTTCTAGGGAACAAAATCCTACTAAGTGGGTGCACAAACTCACAGGGTATATGTATACTAGAAGAGCAAAAAGGAAGTCACGCTGGAACAAAGAGAGTCTATGAACAAAGGTGGTTTATATGGACAATTCCACGCCAAGTAAGGCTATGGGTGACAGTCAGTGTTGCATGATGTGTTTCGTCTCCGATTCTATTGTATACCAAAGCGGCTGGGAATACTGCTTTTTGTCCGCTGGACTATTACTGGAACTTTACCCTCTACGATAGGTGCCCTCCCTCCTATCCATAGCCTATCATCTACAAGCTTCGCTGGTGACGCCCCAGGAAGCGTTTGGCCGGGAATATGCTCACCGCTTGCCTACAACAGGACATTCCAACTGGACCTGCTCCAGAGGGGTTTATCACTCAATTGGAGTAGAAGTTTGGCACGAGTCCAGGCGTCTTACCTACTACTCCACTTTGGACAAACCCGTTACCCCTTTGAGCATTATACTTCATAGGCAGAAGCGGAGGTATCCCTAGGGGGGAAGGCTAAAGGACACTTGAATATCACTTATTACTTTCAGTCCCAGACTGATTATATCAAGCTTGTCAAAAGAACTATTTTGGGACTAAGCAATCCGTATATTAATGATCTCTATAACACAAGACAACGGATTTAACCAGGGACTCCATTATTGTGTTTATATATGTATACTAGTCTGTAAATGGCCAATGTTTGTCACATGATACAGGAGGACAGAAAATGGGAGAAATAATTAATTTGTCAGAAAAAAAAATCTATGGCTTATTTGAAATTCAGAGTAAGTTCTACTGCATTGTCTTTTTATTATGTACTTGTTAATTATCTAATTCTACTGCATTGAGTGGTCCTTTTAAAATGGTTTAGATGAAGGCATTCCTTCTCTATATTAGACATTAATCTGCTGGGTATAACTACAGTAGCTTGGTTACTATTCACTGTGATATGCTTTTTATTGCGGCACCTGCTACTCTCTTCAAAGCTATTCCCCTATTTTAACCCTTCAAATGTGCTGGTTAGTTAAGCTCTGCATCTTCACACTGGGTGCCGACATTTTAGAATTTAAGAATTCTTGTACCATGTGACAGAAGTGTTGCACATTCATTGATCAGTGCTATTGCTGCCTTCTTGACCAGCCATATTGTACTCTTCAGTTTAATTGACAGAACAGGAGCTTTACATTTTTGCATTGTCTGCATCTCTCTATATTATTCCTATTATGTAGCTTTCAAACTGTGTTTAAAACTGGAAAAAATAACTATTTTGCTTACTATTGTGTGAACTTTTGTAGAGTGTAAGAGTGTAAGCTCTTCAATCCTATTGGCTGATCCAATAGAATGCGAGCTCAATCCTATTGGCTAATTGCATCAGCCAATAGGATTTTTCTACCTTAATTCCGATTGGCTGATAGCATTCTATCAGCCAATTGGAATTCAGGGGATGCCATCTTGGATGACGTCATTTAAAGGAACCTTCATTCTTCAGTTGGACTTCGTTTGAAGAGGATGCTCCACGTCAGATGTCTTGAAGATGGAGCCGCTCCGCGCTGGATGGATGAAGATAGAACATGACTCCTGGATGAAGACTTTTGCCCGTCTGGAGGACCTCTTCTGGCTGGCTTCAATGAAGACTTCTGCCCGTCTGGAGGACCATTTTGCCCGCCTTCGTTGATGACTTTGGCCCGGCTGGGTGAAGACTTCTCAAGGTAGGGTGATCTTCAAGGGGTTAGTGTTCGGTTTTATTAAGGGGTATTGGGTGGGTTTTAGAGTAGGGTTGGGTGTGTAGGTGGTGGGTTTTAATGTTGGGGGGGGTATTGTACTTTTCTTTACAGGTAAAAGAGCCGATTACTTTGGGGCAATGCCCTGCAAAAGGTCCTTTTAAGGGCAATTTGTAATTTAGTATAGGGTAGGGCTTTTTATTATTTTGTGGGCTTTTTTTATTTTATTAGGGGGATTAGAATAGGTGTAATTAGTTTAAACTTGTAATTATTTTATTATTTTCTGTAATTTAGTATTTTTTTTTCCTACTTTAAATAATTGTTTTAAATTTATTTAATTATAGTGTAGTGTTAGGTGTAATTGTAACTTAGGTTAGGATTTATTTTACAGGTAAATTTGTCTTTATTTTAACTAGGAAGTTATTAAATAGTTAATAGCTATTTAATAACTAATGTACCTAAAATAAATACAAACTTGCCTGTAAAATAAAAATAAACCCTAAGATAGATACAATGTAATTATTAGTTATATTGTAGCTAGCTTAGGGTTTATTTTATAGGTAAGTATTTAGTTTTAAATAGGAATAATTCAGGCCTAGATTTATAGTTGGGCGGTAGCCGTCAAAACCAGCGTTAGAGGCTCCTAACGCTGGTTTTGGGCTACCGCCGGTATTTAGAGTCAGTCATTAAAGGGTCTAACGCTCACTTTCCAGCCGCGACTTTTCCATACCGCAGATCCCCTTACGTCATTTGCGTATCCTATCTTTTCAATGGGATCTTTCTAACGCCGGTATTTAGAGTCGTGGCTGAAGTGAGCGTTAGAAATCTGACGACAAAACTCCAGCCGCAGAAAAAAGTCAGTAGTTAAGAGCTTTCTGGGCTAACGCCGGTTTATAAAGCTCTTAACTACTGTGCTCTAAAGTACACTAACACCCATAAACTACCTATGTACCCCTAAACCGAGGTCCCCCCACATCGCCGCCACTCTATTAAATTTTTTTAACCCCTAATCTGCCGACCGCCACCTACGTTATACTTATGTACCCCTAATCTGCTGCCCCTAACACTGCCGACCCCTATATTATATTTATTAACCCCTAACCTGCCCCCCACAACGTCGCCGCCAGCTACCTACAATAATTAACCCCTAATCTGCCGACCGCAAAGCGCCGCCACCTACGTTATCCTTATGTACCCCTAATCTGCTGCCCCTAACACTGCCGACCCCTATATTATATTTATTAACCCCTAATCTGCCCCCCTCAACGTCGCCTCCACCTGCCTACACTTATTAACCCCTAATCTGCCGAGCGGACCGCACCGCTACTATAATAAAGTTATTAACCCCTAATCCGCCTCACTCCCGCCTCAATAACCCTATAATAAATAGTATTAACCCCTAATCTGCCCTCCCTAACATCGCCGACACCTAACTTCAATTATTAACCCCTAATCTGCCGACCGAATCTCGCCGCTACTGTAATAAATGGATTAACCCCTAAAGCTAAGTCTAACCCTAACACTAACACCCCCCTAAGTTAAATATAATTTAAATCTAACGAAATAAATTAACTCTTATTAAATAAATTATTCCTATTTAAAGCTAAATACTTACCTGTAAAATAAACCCTAATATAGCTACAATATAAATTATAATTATATTATAGCTATTTTAGGATTTATATTTATTTTACAGGTAACTTTGTATTTATTTTAACCAGGTACAATAGCTATTAAATAGTTAAGAACTATTTAATAGCTAAAATAGTTAAAATAATTACAAAATTACCTGTAAAATAAATCCTAACCTAAGTTATAATTAAACCTAACACTACACTATCAATAAATTAATTAAATAAAATACCTACAATTATCTACAATTAAACCTAACACTACACTATCAATAAATTAATTAAATACAATATCTACAAATAAATACAATGAAATAAACTAACTAAAGTACAAAAAATAAAAAAGAACTAAGTTACAAAAAATAAAAAAATATTTGCAAACATTAGAAAAATATTACAACAATTTTAAACTAATTACACCTACTCTAAGCCCCCTAATAAAATAACAAAGCCCCCCAAAATAAAAAAATGCCCTACCTTATTCTAAATTAAATCATCGGGATGAAGTCTTCTATCAAGCCGCATCTTTAATCTTCTTTCTTCTGGAGCGGAGCCATCTTCTTTCCAACCGACGCGGATCCAACCTCTTCAACCGACGCCTACTCGCCGAATGACGGTTCCTTTAAATGACGTCATCCAAGATGGCATCCCTCGAATTCCGATTGGCTAATAGGATTCTATCAGCCAATCGGAATTAAAGTAGGACGGATCGGTGAACCTGGTATGGTGAAGATAAGGTAGGAAGATCTTCAGGGGCTTAGTGTTAGGTTTATTTAAGGGGGGTTTGGGTTAGATTAGGGGTATGTGGGTGGTGGGTTGTAATGTTGGGGGGGTATTGTATGTTTTTTTTACAGGCAAAAGAGCTGAATTCTTTGGGGCATGCCCCGCAAAGGGCCCTGTTCAGGGCTGGTAAGGTAAAAGAGCTTTGAACTTTTTAAATTTAGAATAGGGTAGGGCATTTTTTTTATTTTGGGGGCTTTGTTATTTTATTAGGGGGCTTAGAGTAGGTGTAATTAGTTTAAAATTGTTGTAATATTTTTCTAATGTTTGTAAAAAATTTTTTAATTTTTTGTAACTTAGTTCTTTTTTATTTTTTTGTACTTTAGTTAGTTTATTTAATTGTAGTTATTTGTAGGTATTGTATTTAAATAATTTATTGATAGTGTAGTGTTAGGTTTAATTGTAACTTAGGTTAGGATTTATTTTACAGGTAATTTTGTAATTATTTTAACTAGGTAACTATTAAATAGTTATTAACTATTGTACCTGGTTAATATAATTACAAAGTTGCCTGTAAAATAAATATTAATCCTAAAATAGCTACAATATAATTATAATTTATATTGTAGCTATATTAGGGTTTATTTTACAGGTAAGTATTTAGCTTTAAATAGGAATACGTTATTTAATAATAGTTAATTTATTTCGTTAGATAAAAATTATATTTAACTTAGGGGGGTGTTAGGGTTAGGGTTAGAATTAGCTTTAGGGGTTATTACATTTATTAGAATAGCGGTGAGCTCCAGTCGGCAGATTAGGGGTTAATGTTTGAAGTTAGGTGTCGGCGATGTTAGGGAGGGCAGATTAGGGGTTAATACTATTTATTATAGGGTTATTGAGGCGGGAGTGAGGCGGATTAGGGGTTAATAACTTTATTATAATAGAGGCGCGGTCCGGTCGGCAGATTAGTGGTTAATAAGTGTAGGCAGGTGGAGGCGACGTTGTGGGGGGCAGATTAGGGGTTAATTAATATAATATAGGGGTCGGCGGTGTTAGGGGCAGCAGATTAGGGTTACATAGGGATAATGTAAGTAGCGGCGGTTTACGGAGCGGCAGATTAGGGGTTAAAAAAAATATGCAGGTGTCAGCAATAGCGGGGGCGGCAGATTAGGGGTTAATAAGTGTAAGGTTAGGGGTGTTTAGACTCGGGGTGCATGTTAGGGTGTTAGGTGCAGACTTAGGAAGTGTTTCCCCATAGAAAACAATGGGGCTGCGTTAGGAGCTGAACGCGGCTTTTTTGCAGGTGCTAGGTTTTTTTTCAGCTCAAACAGCCCCATTGTTTTCTATGGGGGAATTGTGCACGAGCACGTTTTTGAAGCTGGCCGCGTCCGTAAGCACCGCTGGTATCGAGAGTTGCAGTGGCGTTAAATTATGCTCTACGCTCCCTTTTTGGAGCCTAACACACTGAAAACCCAGCCATTCTGTGAACTCTAAATACCAGCGGTATTTAAAAGGTGCGGCCAGAAAAAAGCACGCGTAGCTAATGCACCCCTTTGGCCGCAAAACTCTAAATCTAGGCGTTAGTGAATTATAGTAATTTTTTTTAGATTTATTTAAATTATATTTAAGTTAGGGGGCTTAGCGTTAGACTTAGGGGTTAATAACTTTAATATAGTGGTGGCGTCTTTGGGGACGGCAGATTAGGGGTTAATAAATGTAGTTAGGTTGCAGCAACATTGGGGGTGGCAGATTAGGGATTAATACATATAATGTAGGTGGCGGCGGTGTCCGGAGCAGCAGATTAGGGGTTAATATTATAATGTAGGTTGCGGTGATGTTGGGGGTGGCAGATTAGGGGTTAATAAGTGTAAGATTATGGGTGTTTAGACTCGGGGTTCATGTTAGGGTGTTAGGTGTAGACATAAAAAGTATTTCTCCATAGAAATCAATGGGGCTGCGTTAGGAGCTTTACGCTGCTTTTTTGCAGGTGTTAGTTTTTTTTTCAGCCGGCTCTCCCCCATTGATTCCTATGGGGGAAATTGTGCACGAGCACTTTTTGCCAGCTCACCGCTACCATAAGCAGCGCTGGTATTGAGGTGAGATGTGGAGCTAAATGTTGCTCTCCGCTCACTTTTCTGCGGCTAACGCCGAGTTTGTAAAAACCCGTAATACCAGCATTGTCTGTAGGTGAGCGGTGAGGAAAAACTGCTCGTTAGCACCGCACAGCATTATCGACAAAACACGTAATCTAGGTGTATGCTTGTTAAATGACATATCTCATTGTTTCATATATATTAAAGAGTTCGGTTATGGAGTATAAGAAATGTAAAATGTAAATCTCTCACCAATCCAAAATTTCAAGTAATTATGATTTACCAGTTTTTAATGAAGTTATGAAATTTATCAATTTTTATTCCCTCGATGAAGTAAGGAAATATGTTTGTCCTGATTTCTCTTGGTGAAATTCCATTAAAATACTAGTCACACAATAAATCGTTCAATGAATTGTTGTAAATGGTTTTAGGAACGAAAAAATCATCATAAAATGTCACATTAAAAACATATATAAAATGTGGTATTGGTGTCAGGGACAACTCTATATATAATAAGACCAGGTGTGACCATAGGAACCAGGGGGCCAATTGACAGACATGGTACACATTTAGGGGCCCACTAGCTGGGTATGAGTCTATTCTCATGGGAAATTTTAGTATATTGAACTTTAATCACTTAATAGCTATATATTCCTTTTGATTTGATATTGGTTCATTTTCTATCCTGTTGCCAAACTTATCACTTAATCCCATTTTAGCAACTCTTTAGTAAGTCTCCATATTGTTTGTTCTATCAATTACTTGAGGTTTTTATAACTAAATAAGCTATACTGCAAACGTATGTTGCCTTTGTAATGTGTTACTATTTCTACATAATGATTATGTTTTTGTATTGCCTGTTAACCACAATAAAAATTAATTAAAAAAAATAAATAAATAAGAAAAAATAATGTTGTATAATGCTTGAGGATTAAGCCAATAGAGTAGAGTAGTAGAGTGCTATACTATTTCAATTAAATTTAAACATGAAACACTTAATACATACATACACACATAAACAAATACTTTTGACCACTTCTTCCTAGTCATGTCCATTGTCAGTACTAGGAAGGGGTCATATACAATATCCAATATAGAGATATAGATAGATATGTGATAGATAGATAGATAGATAGATAGATAGATAGATAGATAGATAGATAGATAGTGTAATGGTATTTTAATCTTTTGCATCTGTCTCTGAATTTAAAGCACCAGGTGTCATTATTAGTAAATTGAAAAAAAGATCTTGATTATGATGTAATTCTTTAAATTGTTTTTGAAGTGATTTTCATTTCATTTGCTAATAGATGTACCCGAATCACAGACCAGATGTGACATCTGATCAGCATATTGTACCCCACATTTATTTGAAATTAAACATAGAATGTTGCAGTCTGAACATGTTATCATGCCTTTAATTGGATATTTTTTCCGATGTAGATAGATTGATAACAAAACAAAAAAATAAATATAGAAGAAAAAGAGAAACTGTGCCTTAGCCAGAAACAATTAATCTATTTCCAGTAAAATAATAATAATAATAATAACAATATATAAGCTGTAAAGTCAATACAACCATACACTGAGACTCTGCTAGTGTGAAAGTCAAAGATTTATTACACATATCAACATCTAAACATCCTAAAAATAAATAAAACTGTATACAAGTCCTTCATATCCTATACATGTAATCCACAAATCCACGTTTTTAAAAAAACAAAGTCCTTTATTGAGCTCCACCTAGTGACCACAAGAGAGTATAGACAAGGTTATAAAGGTTCACAAATGGATAATGTCATAGCATAAATCCTGTGTAAAATGAAAGTTATGATCTCGCAATGTCGACAAAAACTCTCATCACCGTTGAGCATCAAAGGTCCTTCGTTCAGTGGTTGTAATGTGTACAGTGAAGCTAATTTAAAATAATTTCTTAATTAGGTACAATGCTTTACCATTATTTTATTTATCTTTTCTGCAGTTTACAGCATATTCTATTTGTAGGTTTGATATCTAATCTAAAGTTGAAATCACTTTAAAGTAATCAAGTAGTCAAGCACATTTTGAGAGAATCTCAAAAGCTCACTAAGATTATGTGCAAAGTCCTTCATTCTAGACAGTGAACTTAGTAAGGGACATTTACTACATTTCAAGTTGAAGAAAGAAATATGTATTACAAATGTGTATTCACACACTGAAATTAGTTTTATTGCAATTACACTTTTTACTTTGTATTTTAATTTACAAAAAACTCTGCAAAACCAATAGTTTTATATTCAGTACAGACCATATATCATCACTTTCGGTTTTTGGTTTTCTCTTTCTTTTTTACATTTAGACTTTTATGAAAGTGTGAGCAGGAAAACTTGTCCGCCTGCTTTCATAGTCAGCGAGGCAGCATCCACTAGAGGAACTTAAGATTGCACAAGCATACGCTTGTGCAGCCTTGCCGACTGCTGTCACTCAACAATCACGACTGCTGGGGTTATCATTCACACTGGACAAGCTCCAAAGCTGTATCTGCAGCTTTGTGAAATAAGCCCAGCACTGGGAACTCCCATGTTAATTTTTCTAGTGTCCTGAGTGATGTTGCATTGCAGCTCACAGCTTGCAGGGGCATCTGGGACTGAACTCTGCAAAACCAATAGTTTTATATTTTAGTACAGACTGTATATCATAAAATGTATTAATGTGCAAATGAAATACATATCTAAGCAATAATGGGTTAGGGAAATTACAAAGACGCAAAAGAAAATACACTTCATAAACAAAGAATAACCAACTGCAGTTGCCTAAACTCCAACATTGCATAAAGAAGTATCATGGCCTCGATCCGATATGCAGCGTCGCCCGCAGAAGCCGGCGATGCCAAATTTTGCGCGGGTTTGATATCCTATATACGGCGTAACTTAGAAGTTACGCGCGTATATTTCTGCCTTCGCCCGTCGTTTTTTGGCCCATAGACTGACATACAAAACACGCGCAGTTTGGTATCCAATATACAGCGTAAGGACTTACGCGCGCAGATTTCAGAAAATCTACTCCATTCTCATCTCGCCACAAATTGAAGGTGCAGCAACCCTTGCACTGACTTAGAAACCAACCTAACTCTCTGAAGGCCTAACAAGTGCATGCTTAACAACATACATATCAGCAGCTTGATCACAAATAGTTAACCTCTTCAAAGCATTTATTATTCCTGCCCCTGCAAGTTTGTCAAACCAATCACAAAGGGGTGCATCATGGGGCACAAGGGGTCATCATGGGGCACAAGGGGTGCATCATGGGGCACAAGGGGTTATCATGGGGCACAAGGGGTGCATCATGGGGCACTAGGGGTCATCATGGGGCACAAGGGGTGCATCATGGGGCACAAGGGGTGCATCATGGGGCACAAGGGGTCATCATGGGGCACAAGGGTGCATCATGGGGCACAAGGGGTGCATCATGGGGCACAAGAGGTGCATCATGGGGCACAAGGGGTGCATCATGGGGCACAAGGGGTGCTGGAAGCCCTACAATCCCCTGTTGTTCCGTCTACACATGCTGATTCTATAGTTGCTGCTGAGGTCCATGGGGATGGTGCTGCCCCTGCTGCAGCTGGTCATCGAATTACATATTGCAGATTTCCACTGCATGTAAGTGAAACTACTACATCCCACCCCCATTCCCTTAACCACCCTAATTACTGAAAATATATCATTAGTTCAATTCATGTTTTGGTCACTATGATTTATTGACTATCATTTCGAGGAATGAAAATGGATGTTTATACCTTATGTTTACACCTTCTGTAAAAACATTATTATTTAGATATATATACCCATGTGCAGGGATAGGCAAGGTGTCCTTCACTAAAAGTCTTTACCTTAGAAAATGTCTGCCACAGCCTTGGCTCGTGCCTATCCCTGCACATTGGTCAATTTCTATTGGATGTGAGAAACCTTGACTTACATCTTAAAAGTGAATATCACTATATGTACCCTTCATACACAACTATGTGATGTGGTTTAGAGAACATGAATATGTCATAAACATGATGAAATTACCTTTTTTGGGCCATTTCCACACAGGCCTTGTTATATTTTTCAAACATATTAGTGTACTAAAACACCCCTCACATGTATGTGGATGACAATTATATGGTAAATAACAGAGGACAAGATTTAGGCTGAAATATACCAATATATTTTTTTTTTTAGGCTTCTTAGATGAGGGGGCTGAGGTGCCTGGAGTGGCTCTCCTGCCTCTCCTGGGTTGTGTGGATTCAGAGGATTCTGCAGGAGTGCTGGCCACAGATGAGAGGCTGGAGGCAGTGTCCTGCTGGTGTGTGAAATGCTCCACCAACACACCCAACAGCTGGTTTTGTTTCCGCCATCTGTTGTCAGTCTGCATCTGCATTTCCGAAATAACTCTCATCATCTGAGATTGGTTCTGGACTATACCACTTAAAGATGCTGCCATGTCCCGTTGCAGCTCAATGGAACGCTGGAGTAAAGTCTGTTGGCTCCTGTAAAACCTGTGTTGGTCTCTGCATTCTCTTGCAGGTTGATGTGAGCCTCCTCTGGAGGGCAATGTATTCGTCGCCCAGGGTAGAAGTCAGATTATCTAAAGGCTGTTCACCAGCAGGGATTATAGGCGCTGGTTCACCTCTAGCTGCTGTTGCATCTGGAACTATGACAGCTGTTTCTTCAGGAGGAACTACAAGAGCTGGTGCCTCAGGAAGAACTACAAGAGCTGGTGCCTCAGGAGGAACTACAAGAGCTGGTGCCTTAGGAGGAACTACAAGAGCTGGTGGCTCAGGATGAACTATGACAGCTGGTGCCTCAGGATGAACTATGACAGCTGGTGCCTCAGGACGAACTATGACAGCTGGTGTTGCAGGAGCAACTACCACAGCTATATGCTCCTCTTCATCTGCTGGAGCTCTTCCAAGGGAAGCGGATGGTGAAGCTCTCCGGGTGGACTGGTAGTCCCATTGACGACTGGTGTGCAACCACTCAGCCTGACCAGTTTGTATGTCCAGGTGGTAAAAGTCCTGACTGGCCTGATATTGGGAGGGGGGCTAAAGACATCTACCCTTTGGGGATGCCTTGGCTGCCCCTCATAACCAAAAGAATAGTCCTCCGGCCAGGGCTCCTGCCAGGGCTCCTCTTCAAAACTTGGTGGCATGACGTATGGGTCCTCAACAGAGGCAATCCAACCCACCTCATGCCTGGGAGCATACTGTTGAGGGATTCTCTGGCCTGGTGGTTGTGGTGGAGCCATTCTCTGGCCTGGTGGTTGCGGTGGAGGCATGCCCGTTTGCACCCTGGTGACAGGAGGTTCTGAGGAGGAGTCAAATGATGAGAGGTATTAGTACAATCATATATATATATATATATATATATCCATGTTGGCATACAATGTACATTGATACATGCTAGGGCCTATACTCATTCTCATGTCAAACTCTATAACATGCATGTGCACATTGTGATTTGTGATATGAGGGATTTTAATATGCAAAGTATACATGTATGTGTTTCATACAATAGTTCTGTGTACATGTTAGTGATGGAGAAAATGTGTTCTTTAAGTGACACTATGGTCACACAATTTCCTTTAGCCTGATGTAGGCACATAACGTGCTTTCTTGAGCTAAAAGTATTGTGATGGTTATAGTGTCCATTTACTGAAAACTCTACATGTGGCTTGTGGCCTGTGTTACTCCGAGACATGTTAGTATTTAACTTTTCCACCTCATATCATGCATTTCAATGTGTTAAGTAGCATTAAATGGACATTAAACCCATTTTTATTCTTTCATGATTCAGCTAGAGCATGCAATTTTAAACAACATTGTAATTTACTTCCATTACCTAATTTGCTTCATTCTCTTGATATTCTTAGCTGAAAAGCATATCTAGATAGGCTCAGAAGCTGCTGATTGGTGGCTGCACATCAATGCCTCATGTGATTGGCTCACCCATGTGCATTGATATTTAATAAACAAAGAATAACAAAATAATGAAGCAAATTAGATAATAGAAGTAAATTGGGATGTTGTTTAATGACATAAAAATCTTTGGTTTAATGTCCCTTTAATGTGAAATCTAATTGTAGATGTTTTTGTTAGTAGGCCAAATACCATGCTCCTCATTGTGTACATGAATGTGTGACATTAAAGGATGTTATATATCAAATACATATAATACTGGTGTGTGGGATGTTACTCACCAGCATGCTGTGCTGATGTTGCAGTCCCTGAGTCACGAGCCCCTGGAAGTCCACGTACTGCTGTGACGCTCAGGGACCTGCGAATGATCTCCTGCCACTCATTATATTCCACCTCCTGGGGATGACCGCCGCCTGTTCCCCTCTGGTGCATGGCTTCTTGGCCCATTTTCTCCTTGACCCGCCTCTTGCAGTCATTCCACCTTTTCTTGAGCCCATCCACATTCCTCCTCTGCTGGGCCATGCTGTTGACTGCCTCCTCGACCCTTAGCCATGCATCTTTACGCCTTCGGGCAACTTCTTTGCCCTTCTCTTGGCCAAAGAGGGCAGTGTGGTTCTCCATGACGGCCTGGACTAGCGCAAGGTTTTCGGCAAAAGAGAAGTTGGGGCACCTCATGCGCTCCTCGTCCTGGGCCGTCTAGCTCCCTCCCTTGGATGTCCCTGGTGTGGGTTCCTCCCTATCCTCTCCCTCCTCCCCCCTTCTATCCCCATGTGCACCCTCTATCCCTCTTCTGAGTGTGCCTGGCCTTGGGGCAGCCCCACTCCCATCCTCCCTTCTAGCTCTCCCTCTCCACACTCCACTCACTCCCTGATGGGGACCCTGCTGCTCCTCCTGTCCATAATCCTCTCTCTGCAACTCCCCTTCCCTCCTCCCCCCCGCCCTAGCTCTCCCTGCCATGCTCAAACTACACACACTCACACACTCACACTCACTCCCACTTCAATCACACACAATCAAAACCAAACACTCAGCCTATCACACTGTAAAAGATAAATAGATAAAAAGATAAATAAAAAGTGTTGTGTATTTTGTATATGTGTGTGCAATATGTAAAAAAGTGTTAGTAAATGTACAGGCTTACCAATCCAAAAATCCGACCTAACTAACTGAATGAAATGCTCCTCTCTCACTACTCTTACCACTAATCTCTACTCACTGTAGTGTGCTGTAGCTCCAAGAACCAACCAAACACACTAAAGAAAATGGCCGCTGCGCATGTGTTTATGTATGAATTTTGAATGGAGTAATTACGTGTTGCATCTTTTAGAACTCGCCGTTGTTTTTTACGATTCGTAGCCTAATTTGCATAAAACGACACTTTATTGAGACTTTACGTGAACAAAATACTGGCGTAAGTACTTGCGACGACTAAAATGTGTATTTGCGCACATTTTAATTGATCGCCGGTTTTTGCTACTTACGCCAGTTTAGCATCTGACAGCGCAGTATATTGGATAGGTCGAGTTGCGAGGTGAAATTACGGGTGGCGCGGGTTCTCTCGCTTGCGCCGAAAACTACGACCTATATCGGATCGCACCCCATATGTATAGTTCATTCATGTTCTAAGCAATGCGTATACATTTGTAAGAACAGAAAAGAAGAATATAAAATAAAAGAATTACATAATTGCTCTAGAAGTGCAGTCCTTGGCCTATATTTAACAAAGTCTGGCGGACCTGATCCACCAGTGCGGATCAGGTCCGCCAGACCTCGCTGAATACGGAGAGCAATACGCTCTCTGTATTCAGCATTGCACCAGCAGCTCACAAGAGCTGCTGGTGCAACGCTGCCCCCTGCAGACTCACGGAGAATCGGCCACCAGCAGGGAGGTGTCAATCAACCCAATCGTACTCTATCCGGTTGAATTCCGGCGATGTCTGTCCGCCTGCTCAGAGCAGGTCGGACAAGTTATGGAGCAGCGGTCTTTGTGACCATTGCTTCATAACTGCTGTTTCTGGCAAGCCTGCAGGCTCGCCAGAAACACGGGGCATCAGGCTCCATTCGGAGCTTGATAGATAGGCCCCCTTATGTTTTGAAACATTTTATCAATTTGTTAAGATTTCTCAAGAATAATAAGGTCCCTGTTTATATTCAAAATTTTGTAGTAGTAATTCTATTTAGTCTCCATTATGTTTAACTGTGCTGTTCATAGACATTTACGTTACTTTTGTATTATTATGGCTTCTTGATATTTCATGTGTTCTTGCTTGTTATTATGATAAAAACAGAGAAATAGATCATGTCAAACTAATCTAATTAGATTCTATGAGGAAGTAAGTAAAAATATAGATAAAGAATCAGTTGATGAGATTCACTTAGATTTTGCAAAGGCATTTGATACATTGCCACATGAGAGATTAATGCACAAAACTAAGGGACTGGGAATAGCTGAAAATGTTAGCTCATGGATAAATAGCTGGATAAAAGATAGGGAGCAACGAGTAGTAGTAAATGGATCATACTCAGATTGGACAAAGGTTATCAGTGGAGTCCCCCAGGGATCAGTACTGGGCCCTGTTCTTTTTAATACTTTTATAAATGACTTGGAGCAAGGATTAAATTGCAAATCTCTATTTTTGATGATACTAAGTTAAAGGGACATGAAACCCAAAAATTCTCTTTCATGATTCAGATAGAGAATACAATTTTAAACAACTTTCTAATTTACTTATATTATTTAATTTGCTTCCTTCTCTTGTTATACATTGCTGAAAGGTTTAGCTAGGTAAGCTCAGGAGCAGCAGAGAACCTAGGCTCTAGCTGTTGATTGGTGACTGCATATATATATCGATTGTGATTGGTTCACCCATGTGTTCAGTTAGAATACAATAAGTGCATTGCTGCTCCTTCAACAAATGATTCCAAAAGAATTAAACAAATTAGATAATAGAAGTAAATTAGAAAGTTGTTTAAAATTGTATTCTCTATCTGAATCATGAAAGAAAAAGTTTGGGTTTCATGTCCCTTTAAGTAAGGTCATTAGGTCAGAGCAGGATGAACTTTCGTTACAAAGGGATCTGCAAAAATTAGAAGTATGGGCAGGTAAATGGAAAATGAGATTTAATACGGGAAAATGCAAGGTTCTACATTTTGAAAGTAAAAATAAGCAGGCAACGTATTATTTAAATGGGACAAGAATTAGCCAAACAGAGGAGGAAAGGGATTTGGGAGTAGTAATAGATAACAAGCTAAAGATGGGTGCACAATGCAGGGCAGCGGCTTCAAAGGCTAATAAGATACTAGCATGTATTAAAAGAGGCATTGGTTCAAGGGAGAAAAGTATAATCCTGTCACTATATAAATCCCTGGTAAGACCTCACCTTGAGTATAGAGTGCAGTTCTGGGGACCGATCACAAAAAAAGATATTTCAGAACTAGAAAAAGTTCAGAGAAGGGCCACAAAGCTAATAAGGGGAATGGAGAATTTAAGCTATGAGGATAGGCTAGCCAAACTTGGCATGTTTTCTTTAGAAAAAAGGTGCTTGCGAGGGGACATGATTACTTTATATAAATATATTCAAGGCCCATATACAGAGATGGCAGAAGCTCTGCTTATTCCAAGAAAATTGTTTGTGACAAGAGGTCACAATTTAAGGTTGGTGGAAAGGAGATTTAATCTCCTGCAACGGAAACATTTTTTCACTGTAAGAGCAATAAAATTGTGGAACTCATTACCAAAGGTGGTAGTGAATGCCAATACCCTAGATACATTAAAAAATTGTTTGGATACATTTCTGTCTAGAAACAAAATTCATGGATATGATTGCTAGTATTAAATGGGACACCTTTTAGTGGGATTATTTAAGTTTAACTGGAGATTTTTGTAAGTATTTTAGATTTGTATAGGTTGAACTCAATGGACTTCTGTCTTTTTTCAACCTCATCTACTATGTTACTATGTTTATTATTTGTGGTTCCCTCAACTTTTCATAATAAAAATGATATTATTTAAATTAAGGTATGCTTGCATATGCTGCATTGTCTTTGTCACATGATAATTTTAATTTCTAATGAAATACCAAATCATTATATATAGTTGCAAGATGAAAATCTAAGCTCAAAACTATGCAAAAACAAACACATTCTAATTAAGAATACTGGACAACACTGTGTTTCAAATTAATATAATCTATGCAAACATGGTGCTTGTTTAACCAATATTAATATTTGTGTTCTTGGCAAGGATATATACATATAATCTAGGACTTTTATGTTGCAGTACCATTTTTGGTGTGGCATTTCAGATGTCCAAATATGACTTTACTTAAAGCAGGTTTATATGGAACAAGAGTGTATAAATAAGATAAATGTGTGACAAAGTGGTTTGTCATTGGTTTGCTTGGCTGCCCCTGTCAAGATGGTGGACATACTTCACTTATCAGTGTCAAATCGTAAACATTGAATGCTTTTTCAGTGAGCTTTCCGAGTCAGTTGTCTACACAACAGTGCAGAATATGTTAAAGCTGATGTCTCTTCATGCCTTGTGAGTGACAGGATAAAATGTACTAAAATATATATTTATCACTGCGATTTTACTCTACAATTACATTAAAATCATTAATTCTTTATTGTAAGTTTTTAAAAGATTGGTTAAAAAATGATTTTACAGTTTTTAATATGCAATTGCCACAGTTATATTGTTTATACTTTAAATAAAAACATACATTTTATGTATAAAAACAGAAGCAACACAAGATGCGACAAGCATTGGACTTTATAACCTTAAAACAAATATTAGTTGTAATATATTTATATGTAATGCGCCAACAGATTTCATATTGCTTAGGGTTGCCACCTTTCTTGGGAAAAGTTACTAGCAGTGTTAATTAGTAGCAATTTGCATACATAACTATACGGCATAATTCAATTTTAATGATCATTTACTTTATATTACATTCCAACATGCTTTGAAAAGTTTTATCATAAAAGGGTGTTTGTTTCTATATTTATTTCATAATATCTGCATTAACATGAATTTAGGAATACTGGCCATGTTGGTAAATTTCCATTTGGGTGGCAACTATAGCAGTTTGATATAGAGGGGTACAATAAATGCAGTTAAATAAATTAAATAGATATGCAATATTGATATGACAGGGTAGGTAAATTGGAATGGAAGCATCAGAGGTCCCTGCTTACATGAGAGCATACAATTTGAACCAGTGGTCCCCAAAGTGGGCGGTACTGCCTTATAGGGGGCAGTAATAAGCACAAAAAGTGGAATTGAGTTCTACTACAGGGAGGCAAGGAGTAGAAGAGGATGCTAGTGGGCCCCTCCAAGCATGACCATTGTAATTGTCTGTGCTTTAGCCTAGATGCCTAATGCAAAATAAAAAATAAATAAATAAACGGCAAGATTACGAGTTTTGTGGTATGAGTGAAAAAGCAGCGTTAAGGCTCTTTTTCACTACCACTGGTATTACGAGTCTTGCAGGTTTAGCTGCACTGCACACTTTTTTGGCCATAACGCAACGTAACTACCGCAGCTTTCAAAAAGTCATTTTTCAATGGGACTTCCTTTGCGCCGGTATTACGAGTCTGCCTGGGAGGCCAAAAAGTTAGTGGTACAGCTTAAAACTTCAAGATCCATAACGTAAACTGAAAGTCAGTAGTTATGAGTGTTACGCTACAAAGCTGTAACATAAAACTCATAAATAAAGTGCTAAAAAGTACACTAACACCCATAAACTACCTATTAACGCCTAAACCGAGGCCCTCCCGCATCGCGAACACTAAAATAAAATTATTAACCCCTAATCTGCTGCTCCGGACATCGCCACCCCTATAATAAACATATTAACCCCTAAACGCCGTACTCCCGCATCGCAAACAGTAGTTAAATATTATTAACCCCTAATTTGCCGCCCCTAACATCGCCGCCACTATACTAAATTTATTAATAAATTAAAAGTAAAAAATATTGGGTGTGTGCACTCTACCTTTGTTACAAACAAGACAAATTAGGTGCTAGCAGTCATAAAATAGTATTCAAATAAATAATGAGAGAAGTCACGGCTAAAAATAATAGCTGTGAAAAAGAATGACAAGGCAGCACTCAAATTGCATTAAACAAGTGGTTTATTTGCTAAACCTACACATGTCAGAGACATAATTACACCCCAAAACCAAGTGTGTAGTTAAAAGGAGTGTAATATATAAACCAGGCCTGGTTAGCAAATAATACCTATCACATAATCGTATAAATACCGTTATAACATATAAATGCCACATTCTAACAAAACATTCTGCCTGCTACAAACATTAATGTGAAAGATAAAGTTTTGCAACAATTGCTTCAATATAGACACAGTTACCAAATGTCCACAAACAACAGAGCACTTAGTGTGATTCACACGCTCCGTATAATGAGAATGTTGCAAATACACAGTTCCAGCGTTTCTGATTGGAAAACCAGCTTAAATTACAGAAAAAGCAGCCTCACCACAATCGCGGTAAAAAGTTCCAGTGTATGATCCAAACACAGCCTAAATAATTACCACTCGATCCATCTTAAGGGCTATGGACGCTCCATACCGGATCCTTGGTAATTTTCCAGCAAGGCGGTTTGTATACAGGCTCCTATGCAGTTAATGCCTCCTTGTATTCACAGGACCGGAACTTGAATCCAAGACTGCTGTATGCTTGTTGGTTATTGAAACCTCATCACAGAAACACGGTAAACTTGAAACCAGCTGCCAGATGATTTGCAGTCCACTTCCAAAAGTTGCCGCTTCTCAAACGTCAGCAATGACGCGTTTCGCCCCTCCCCTTAGTGGGCTGACCTTAGGGCTTCATCGGATGCTTGTATGTGGCGATAACACCACCTATATAGCTCAGTTGCTAATTTGAATATTTTATTAGTGACGATTATGACAACAATGCAGCAACCTTATAAACAAAGTTAAAAGACAACATTTGTTTGCACATACATTCCATTATCTAAATGATTATGTGTTATGCAAAGTGTTAAGGGTATTGTTCCATTCCGGGATGGCAAAGTTAAAACAACACGAATTTGTAAGTAATGCTATTTTCACATCCTTTTAATTTTTCTTACATTTCTGGGTAGATTCTTTGCTGATATCTATACATCTGAATACATTTATAAAAAAGAGGGTGAAATCGCCAATGGGTATTTCTTGTCCCATACAAAAAAGATGTTCTATAGGAAACATGAGAAATCAATTTTTTCATTAAGGCCATTTGGAGCCAGTGTGTTTAAACGATAAATCCAACGGGATTCATTTCTTAATAACATGTTATCGACATCTCTACCATGACGGTGCTGTTTTATGTGCTGAATTCCAGTCACTTTCATAATAGTGAAATCAGAATTATGATACAATTCAAAGTGTCTGGCCACCAGACTATCCTGTTCCTTATTCTTAATGTCATCCCCATGCTCCTTTATTCGATCTTTCAGGTCACGTTTAGTTTTCCCTATATAGTATAGGGGACACGAACAGTGTAAGAGGTAAATGACACCTGTAGTGTTACAGGTGATCCATTGTTTAATATTATATTGTCTACCTGTTGAGGTTTCAAATTTACTTGTTTTTTGTATGAACCTGCAGTACACACAATGCCCACAAGGGCTACAGCCTTGCCATTTACCTCTGGCACTTAACCAATTGGTTGTCGGATTTTTTATGTATTCACTTCTGACAAGCTTGTCCTTGAGACTATCAGCTCTACGTGCTGTCAACAAAGGAAAGTCTCCTACATAATCTCTTAATTCAGTATCAATAGTCAACATATGCCAATATTTTTTCATTATATCTCTAAGTTTACCCCAGTGTGAATTGAACTTAGTTATAAGGCGTACCTTATTTCCATTCCTTTTAGCTACATTTTGTTTATAAAGCAGATCATTCCTTGTGCTATTCCTAGCCCTAGTCCAGGCCCTTTTAACCTGTCTCTTGGAATATCCTCTTTCAAGGAACCTACATGACATCTTTTTAGCCTGTGTTTCAAATTCCTCAGGGTTAGAGCAATTCCTTCTTAACCGAAGGAACTGGCCAACTGGTATACCAGATTTTAAGCATTCAGGATGATGACTGCTAGCATGAAGAAGGCTATTAGTGGCTGTTGATTTGCGATAAACTTTAGTGGTTAGGTGTCTACCTTCTTTTCTTATTAATAGATCTAGAAATGTTGCTTCCTCTTTACTCATTTCACATGTAAGAAAAATATTGTACCCATTATCAGTGTTCAGAATACTCAAGAAACTTTCTAATAATTCTTTTCTCCCCCTCCATAGGAGGAGAATGTCGTCCACATAGCGGAGCCAGAGTGCCACATGTGCCTCCACCAGGGACTCAAAGCACGAAAAAACTTCTCATGCCTCCCATAAGCCAAGCTGTAAACAGGCGTAGGTGGGGGCACATGTGGCACCCATGGCTGTACCTTGGAGCTGTCTGTAGTACTTTCCGTCAAACTGGAAGACATTATTATTTAGAATTAAGTGTAACAAAGAGATTACAAAATCGGTATGTTTCTGAAAATCATGTCCCCTTTGTTCCAGAAAGTATCTAATTGCTCTGATCCCTACAGCATGAGGGATCGAGGAGTATAACGACTCTATATCAAGGGTCACCAACCATGTATCCTCATCAACATCAATGCCATCTAATTTCCTAAGGACATCCAAAGTATCTTGGACATAGGAGGGCAATGAACTTAGGAAGGGTCTCATAAAGTAGTCTATATATCTACTCACCCCTTCCATTGGCCCCCCTATGCCCGAGATAATCGGTCATCCCGGCGGTTTACTCATACATTTATGCAGCTTGGGAATGCAGTAAAAGTTAGGCACAATAGGAAACTTTTTAAACATGAATGCATGCTCCTTGGTTGTTATTAGCCCATCTCTCAGAGCATCATTCAGAATAAACAAAAGTTAATTACATGATGTGTCAAATGCAGTTCTATCAATTAATTCATATTGAGTCATGTTGGACAATTGCCTCTGGACTTCTGCCACATAGTCATAATCATTCATGACCACCAGATTACCACCTTTATCAGATGATTTTAAAATGAGTCCCTTACTATTGAGTAATTCTTTGAGAGACTTCCTCTCACTTGTACTCAAATTATCCTGAACAACCTCACAAACTTGTAGTTCCCCAATTTCTCTTTCAACGCATCTTACAAAGTTTTGAATCTCTGGAGCGGTTGAAAGTGGGGGCATATACTTGGAAGTTGGTCTAAAATTAGATTTCTTAGGGTGTTGAATTCTTCCAACATCTTCAATTTTATCCTATAATAGTGACAGTAAATCATCCATGGCAAGTTTGTCACTCCTGTCTAAAGGCAAACCCGGATAAATTCTTCTATTCATAACTTTTTATTTTTTTTATTTTTTAAGACAGGAGTGACAAACTTGCCATGGATGATTTACTGTCACTATTAGAGGATCAAAATGAAGATGTTGGAAGAATTCAACACCCTAAGAAATCTAATTTTAGACCAACTTCCAAGTATATGCCCCCACTTTAAACCGCTCCAGAGATTCAAAACTTTGTAAGATGCGTTGAAAGAGAAATTGGGGAACTACAAGTTTGTGAGGTTGTTCAGGATAATTTGAGTACAAGTGAGAGGACGTCTCTCAAAGAATTACTCAATAGTAAGGGACTCATTTTTAAATCATCTGATAAAGGTGGTAATCTGGTGGTCATGAATGATTATGACTATGTGGCAGAAGTCCAGAGGCAATTGTCCAACATGACTCAATATGAATTAACTGATAGAACTGCATTTGACTCATCATGTAATGAACCTTTGTTTATTCTGAATGATGCTCTGAGAGATGGGCTAATAACAACCAAGGAGCATACATTCATGTTTAAAAAGTTTCCTATTGTGCCTACCTTTTACTGCATTCCCAAGCTGCATAAATGTATGAGTAAACCGCCGGGATGACTGATTATCTCGGGCATAGGGGGGCCAATGGAAGGGGCGAGTAAATATATAGACTACTTTATGAGACCCAGCCTAAGTTCATTGCCCTTCTATGTCCAAGATACTTCGGATGTCCTTAGGAAATTAGATGGCATTGATGTTGATGAGGATACATGGTTGGTGACCCTTGATATAGAGTCGTTATACTCCTCGATCCCTCATGCTGTAGGGATCAGAGCGATTAGATACTTTCTGGAACAAAGGGGACATGATTTTCAGAAACATACCAATTTTGTAATCTCTTTGTTACACTTAATTCTAAATAATAATGTCTTCCAGTTTGATGGAAAGTACTACAGACAGCTCCAAGGTACAGCCATGGGTGCCACATGTGCCCCCACCTACGCCTGTTTACAGCTTGGCTTATGGGAGGCACGAGAAGTTTTTTCGTGCTTTGAGTCCCTGGTGGAGGCACATGTGGCACTCTGGCTCCGCTATGTGGACGACATTCTCCTCCTATGGAGGGGGAGTAAAGAATTATTAGAAAGTTTCTTGAGTATTCTGAACACTGATAATGGGTACAATATTTTTCTTACATGTGAAATGAGTAAAGAGGAAGCAACATTTCTAGATCTATTAATAAGAAAAGAAGGTAGACACCTAACCACTAAAGTTTATCGCAAATCAACAGCCACTAATAGCCTTCTTCATGCTAGCAGTCATCATCCTGAATGCTTAAAATCTGGTATACCAGTTGGCCAGTTCCTTCGGTTAAGAAGGAATTGCTCTAACCCTGAGGAATTTGAAACACAGGCTAAAAAGATGTCATGTAGGTTCCTTGAAAGAGGATATTCCAAGAGACAGGTTAAAAGGGCCTGGACTAGGGCTAGGAATAGCACAAGGAATGATCTGCTTTATAAACAAAATGTAGCTAAAAGGAATGGAGATAAGGTACGCCTTATAACTAAGTTCAATTCACACTGGGGTAAACTTAGAGATATAATGAAAAAATATTGGCATATGTTGACTATTGATACTGAATTAAGAGATTATGTAGGAGACTTTCCTTTGTTGACAGCACGTAGAGCTGATAGTCTCAAGGACAAGCTTGTCAGAAGTGAATACATAAAAAATCTGACAACCAATTGGTTAAGTTCCAGAGGTAAATGGCAAGGCTGTAGCCCTTGTGGGCATTGTGTGTACTGCAGGTTCATACAAAAAACAAGTAAATTTGAAACCTCAACAGGTAGACAATATAATATTAAAAAATGGATCACCTGTAACACTACAGGTGTCATTTACCTCTTACACTGTTCGTGTCCCCTATACTATATAGGGAAAACTAAACGTGACCTGAAAGATCGAGTAAAGGAGCATAGGGATGACATTAAGAATAAGGAACAGGATAGTCCGGTGGCCAGACACTTTGAATTGTATCATAATTCTGATTTCACTATTATGAAAGTGACTGGAATTCAGCACATAAAACAGCACCGTCGTGGTGGAGATGTCGATAACATGTTATTAAGAAATGAATCCCGTTGGATTTATCGTTTAAACACACTGGCTCCAAATGGCCTTAATGAAAAAATTAATTTCTCATGTTTCCTATAGAACATCTTTTTTGTATGGGACAAGAAATACCCATTGACGATTTCACCCTCTTTTTTATAAATTTATTCAGATGTATAGATAGCAGCAAAGAATCTACCCAGAAATGTAAGAAAAATTAAAAGGATGTGAAAATAGCATTTCTTATAAATTCGTGTTGTTTTAACTTTTCCATCCCGGAATGGAACAATACCCTTAACACTTGGCATAACACATAATCATTTAGATAATGGAATGTATGTGCAAACAAATGTTGTCTTTTAACTTTGTTTATAAGGTTGCTGCATTGTTGTCATAATCGTCACTAATTAAATATTCAAATTAGCAACTGAGCTATATAGGTGGTGTTATCGCCACATAAAAGCATCCGATGAAGCCCTAAGGTCAGCCCACTAAGGGGAGGGGTGAAACGCGTCATGCCTGACGTTTGAGAAGCGGCAACTTTTGGAAGTGGACTGCAAATCACCTGTCAGCTGGTTTCAAGTTTACTGTGTTTCTGTGATGTGGTTTCAATAACCAACAAGCATACAGCAGTCTTGGATTCAAGTTCCGGTCCTGTGAATACAAGGAAGCATTAACCGCATAGGAGCCTGTATACAAACCGCCTTGCTGGAAAATTACCATCCGGTATGGAGCGTCCATAGCCCTTAAGACAGATCGAGTGGTAATTATTTAGGCTGTGTTTGGATCATACACTGAAACTTTTTACAGCGATTGTGGTGACGCTGCTTTTTCTGTATCCAGTATTCCATTCAGAAACGCTGGAACTGTGTATTTGCAACATTCTCATGATACGGAGCGTGTGAATCACACTAAGTGCTCTGTTGTTTGTGGACATTTGGTAACTGTGTCTATATTGAAGCAATTGTTGCAAAACTGTATCTTTCACATTAATGTTTGTAGCAGGCAGAATGTTTTGTTAGAATGTGGCATTTATATGTTATAACGGTATTTATACGATTATGTGATAGGTATTATTTGCTAACCAGGCCTGGTTTATATATTACACTCCTTTTAACTACACACTTGGTTTTGGGGTATAATTATGTCTCTGACATGTGTAGGTTTAGCAAATAAACCACTTGTTTAATGCAATTTGAGTGCTGCCTTGTCATTCTTTTTCACAGCTATTATTTTTAGCCGTGACTTCTCTCATTATTTATTTGAATACTAAATTTATTAACCCCTAATCTGCCGCCCGCAACGTCGCTGCCACTATACTAAATTTATTAACCCCTAACACCCACTAACTTTAATGTAATTATAATAAATCTAAATAAAACCTACTATTAATAACTAAATAATTCCTATTTAAAACTAAATACTTACCTGTAAAATAAACCCTATGCTAGCTAAAATATAACTAATAGTTACATTGAATCTAGCTTAGGTTTTATTTTTATTTCACAGGCAAATTTGTATTTATTTTAATTAGGTAGAATAGTTACTAAATAGTTATTAACTATTTACTAACTACCTAGCTAAAATAAATACAAATTTACCTGTAAAATAAAACCTAACCTGTCTTATACTAACACCTAACCTTACACTACAATTAAATCAATTACATAAATAAAATACAATTAACTAAATTACAAAAAAAACCCACTAAATTTGCACAAAATAAAAAAAGAAATGATCAGATATTTAAACTAATTACACCTAATCTAATAACCCTATCAAAATAACCCCCCCCCCAATAAAAAACCCTAGCCTAAACTAAACTACCAATAGCCCTTAAAATTGCCTTTTGCGGGGCATTGCCCCTAAGAAATCAGCTCTTTTACCTGTAAAAAAAAAATACAAACAACCCCCCAATAGTAAAACCCACCACCCACACAACCAACCCCCCAAATAAAATCATAACTAAAAAACCTAAGCACCCCATTGCCCTGAAAAGGGCATTTGGATGGGCATTGCCCTTAAAAGGGCATTTAGCTCTTTTTCTGCCCAAACCCTAATCTAAAAATAAATCCCACCCAATAAACCCTTAAAAAAGACTAACACTAACCCCTGAAGATCCACTTACAGTTTTTGAAGACCCGACATCCATCCTCAATGGAGCCGGCAGAAGTCCTCAACAAAGCGGCAGAAGTCTTCATCCAACCGGGCAGAAATCTTCATATAACCAGGCAGAAGTCTTCATCCAGACAGCAACTTCTATCTTCATCCATCCGGCGCGGAGTGGGTCCATCCTCAAGACATCCGGCGCGGAGCATCCTCTTCATCCGATGTCTTCTTGAACAATGAATTCTCCTTTAAATGACATCATCCAAGATGGCGTCCCTTGAATTCCGATTGGCTGATAGAATTCTATCAGTCAATCAGAATTAAAGGTGAAAAAATCCTATTGGCTGATCCAATCAGCCAATAGGATTGAGCTTGCATTCTATTGGCTGTTCCAATCGGAATTCAAGGGACGCTATCTTGGATGACATCATTTAAAGGAGAATTCATTGTTCAAGAAGACGTCGATTGAAGAGGATTCTCCGCGCCGGATGTCTTGAAGATGGACCCGCTCCATGGATGAAGATAGAAGATTCCGTCTGGATGAAGACTTCTGCCTGGTTGGATGAAGAATTCTGCCCGGTGGGATGAAGACTTCTGCCGCTTCGTTGAGGACTTGTGACGGCTTCGTTGAGGATGGATGTTGGGTCTTCAAAAACTGTAAGTGGATCTTCGGGGGTTAGTGTTAGGCTTTTTTAAGGGTTTATTTGGTGGGTTTTATTTTTAGATTAGGGTTTGGGCGGAAAAGTTGGGTAAAATTGGGTTGTCTAATTGCACCTTGGGTTGTCTAATAATATATATATATATATATATATATCGGCCATGCTAAACTTTCTCTGGTGATTCATTTTTACCATGGACTAGTGATATGAATTTGTGCACTGATCCTAGCACTGTCAAGTGATATTGATAGCGCACCCTATCAATAGCTCTCCACTTGTTATCTACTCCTTTATAGAATAAGTACAGGAGCTTTATAGTATTATTAGAAAGTATCTTAAAATATCTCACACACCCAGAAAGCTTTAGATAATTGGATCCTGAGTGAGAATTTAAGGGGACAAAACATTTTTTTTTAATTCGTTATATCATGTTTGATTATGTGTAAAAAAAAAAATATTTGTTACCCCTTTTCTTGTAATTTTACTGAGAAAATTGTGGACTTTCCCATTCTGACAAGAATAACAGAAAGTTTTTTCTGTTCAATAATCAAAATAGTTTCTTTTGTTAGTGTATGTAAGTTTTAGGCCCAAAGCAGAAGGTATGAACCACAGTAAAGGACATATTTTAATACTAAAATGAACTTCTTGCTGCAAACCTTTTTAAAGAATAAATCAGCTATGGCAATTATAGGTCAGATTTAATTGGGTTCAGCTAATTTTACTACACCAAAATAGAAATCATTCTGTCAGATTCATTTAGAACTAACTTACACATGTATAATTATCATAGCTGTAGCCTGAACAGTATAGCTATCACTCACTAGGGAATGCTTATTTGTGAAAATGAGAGGCAAGCATGTTAGGACCTTGAAATAAATTTCTTCAACGCTTTTCTGTCTATTATGATGGAAATAATCAATTAGTGATTAGACAGACAGTATACAAATTCATAAATGATTTAAATATATACATAAAACAGTATAAGTGTATTAAGATTATTTCATACTTCATAAGATAGTTTGCAGTTTGTAGAACTATTTACTATACATATGCACAGACAGAAAAAAAGTAAAAAAAGTATACTAACCTGCTGCTAAATTAATTTCTTTCATGATAGTGACATTTTTTGTCTCTGATCAGAATTAAAATGATGATAAATCCTTGCATTTTTGAAGTGCTAGGATTTACCAGTGCTACAAATAAAGGGGACTTTCAGGCATGAAGTGTAAAAAACTTCATGCTGAAAGTTCCTTTACATGCCTGCAGCTTATGCAGCGCTGAGCGCCTCCACCCGCACATGGCAGAACACTATTTTTTTAGTGAGGTGACATTTCCACCTCTTAGCCAATAGCTGGGCAGGAAAATCGGCATTATGCCGAATGGCTAGCACGCTATTGGCTAACATCACCTGTTTGATAAAATAGCGTACTGACGTGGAAAGGTAGGGGTATTACCAAATGTTATGACTCGTGGACTGTCTCCATCTGATGAAAGAAAATTGATTTTGGACGAATTATATTTTATCCAATATATATTAAGGGTAAAGTATGGAATGTGTTTCCTATAGGAAACACCCTTAGAGCAGCAGAAGGGCAACTGAATGGGGGCTTAAACTTAAATAACCTTAAAGAAGTAGCTTGTGCTACTGCTTTACGCTAGCAGCAGTATAGTTTTTATTTATTTATTTATTTATTTTTAATGGTAAGGATTTGCTAAGAACAAAAGTGAAGCTTACATACTTATTGGTTGACCCTGGAATCAATCAATTGACAAGGACATTGCTCAGTTATGGTCGAATAGTATAAATTTGAAGCCTTTCCTGTCAGCAAAAATATTGTCCCATCTTTAGAGTAACTAAAGTCTAATTAAAGACTTAGGGCCAGATTATGGGGCCTGTTTATCAAAGGTCTTGTGGACCTGATCCGAAAGTGCTGATCAGGTCCGCAAGACCTCGCTGAATGTGGAGAGCAATATGCTCTCCGTATTCAGCATTGCACCAGCAGCTCACAAGAGCTGCTGGTGCAACGCCGCCCCCTGCAGACTCACGGCCAATCAGCAGGGGGGTGTCAAGTCAATGAATTCCAGTGAATTCCGGTGATTCCTGTTCCTCAGAGCATGCGGACAGGGTTATGGAGCAGTGGTCTTTGTGACCGCTGCTTCATAACTGCTGTTTCTGGCGAGTCTGAAGACTCTCCAGAAACACGGGCCCACAAGCTCCGTTCGGAGTTTGATAAATGGGCCCAAATTAAATGGGCACAAAATAAAACCTACACATTTTGCACTTTTCTGGTTGCGCTCGTTTTACGAGTTGAAAGTAAACTTTTTTCGCTTTAGCACTGACTCTTTAGCACTGACTCGACAACTGCACATAATTCCCCTTAGAAGTCGATAGAGGAAAAAGCATTGCATCCTCTAACATAATTCCATGTATTTATTATAATAGGTTACCATGAGTTATTTGACACAATATATATTGATATGATTTTTTTCCCCACTGGACTTATTAAGCTGGCTAACAGAATATGTAATTTGGCCCCATATATGCTTCATAATGTAACTGAGTGGGTTAGGATCTTTTTCCTCTAGGCTTGTAACTTCTGTGCAGTTTGTGGTCGTGAGGCATATCAATGTTTTTTATGGGATACAGTACTACCTCTGGCCTATCCTTTGTTTGTACACATTTTGCTAGCATAGTACAGGACGTATTCTATATAGTTTTCCCACATAGAGTTTCTGGTGCCAGGTTGTATAAGCCACCCTTGCCTCTAAAATGGTACATATAAATATTACTGGCCATCTCTACCCCTGATCTTATCCCTTGTTTTAGTGACATTTGCGGAGTTAGTGCGCTAGAATAAGTTATGTTTCATGCGTAGTGTATGATAGTCCTACCTCTACTGAGTGGTATCTATATTTTACCAATGCTTGTGATACTTATTGTTCTTTGTCACACAGCCATGATCACATTAGGGGTGTGGCAGTGATGTCATAATGACGTTTCTGGGGGAGGGTACACTCCCTCTACTGGTACACTCCCTCTACTAACCTGACACGATACATGGCCCCTGTAACAGAGCTAGCGGTTTTCTTGTGCTTACCAGTGTAAGTACACCGCAAGTATCTAATTAATTAATTAGTTGCAATATCCTTGTTAGTCTCTCACTATTTGGTATCTCCTCCATTGTAGGTATAAGCATGGATGAACTGCATAGATGATATTTAGCGCTACCAGTGTTGCCTATTGCCTATTGTGAAATACACAGATGGTGATACGTTAAGCTGCTATATTTGTATCCATATTCTTGACTGATTGTAATATTTTTGACTAAGCACTTATGATGGGCTATGTATATTCTTGTATTATACACAGAGGGTAATTTAGTATGTTTTTTATTTTTAACATGTTTATTATTATTGTTGTGTGTATTTGTTGTCAAGGTAACCCCTTGGTGTTTTTTTCTGGTAGTGTGAGGGGCCTAGGCCCTAAATTGTTTGCCACTTTGTTCACTATTGTTGGTCTGATGAAGGGGTGAACACCCCGAAACGTCACTGCAAATAAAACTCAAGTTTAAATATATTTCAATACCTGTGAGGGCTGTGTTCCACATCTACTATATATATATATATATATATATATATATATATACAGTATATATATATATATACTTTTAGAGATGTATATGTATGTATCTCAGTATTAAAGCCCTTTGGTTGCATTTTTTTTAACACCTGAAACCTCATATCTTTGAGCCTTTATAACTTTTGTATGCAATATTTATTTTTATATAATTTTTATTAGATAGTGTTGTTATGAGTGTAACTGACGTGGTAATCATTCTAGCATAAATCACGATTGCACTAAAGTGATCGCATTTACTTGCCACTCACAAGAGGAAAGCCCGAATAATGCAAACTCTTGCGATAAACCCCTCATCACTTGGGTGCAAACGTTAGCAGTCCACTCTTAATCTAGCCCTTAAAGGGACATGAAACCCACATTTTTTCTTTCAGTTTTGCTTTGTTCTCTTGGTATCCTTTGTTGAGCTTCAATGCACTACTGGGAGCTAGCTAAACACATCAAGTAAGCCAATAGCAGGAAGTATATATATGTGCAGCCACCAATCACCAGCTATCTCCCAGTAGTACTTTGCTGCTCCTGAAAATCCCTAGGTATTATATAAAAAAAAGGATTATTATTTGCAATAACACAAAAATACTCATACTCTTATGAAAAACATAGGCAAGTTATTTTTGAGCATATAACAAGTTTTACAAGTTGCTATATAGTTTTAATATGTGTTTGGTTGATATTGACATCCTGTATAAGGTATCAAACTCTCTTGTAACAACATGTTTATTCATGTGCAGTAGAATACGATTAGCAAAATGCATTATACAAGACATGTACAGAAGGTTTTTACCTACTTTAAAATCATAATAGCTTATAATTCAATTGCACCTGAAAATCACATTACAAACTTGTGTGGATCAGAGATAGACAATAAGAGAGCAGATTCCAATTTAATTTATTTCAAAGCAATTTAGGGAAATTATGCAAAACATCCAGCCAGCTGCTGACAACACAAGGATAAATTGAGCTCCATTTTCCTATATGTTCCCTAAAAATATAAACCTAAGATTTAATGTTTTTTTATGTTTTATTTTAGGCTAACAAATACCAAATAGCTATTAGTTTTAATGCCCCATATATTAAACTATCACAATAAATTAAACTTTTAAACGGCCATTATAGCAACAAAAAAATTGCTTTGTTAGAGCATGCAATTTTATCACTATTGACCCTGCAACTCTAGCGGCCAGATTACACATTAATAACCAATTTCTCTTGATCATGCTACCATTAGCACACAACTTTGATATTACAAGTCCATGGTAAAAATAAAAATATATCTTATTATTAATAAACATTTTTTAAAAAGATTAAAAAGGGATATGGTATATGACAAACTGTTTGACTGGGCTCCAATATATATATATATATATATATATATATATATATATATATATATATATATATATATGAAAAAAGAGAAAGAGAACAGCACTCCTGAGATAGAACAAAAGCTAGAATAACTTCCATGCCTGTTCATTTAAATTGCAACTTAGGGTGCGCGTTCTTTTAGCACACTATGCCCCTTCACAGAGAAAAAATATCCTGTAGCATATCAGTCTAATCCTGCCCAATGACAGTCCAGCGCCGAAATACCAGGCAATTCTTCTCTGAACAAGGGAAGCAAAAATCCCAGACGATCGTTTTGTAATTCTTTTATTAGAAAAATAATCATAAATGCATATATACAAAATAAAATCATAATAACAAATGCAAACAAAATATCTCTTGTTACAAAACTGAAATATTGACCCAAATTTTTGTCATCAGAAAAAAATCAAAACGCAAACATTAAACTTAAATAATCACACAAAATAAAATTAAACATATTTCAAATACAGACAAGAACAAACTGGAGAAGAAAAAAAAAACAACAAAAAAAACAAAAAAAAAAACAAACTAAAAACTAAATAATCCAATCCTTCCAATTCTTTGTCTTCCAGATGCCTTCAGAATCTAATTCCCCATATTGCCTCCTATCAAAAGAAAAATACAAAAACAACTTCTCACGGATCATACCCACACAATTACCTACAGTAACTACCTCTTTCTTAAAAATCTAAATATTACGCACATCCCACAACACCTCCTTCACACAACATGCCAACAACCATATCAATCTTGCTTTCTCCTTTTCCACACCACTTCCACACAAACCATACATCATCATATTAAAAGTAAAAAACTGCACTCCAGTCAGACCCTTAATCATCCTTTTCAAACTTCTCCAAACATCCCTAGCATACTCACAATTCCAAAACAAATGAAAAACACTCTCGCTTTGATAACAACCATCTCTAGGACACACTTCTGAAGCCACTAAACGACTCATTCTCTGAAAATCCCTTGTTGGCAAACACTTATGCACACTCATCCAACTAATATCTTTCTGCCTATTATACCAACACACATTCATTTTCATTCAAACCCCCAATCAACTCAAGACCTTCCTTCTTCTCCAACATTTTCAAAACCATTCTGTTTGCACACCACATCTCCCTACTAACAGTCTCCAAACCATATTTTTTAATCCAACATTCCACCCTTACATAAAACCACGGAACAGCAAAACATACCGGTTTCTTTCTATCAATCTCAAATAAACCATATCGTCTTAAAACATTTCCACAAGCATACTTTACCATACAACCAGCCATGCTATCCTTAGCACTCAGAACCACACACCTACTAACATATTTCACAGCCAAAAATCTCTCCACATTTGGAAAACCCTTACCACCAACATTCTTACTCTTAACAACAACATCTCTTTTCAAACACTCCATACCAGAACTCCAGAAAAAAGAAAACAACACTCTCAAAATTCTCCGAAAAATCCTTTCAGGTTGCGGAAAAACTAAAGCCAAATATAACATAATAGGGATCAAAACCGATTTAATAACTAACATTTTTCCTTCCAAAGATAAAGTCCTTAAAGACCAAAACTGAAGTTTTCTACTCACTTTATCAAAAACATTCTCCCAACTTTCCAAGCCTTTCAAATCCACATCAAATTTCACACCCAACACCTCAATTGCACCTTCAGTCACAGGCCATCCACAGGAATCAATCTCCCTATCATTACCAAAAACTTTAACTTTACACTTATTCCAATTAACTTTGAAACCACTTGCCATACAAAAACATGCAACTAAAGTTTTCACCCTCCTCAAACCAGCCTGAGTCTCACATACCACACTCACATCATCCATATACCCAATCACTTTTAAACACCTTCCATTACTACCAGGAACACTCACACCTCTAACTAATTTATCCTTCCTCAAACTAGTTAACAATGGCTCAATGACACATACAAATAACACAGGAGACAAAGGACATCCTTTTTTTTTTTATAATTCTTTTTATTGATTTATCAATAATTTAATTATACAAAGAAAAACAAGGCTGAAGTGTACAAATTTAAACAAAACAGCAAAAAAAACCCCAAAAAAAAACCCAAAAAAAAAAACCAATAATATAAAAGCAGTGAACCGAAACATTCAATAACACAGGCTCCATTTTCTGGTATTTCTTATATCAAAAACATGTTCACTCTGTATCACCAAATAATACATATACCGTTGCATTATATATCATCAGCCTGACTTTTTTTTTTTTTTTTTTTTTGCCTTCTCATTTACCTTCCCTTTAAATTAAACATTACACCTGCAATATCAAAGTGTACACAAAAAAGAAGGGAAAAAAAAAAAAAAAAGGGAAAAAAAAAACCCTACAACCCCCCTCCACGTGCCCCACAGACGAGATAATACCTTGCACCCACTCCCCAGCCAAAATACAACTACAAATATACGCCCGATTATGCCGCCGAGACTAACCAGGATGCCGGGAATTTCCCTAATAACACTAATTCAGCAAAGCAGGCCGTTGATCGCACCGGGGCGAGAATCTGCCTTTGTATCCGAAGCGGATATGACAAGATAATTGGTAACCATCCCTGCAAGAACTCCTTGGTTCTCTTCTCAGATGCTTCCAATAGATGATATGATTCAAATATAATTTGACCTTGGATTTCTTTAAAAGACCTCTCAAGGCTCGGTGCTCTCTTCGATTTCCAATTTAATAAGACAAGATGACGCACGGCTAAGATAATCGTATTCAAAATATAAGTTAATGGCCCCAAGTTTCTGTGTGTTTCTGTGATTAGTAAAATCACATCTTGGAGTGTGAGAACAAAATTTACCCCATACAGTGTATTAAACCAGTGACCCAATTTACACCACAACTGATTAATTTTGGGACAGGACCAAAACATATGAAATAAATCAGCCCTAGAATTTGAGCATCTGGGACAGTTATTTGTTCCAATATCAGAAAATTTTTGTAGTTTCAGGGGATGCAAATAAAAATTATTCAAAAGCTTTGTGTGCGATTCCTTCCAGGACATTGAGACCCTACATTTATACGCCATGTTACAACTCTGAATGATCCTCTCCTCGGTAATATCAGTGATAACCGGAAGCAACCAATTACTTATATTGTGCAGATACTTATCACTTTGTTTAGAAAGCATAATATCATACATTAAAGAGATAGAGGAGCTTCCCATATTAAATTTCTTAATTAAAGCTCTAATGAGGGACCATTCTAGTGGCACACTATTCTCCCAGTTTTGTTCACGCATGAAATGGCGAATCTGAAAGTAGGCAAATAAATCGGACCTCGGAAGATCATAAGTTTGAAACAAAGACTCAGCAGACTGGATCAGATTATCGGCCCCCAATAATTGCTTAACCAACAACAAGCCTTTATTTCCCCATGCTTTAAACACCTTATGATATAAACCCGGGATGAAGTTCGGGTTACCCTGAATCGGAAGGTATTCTGAGACAGAGGGATCTACTCCAAGACAAATACAAAACTTCCGCCACGCAACTACGACATTTTTAAAAGATATCATTCTACTAATGTTAGAGGGCAACTGTTTTGTATTACAATGTAACAGTGCTCTAAGCGCAAATGGGCGGGTATAAAAGGCTTCCTCTTGACTAACTGCTAACCTGTCGGAATCCGCTACCCAATCCAAGGCGAATTTCACCAGCGCCGCCGTGTTATAAAGCCTAACATCGGGCAGGGCCAACCCGGCGCAGTTTGATTTCTGCATAAGCTTAGCTAATGCTATCCTGGGTCTCTTATCTTTCCAGATAAATTTGGAAAAACAACTATATAAATTCCTAATATCTGCATTGGAAATGAAGAGAGGCAGATTCTGAAGCACATACAGAAGACGGGGAAAAACAATCATTTTTATTAAATTTACCTTTGCCGAAATTGATAAGGGAAATGAAGCCCATAATTGAAGATCTATTTTAATTTTTTTCAGCAAAGGGACAACATTCGCACTATACCATAATTTCGGATTTTTATGCAACTCCAGTCCCAGATAATTAATTGCGTTAACAGCTTTAAAAGGGAATTTTCCCAGGCAAAATGAGTTATTACCCATATACATGAGTTCACTCTTCTCCAGATTCACCCGATAACCGGAGAAGGAACTAAACTGTGCCAGGAGTTGGAGAATAACTGGGATCGATTGCAAAGGCTTATCTACAAAAATCAACATATCATCCGCATAGAGGAGAGTTTTTAAACGGTGGGGACCCAGAGAAATACCTGTTAAAACCTCACGGAATCTAACTGCTAAGGGTTCTAAGGCCACGTTAAACAAGAGGGGGGATAATGGACACCCCTGCCTGGTGCCACGCTGTAAAACAATCCCCTGTGAACGTATCCCATTAACCAAAAGAAAAGAAATCGGTTTGCAGTAAATCTTATGAATGAAGAGATTAAAGTTACCAGAAAAGCCGAATTTCTGCAGTGAGCAGAATAAATGCTCCCAGACAATAGAGTCAAAAGCCTTGACTGCGTCGAGGGTTAAGACTGCTGAATCACGAATTCCGTCATTACTAGGCTCTGGTACCAAGTTCGACATAAAATCTAAAAACGTAATAACCTTACGTATATTCCGCGACGAGTTTCTAGAGGTCATAAAGCCAGTCTGATCCTGATGGATCAGAACCTGCAGACAACGGTTCAATCTGGAGGCAATAATACTAGCAAGAAGCTTGTAATCAGTATTAAGTACTGATATTGGCCTGTATGAGGCCATATCCTCAGGATTTTTATTTTTTTTCGCAATGAGTGAAATATTAGCTGCCGCAGAATTATCAGAAATCCCATTGTCCGAAAGATAATAATTGTTGAATATAGCCTCTAATGGTGATAGCAGTTCTTCCTTTAATAATTTATAAAATTCGGCCGGAAGCCCATCAGGGCCAGCGGCTTTATTAAGCTTAAGATTATCAATAGCAATACCAATCTCCTCACGCGATATCGGCTGATTCAGCATAGCCAACTCTTCTGCTTGTATCTTTGGAATACTTATTGCAGACCAGAAAGACTCTAGGCTGTCACGGTCGAAGGTGACGGCCGAATATAGTTCTAGATAATACCTGTAAAATTCCTGAGCAATCTCTCCTGGCTTAAAAAACCTGTCCTCGCCCTTTTTTATTACTGCAATATAATTTCTCTTTTTTCTATTCTTAACCAAGCGAGATAGATGCTTCGCCGAACACCCGTGAAAACTCCTATATTTAAGGTTCAATCTAGCATCTTCCACCAAAGATTTCTGTTTTATAAAAATCTCTCTCTCCTTTCTGGCCTCAAGATACACTGCCCAGTTCCTTACAGAGGGATCCGACTGAATATCCCTGTACGCTGCTCTAATTCTTGTAACAAGGGAACTCCCCTGTTCCTTAATTTTTTTTGAGCGCATACTCATATAAGCTATAATTTTGCCTCGGATCACAGCTTTAGCCGCCTCCCAATAAACCTCCGTTTTATAACTGTAATTCGCGTTAAATGATACATACTCCTGCCAGATAGTCTTAATCCAAGATAAGAAGCTCGGGTTAGTGTATAAGAAGCGAGGGAAACCAAAGACCTGTGTTGGTAAACGTACCTCATTCGTGTTGAGAATAGATAAAGAAATTATAGCGTGATCTGATATCTGGAATTCCCCAATTCCGGATTTAAACTGGAAAACTGTCAATGCTTCAGAAATTAAAAAAAAATCTATCCTCGAGAAGGTCCTGCACGACTTAGATTCACATGTATATGCTCTAGCTAACGGGTTTTGTAGACGCCAGATATCTGTCAATGACAACTTACTACAAAATTTTTTAAAGTATTTAGCTTGATACTTGTATTTAACATAATTCTTTTTTGAAAAACGGTCCAATTCCGGACACAAAGTAACATTGAAATCCCCACAAATAATTAAATTCTCCCTTTGAAAGGGAAAAATTATATTTTGAATCCGGTCCCAAAATTTTACTGAAAATTTATTGGGGGCATAAATATTACAGAATATGTATTTGACAGAATTTATCAACACCTGTAGCAACATATATCGGGCCGAAGAGTCATACTCCACTTTGAAGATTTGATAATCCAAATCTTTATGCAATAGGACCGCAACTCCTCGTTTTTTAGATGGAGAAGATGAGGCTAATACCTCGCCAACCCATTTCATTTTAAGCTTTACAGCTTCTATTGCGTCTAAGTGTGTCTCTTATAAACAGACGACATCTGGATTTTCTGCAGCCAGTGTTTTGATAACCAATTTGCGCTTTGCGGGAGAGGATATCCCCCCCACATTCCATGAAAGAATTCTACAGCCCACCGCTATACTTTAATCTAACTCGCATACCAAACCCTATAGAAGACATGTAACTGGCGATATCAACCAACAAAAACCGAAGAAAAAAAATGAAGGGGGGGCACGGGAGGGAGGAAAGAGAGCGAGAGAAAAAAAAAAAAAAAAGAAAAGATAAAACAGAACCCAAAATATTTGCTCATTTTCAGAGATTTTCGTAGAACAAATTTAGCATATACATGTTTCTCATACAACATTGAAAAAAAAAGAAAAAATAATTAAAAATAAATCAAAATCAGGAAGTAAACCAAAAACCAGAAAAATCAAAAACTTTCCTGAGAGAATATATGGACCTAAACTGGCCTACAAACAAAACCTAGCTTCATAACAAGCCCAGATCTAGGACTCAAGAGTTCTCAGAAATTCTTTAACCTCAGCAACTTCATTAAATGTAAATTTGGCTCCCTTATTTTCCACTATAATTTTGGCCGGATAAAATAAACTAGCTTTAATACCTTTAGAAATCAATTGAGAACAGTACGGGGCCATAAGTCTTCTACGAGCGGAGGTCTCCGCCGAGAAGTCCTGGAACAGCAAAATCTTGCTGTTCCCAAATTCTAATGAACCAGCTTTCTTCGCTAACTTTAGGATCTCAAGCTTATCCTGAAATTTTAATAACTTAAAAATACACATCCTGGGTTTACCCAGACCACTAGCTGAATCCCTTCTGGGACCCACTCTGTGGGCTCTCTCTATTGCTAGAGGGAGAGACTGGGGTGTAAAACCAATGGCAAGGGGGAGAGTGGAGGAAGTGAATTTAACAAGATCCTCAAATTCAGGCAATTCAGGGAGTACTATAACCCTGATGTTGTTGCGCCTGGAGCGATCCTCAAGATCCTCCAGGCGCGACTGCATGCTATTGAGTTTGACTTCCTGGGCCTGGATAATAGCCCCTTGGGCTGTCAGCCTGTCTTCAGTAGCAGAAATTCTATTTTCTGCTTCTCCAATTCTCTGCGAAAATTTTTTGACTTCTACTGAGAGTGTAACTAACTCTGAGGAAATACCTCCCAAATCTTTTTTAATACCCTCAAACTGGGGAGAGAAGATTGCTGTAAGTTGAGTAATCAAAACATGGGTATCAATTACTGTAGGTGCACTTTCTGCGGATATATCTACACTTGTGTCGCTACATTTAGAGTTTTTTTTATCCCTAGATTTAACAGGCATTTTAGGTGTAGTGTTGTTACCGTGAGTTATAAATTTTTCCATGAATAGTGACAAGTGAAAGATAATAACAAAAACAAATACTGTGCACAATAAACAAAATATAGGTCCCCTCTATGGGGGAGAACAATAGTGGAACCAAACTTAGTGAAATAAAAAACCAAACACACAAAAATTTGTCTCTTTTTTTTTTTTTTCTCTTTTCCTTCCTTTCCCCCCCCCTTCTCTCTACTATTTCTTTCTTTTCCTTCCCTTAACTTAAGTGCACACTTACATTAGTGCTTGTGCGTGGATATAATATATATGGTGGAAATTAAAAAAAAGCCCCTAAAAAAATTATACTATATAGACTTTCAAAATGGAGCCTAATACCAATAAACAGTGTTAGTATATAAAAACAAACAAACCGTGTCTTGAGGAAAAACCTATAAACAAATGCCTGTACTTTTATAAAAAAATAAAAAAAAATAACACACCCCTTTATATTCTTATGTGAATGACAAAATAAGCACCTATGTAGAAAATCATTGCCCTGTTATACCTTCCAGCATAACACACAGAATGTAAAGTATTATATTGATATAAGACCCAGGGTGACAGTCCCCACTCTGCCTAAGCCCCAAGCAGAGTCCTTTAAGAGTTCATAGGGCCCAGTAGACTTTGCGGCCTTGAATCATACAGCTTCACTTCTGAGGAAATTAAGGAATCCCTAAAAGGAGAAATGTTAGTTCTTGATATGGCCACCTCTAGGCTTTTTATATCCCAGTGACCAGGAACCGTGAAGGAGACTATATCCTGGGATACTTGTAGAGTACCTAAGGAGCTAGGCTGAGCCTGAGAGAGATTGACATCAAACCGGGGGAGCTCCTACCCAGAGGAGCAATACAGATAAAACATAAAGTACCTGAATTGAAGCACCCCGGTGCCTTATCTCAAGTCCGGTCTAATGGCTGGCCAGTGGCAGATGCAGGGCCGTTTATGACAGCGACCTCTCCTTGAGTAGCCAGAGGGGATGTAAGCTCCGGGGACCTCTGCAGATTCCAATGCGGCACACCGGCCTCCAGTAGTAGGCCCGCTTCTATCCCCAGCACAGCTTCCTCTACAGTGGGACAAATCTCCAGGGCTGTCCCTCCCGGACTGACTACTGACAGGGCCGATTCACCTGTCACTCACGGAGGCTATTGGCAAATGCGAGGCCGGTTATGACCGCAACCTCTCCTTGAGTAGCCAGAGGGGATGCAGGCTCCGAAGACCCCTGCAGATTCCAATGCGGCACACCCGCCTCCAGCAGCAGGCCCGCTTCTGCCCCCGGCACAGCTTCCTCTATAGTGGGACAAGACTCCAGGGCTGTCCCTCCTGGGCTGACTGCTGACAGGGCCGATTCACCTGTCACTCACGGAGACTTACTCCACCTCCTCAGGCTTTCTGCTCCGCTCCTCCACCAGCCCCACAGAGGGGCCGCAAGACCGGCGATTCACTCCGGCAAGAAAAATAGAGGCAGGTTAGTGCTAGCTCCTTGGCAGTTCCGATAATTCTGGCAACAGTTTGTATAAAAATAGATGCAGATTTACCGCTGCTAATTCAGCAATAGAGGTTTCCCTTGAGCTTGCGGTGTCGTGTCAAGCTATAGCCCAAGCCCAAACAGTTACAGTGGGCAAACAGTGAAGGCTGTGATGGCTGCTGTCGGCTCAGACGCCGAGTCGGAGCACCTGTCTTGTTGCTCCGCCTTCTCACCGGAAACCTCCACAAAGGACATCCTTGACGCACTCCAGATCTAACACAAAATTCCTCAGTCAAAAAACCATTAACCTGAACTTGACTCACAATATCACAATACAAACATTTAAACCATCCAATAATCTTACCAGAAAAACCTAAACGTTCTAAAACATGAAACATAAAATCATGCACAACCCTATCATACGCTTTTTCAAAATCCACAATAGCAACAGCAACAGACCTCATCCTTTCCCTCACATACCACAGTACATCGCGTAGTAACAACAAACTTTCAGAAATCTGACTCCCAGGAACAGCACACACTTGCTCTTCACCCACAACCTTAGCAATCACTCCACGCATTCTATTTGCCAACACCTTTGTAATAACCTTATAGTCAACATTCAACAACGTAATCGGCCTCCATTTCCTCAAATCTCTCTTATCACCCTTTTTAAATAACAAAACAATCAAACCTTTCCTCATTGAAACAGGCAAAACATTCATTCTAAAAACAAACTTACAAACATCCAACATATCCACCCCAATCAAATTCCAAAAACAAGTATAAAATTCAACAGGCAAACCATCACAACCAGGTACCTTCCCATTCTTAAAACTCCTAACAACCTCTGCAATCTCATCCAAACTTAGATCCCTTTCTAACAAATCATTATCATATTTTTCCAACTTAACCTCAATGTCTTCCAACAACTCATTTTCCAATAAAACATCTCTTGTTTTTTCTTTATACAGCTCACTGTAAAACTCATGAACTTCACGCAAAACACCATCCTTACCATTAACTTCACACTCAAACTTATCAAAAACACTAACAAAACCAGTCTTTCCTTCAAAAGCTTTCTTAAAAAAATATTTACTACAAGACTCATCCTTTTCCATTTTCTCCAATCTTGCCATAAAAACAATTTTCTTTCCTTTTTCATGCATACACTTTTTAATTATCTTTCTTGCTTCAGCAATTTCCTCATGCACATCAATACCATAATTTCTCAATTCATACAAATACAACAACCTCAGATACCATTTGTCATACAACTCCCTTTCCATTCTAGCTTTCTCACAGCCTTTCTTAATAAAAAACCTCTTTATTTCCACCTTCAACCATTCCCACCACATAAGCACATTACTAAAATCACAATTTCTTTCACGCCACCTTTCATACATCCAAACAAACTGACCCTTAATCTTCTCATCTTCTAACAAATCCACATTCAACTTCCAAACACCCTTACCATACTTGATCTTCAAATCACAATTCACCTTACACATCAAAAGGGCATGATCCGTAAAGGGCATCCGCTTTAAAGAAAAATCATCAACACATAGAAATTTAGATAAAAAACAAAAATCAATTCGAGATTTTATCCCACCACTATCACTAAAGAAAGTAAAACCCTCCCCTGAAAATAAAACGGACCCGAAGGCATCCTTCAAACCAAAAGATTTAAGCAAATCAACTAAAAACTTTCCTGAGCTATCCACCCTACAATCACTCCCACCCTCTCTGTCCCCATTCTTAATAATACAATTAAAATCCCCAACCAAAAAAGTTGGCTCTCGACCTGGCAGAAAAAACTTTAATGTTTCAAAATTAAGCAAACGTTCTACCCTATTTGGAGAAGCATATACATTAAACAAACGAAAAACAGTCCCACAAAAACTAAAACTAACCTGGGACAATATGAACTACATTAAGGATAGAAAAACAAAACCCCTTAAACAAAACTCCCACCCCCCCCATTCCTATCAGAAGAACAAGACCATACTTTAGGACCATATTCCCAGTCAACACATTTAGGATGTTCAGAGAGACCACATTCCTGCAAACAAAAAATATTAGCAGAACATACAGATAATAACTTAAAAATTGCAGCTCTCCTTGCTAAAGTTTTCATACACCTGACATTAAGGGAAGAAATAGTCAGAAACATCATACATTTTTTTTAAAGAAAAAAAAAACAGGAAAAAAAAATTAACATCAGGACTTTTTCTTTTCTTTCTTTTTCTTAGGACTCAAAGGAGATCCTTTAAATCTGCCTCTGTGACGTGCCAACCTCCTAGGCTCCCCCTTGCCAGCCTCATAACCAGTAACTTCAGCAAGTTGGTTCACATCTCTTTTATCGAGATAGCCAACAGAAGAGGTATCAGAAAAGTCACCTATACACTGGCTTGAGTCAGAGGGAATGTCTTTAGTAGAGACAGAAGGAAACTCTGAAATTAAAGAGTCAGCATCACTTGCAGTATCTGGATCTACACTCTTAACTACTGGTAGATGCAAATCAGGACTCTCCCATCCATCGGAATCCGCACCTTTTTTCCGCTTGGAGGCAGATTTTTCCCCTGCAGTGTCCATATCCTCCTCAGAACCAGAGGACACAACAGCAGACCAATCAATGTTCTCCCCTTCACCAAGAACAGCATCAGGAACAGGATCACAAGATGACTCAGTGAAGGAAAAATTCTCTGTTCCAGGAACAGCAACAGTATCATCCACAGAATTGGGCAACAGGGCTTCAAGAACATCGGAAGCAGCTATCACATTAGATGTAGCAAGATCCACCTCCTGAAGATTAGATTGGGCTTCCTCCACCTTATCAGCCACAGGAACCACCACAGGAGCATCAGACACCTCTCTGACAGGGACCCCAACTGCAGTTTTCTTACACAAAAGAGGTAATATAGAGATCAATGCCTCATCAGAGACCTCCTCATTCACAGATGGCTCAACCGCAACTGAAGATGTTTTTTTTGCAACATCAGCGTAGGAAGGCTTCACTCTATCAAGCCCCTGCAACATCATCAAAGGACACATCCTGCACAGATGACTTGAAGAACCACACAGGTCACAAGTCCGGCATTTACTACAGTGGGCAACAAGATGATCCTCCTCACAGCAATTTCGACATCTGGCACCTGGGCAATTTTCAGCAATGTGACCAAACAGGTTGCAACTACAGCAAAACAGAGGCATGTCTTCATAGTATAGAAAACCTCTATTTCCACCAATGGCGAAAGTCTGTGGAGGGTGTTTCTTTCCACCAATACCTAATTCATCTGGCACAAACCGTACCCAGAACCTGCGCTTTCCATTGAAAGACCCAAATTGATTCTTCAGCTTGCTACCTCCTTGAACATCATCAAAGTAGCGACAAAGAAACAGACGAATTTCCACATCAGTGACCCAAGGGTTGTACATATGTACTGTCACCGGGATTCTTCTCTCCCTCTGCACACAGGCAACAAATCTCATGCCCACCAACTCTGGAGCAGCAGCCATATCAATAGTCCATTGATAGCAGGTCCGTAAATGATGCTCATCGGTGAAAGCCACATCAAAAATCCCTCTTGAAGGGAAAGACTGAACACAATGCAAACTTGCTCTTGGCATTTTCAAAACACCCTCCAAAACAACCTGCTGAACATGAGCCAAACCAATCTTCTCCCGGAAGTCCTCAGAAATCAACACCCGAAGTGTATGGGGAACGTTTGGCACATTGGTAGCCATAATTGTCCTATTGCCTCTTTAGGCTGGATTTCAGAGCGCCCCCCCAAAATCAGCATGTGGCTGAAGTCCAGGGACGATGCCACAAGGCCAAGGGGACGTCCCTACTACCCAGTTGCTCTACGCCTAAATAGTAGCCACCCCCCCAATAGCAGCAGGAGCCCAAACCCCGAAGGGAAAGGACCCCAGGCCGAAGGAGCAGGTCTCCAGGCAGCAAATCTTTCAACCAAGACCAAGCACAGAAAACTGCACTTGATCCCAGCCAAAGGCCCGAGAAGCGACCCCAGACGATCATTTAGGCCTTCTGTGGGCCTCGTCAGTGAGATGCAGTTGTATCTCTCTAAGGGCATGTGTGCAAGGAGTCCACGTCTGGTTTCCCCCATTACTCTTAGGGAGACCCAAGAGTAATTTACATAAATGTGAAAAAAGAGAAAGAGAACAGCACTCCTGAGAATCCTATCAGCCAATCGGAATTCGAGGGACGCCATCTTGGATGATGTCCCTTAAAGGAACCTTCATTCGTCGGGAGTCGCCGGAAGAAGAGGACGGATCCGCGTCTACCGGTCCGGATGCCCTCTTCTTGCCGGATAGGATGAAGACTTCGGAGCCTCTTCTGGACCTCTTCTTGCCGGATAGGATGAAGACTTCGGACCCTCTTCTGGACGGATCGGTGATACCCGGCGTGGTGAAGATAAGGTAGGGAGATCTTCAGGGGCTTAGTGTTAGGTTTTTTAAGGGGTGTTTGGGTTAGATTAGGGGTATGTGGGTGGTGGGTTGTAATGTTGGGGGGGGGTATTGTATGTTTATTTAAATGCAAAAGAGCTGTTTTCTTTGGGGCATGCCACGCAAAAGGCCCTTTTAAGGGCTGGTAAGGTAAAAGAGCTGTTTAATTTTTATTTTAGAATAGGGTAGGGCATTTTTTATTTTGGGGGGCTTTGTTATTTTTTTAGGGGGCTTAGAGTAGGTGTAATTAGTTTAAAATTCTTGTAATCTTTTTTTATTTTTTGTAATTTAGTGGGTTTTTTTTTTGTAATTTAGTGTTTTTTTTTTGTTGTAATTTAGTTTAGTCGATTTAATTGTAGATAATTGTAGATAGTTTATTTAATTAATTTATTGATAGTGTAGTGTTAGGTTTAATTGTAACTTAGGTTAGGATTTATTTTAAAGGTAATTTTGTAATTATTTTAACTAGGTAACTATTAAATAGTTATTAAATATTTAATAGCTATTGTACCTGGTTAAAATAATTACAAAGTTGCCTGTAAAATAAATATAAATCCTAAAATAGCTACAATATAATTATTATTTATATTGTAGCTATATTAGGGTTTATTTTACAGGTAAGTATTTAGCTTTAAATAGGAATAATTTATTTAATAAGAATTATTTTATTTCGTTAGAATAAAATTATATTTAACTTAGGGGGGTGTTAGTGTTAGGGTTAGACTTAGCTTTAGGGGTTAATACATTTATTAGAGTAGCGGCGAGGTCCGGTCGGCAGATTAGGGGTTAATACTTGAAGTTAGGTGTCGGCGATGTTAGGGAGGGCAGATTAGGGGATAATACTATTTATTATAGGGTTTTTGAGGCGGGAGTGAGGCAGATTAGGGGTTAATACATTTATTATAGTAGCGGTGAGGTCCGGTCGGCAGATTAGGGGTTAATAATTGTAGGTAGGTAACGTCGCCGTTGGGGGGGGGCAGATTAGGGGGTAATAAATATTATGTAGGGGTTGGCGATGTTAGGGGCAGCAGATTAGGGGTACATAGGGATAATGTAGGTTGCGGCGGTGTGCGGTCGGCAGATTAGGGGTTAAAAAAATTTAATAGAGTGGCGGCGATGTGGGGGGGGCCTCGGTTTAGGGGTACATAAGTAGTTTATGGGTGTTAGTGTACTTTAGAGCGCAGTAGTTAAGAGCTTTATGAACCGGCGTTAGCCCAGAAAGCTCTTAACTCCTGGCTTTTTTCTGTGTCTGGAGTCTTGTCGTTAGATTTCTAACGCTCACTTCAGCCAAGACTCTAAATACCGGCGTTAGAAAGATCCCATTGAAAAAATAGGATACGCAATTGACGTAAGGGGGTCTGCGGTATGGAAAAGTCGCGGCTGGAAAGTGAACGTTAGACCCTTTCCTGACTGACTCTAAATACCAGCGGGCGGTAAAAACCAGCGTTAGGACCCCCTAACGCTGGTTTGGACGGCTAACGCAGAACTCTAAATCTAGGCGATAGTTATATTAATATACTTTTTACCTCTTTGATTATTTTGTATCTAAGCCTCTGTAAACTGACCCCTTACTTCAGTTCTTTTGACAGATTGGCATTTTAGTCAATCAGTGCTGACTCCTAGGTAACTCCACGTGCATGAGCACATGTACTAACACCCTCTAGTGGTGAAAAACTGTCAAAAAAGGCAGCCTTCAAGGTCTAAGACTTAGCATATGAACCTCCTAGGTTTAGCTTTCAACTAAGAATACCAAGAGAACAAAGCAAAATTTGTGATAAAAGTGAATTGGAAAGTTGTTTAAAATTACATGCCCTACCTGAATCATGAACGTTTATTTTGGACTAGACTGTTCCTTTAATTATCATGCCATTACCAAAAGCATAAAATAGCAGGGTAGGTTGAGTTTCTAAGTGCTTCAACCTCTAAAATATTGGAATCTAGTTATTTCCCAGTATAACTTTATGCAGAATCAATCCAAACTGCATTAAAAAATAACGCTTTGTGAAGTTTAATTAATACATTTTATTACTTCTGACTTTCAACTTCCTTATTAAATCATATATCGTTATGCTTTAGGGAAAATCCATTAGAAGGCAAATTTATATAAAAGAAAGGGTCTTTACAGTGTGAAAAGTAAAAGTCATAGATTTTAGATAACTAAGATTCAAATTCAAGACTTTCAACTTACAAAGTAAGTCATTTAACCCCTAAGCTACAGGGAAAATAGAATCTACATGCAGTTTGAAATAGTGATTACCTTGTATCTAAGCCTCTTTTTACAGCAATCTGATCACATGGCTGTGTACAGTATTTATTATCTATTGACTTGCATTTAGCCAATTAGTGTAGTGTCAGCCACAACTCCATGGGGGAGAGCACAATGTAATCTATATGGCCCACATCGATTAGCAGTCTCTTGTTGTGAAAAGCAAATAAAAAATCATGTGATTAAAGGATGTCTGTAGTGGCTTAGAAACTGGCACTGGAGAATGGGTAGTAAAGGAATTATCTTTCTTCTTTCAAATAATAAATGTTTTGTCCCTTTAACTGTAACATTAAAAATTAAGCCATTAGTTGTAAACCGATCTTAATCCTTAATCTTAATTAAAGATTCTCACTTGTTAATCTATTTATCTATTAAGCAATTGAAATAAACATTTTTAGAAACCATTATTCCTGTGAAATAGAAAAAAATAGTGTGTTTGATCTTGTGATCTTGTCAGAATAAACAAATAATTCTGTTATATAATACAATATATAATATAATGTAGCAGGCATACAGTACATACACATACATACAGTAGATATAATTATTGAATATTTTAAAAATTGTGCTATAATCATGAATTACCTTCCTCACTATTACTCACCAGGTAACTGATGTTTAATAAGTAATTTATTTTAGTATTATTTATTATAAACCTTTATGGTATGTTGAGGCAAAAAAAATGGTTAACAATGAAAAATAGATTTATGCAGTATTAATAAAAAAAAAAAAATCCATTCTTTAAATTATTATTTTTTTCTCTCTGAAGTGTATATGTTGCACCTAAGTGGATACAATTGCTGTTGGGGTAAATTGCTATCACATAGATTTAATAGGAATGAAAAAAGCTCCAGTTTTCTGGCTCAATTACTTTTTCACACACACACACTATAAAGTAAATATAAATAGCTGCTTACATTTTATTCATGAAATAATCGCTCCTACTTGCTATATTATACTTTCTCTGTTTAATAAAGCATAGACAGAAAAATAAACAGGAGAATATTGTGTTTCTTTATATGTTTATAAAAGTGGCTGACATAAAGATATTTAGATAGAGAGCTAGAGATTGTCATTCACAGAGTGGCAGGCAGAAATGGAATACAGTCAACAAAGTCATACAGTTGCAATGCATACACACATATAGAGAAAAGCACAAATGAATACAGGGAGAGAGATCTCAATTGAAATAATATAAAGATAGGAACAAGCAGTATAAATATATATATGAATCTCCAGCATGAAAATAGCTTTGAATGATGTTTCAGAGGATATATAATGACCAAAATGCAAAAAAGACTATGGGCTAGATTACAAGTGGAGCACTATTTTTTTTTTCAGCTTTGCACAAACTAAACAAGAAGTAAGCTTCTAATGTGGGCAGGTTAGCATGCGTATTACAAGTTGAAAGTAAAAACTTTGCAAAACCCAATACGCTCTAACTTTAGGACTTTGGATATCATGACCGTGTTAACTTCTTCTCCCTATAGACTTCTATGGAGATTGTTATTTAAAAAAAAAAAAAACTAACACATCGCTCACACCGTAACCCAAAAGGCATTAGACAAACAGTACTAAACCTTAAATGAGTTATGAATATTTTACATTTCGATGTTCTTTACAATTTTACAATATGCTATTTTATTTTTAAATATATTTGTGTGTATATATATATATATATATAAAAACACAGAGAGAATACAGCGCTACAAAAATAAATGTCCCAACAATAGGAGTACTAGTATTGTCCTGAAATTACAGGTCTCCCCCGAATTATCCAAGCACACCAATCCAGTGTTGTTTGGAGGGAGAAAGGTGTATCTTCCACTAGACATGTGCGTTTCATTTCATTCCGAATTTAAATTCAGACAAATTTGTCAAATTCGGAGATTCGGATCGATTTGAATTTCCGAATTACCGTAGCACCGAATCTAACGAATAAATCTGAATTAGTTTGGATTTATTCGTAACATTCGGATGGCCGTGGACTAATCATAATTACTCTAGTATTGTACTGTATATTAGGTTATATCACTCTGCTATGGGTTACACCTAATATTACAGTACATAATACTAGTCTAATACATAGCACATCCCACCTAACACATACCGAACTTCCGAATTTACGAATCGAATCCGAACCGAATACATCCAAATTTATTTGAATCCGAACGAATCCGAAATGAATGCATTTGAATGTATCCGAATTCGAATCGATCCGAAAACGAAATTCGAAAACATCCGAATCGATCCGAAACGAACCGAAACAAATTGTTTTTGCTGCGCACAAGTCTATCTTCCACCTGCAGCCTAATCCCAAAATGAGAGTGAAGTCCCCCTGAGGACAGGAAAGCTTCTGGCAAAAAAATCTGGAACAGAAGAGGGAAGGGCACACAGCAATAGAAACCTCCTGGTGTAGTATGTCAAATAAACGTGCTATTTTTCTGCAGAGTAATGCCAAATGAAAACTCACGTGCTTCCACCTCAACTCCTATGAGGTATGGATAGGGCTTTGTGTGGTAAGTAACCACTGAAGAAGGCAGTTCAATCCCCTTCTTATTGCAGCAGCCGTTTCCCTCCTTGGATTTAGTCCTCACCTCCCCAGCAGAAGATAAACCGCTTTGAAAGGTGGATTTGAAATCTGTGTTGGAGGGGGGTAGTGGGGCTCTTATGGGGGGAGTAATGATGTTATACCTACACCCCAATATAATCAAAAAATTGTGCTTTATTCAGTTTAAAAAACTCATGCGAGTTCACATACACTTGCCATAAAAGTATGACTTATACACATTAAAAACTTCCAAGCAGCATTGAAGACAGAGATATAAAACTGTGCCGTAGCACTTCTATAAAATGCTCAGCTAGTGAGGGGGCATGGCCTGATGTGTTTCACGACGCGATTGGTCGCTTCATCAGAGATAGGGTACGCCCCCCCTAAGCCTCATATTTGTAGAACATAAGCATCATCAATCATTACCCAGCCCTATTTCTCAAACTCCATCTTTGTTTTGGGCAAGGGGTGACGTTTCTTCTTTGTAGATTGTTCCATTCTAAGGGCAATCTGTTATATCAGAAAAATGATCTTTGGTTTCCTGATTGCAGTCCCTTCACTAGTTCCTACTCACTCTTTTATGTAATAACATATTTATTGATGTCATCTCATTACTCTCTTTTACACTTCCTTACATTCAATCCTCTCAAGTGCCATTACTTACAGCTGTCCATTCTCAAGTTTAATCTCAGCCTAATATCATGTATATATACATACATATTGCGCAAGACATCATATACATCCTATACACCTATACACATGCGCACATGTACACGTGCATGCACAATTCAATTTTGATGTCCCCTATGATCACCTGCCCATCCACATGCATGTGCATATACCCTCATCTCCGGAATATTCTTTACAAAGTAATAGTAGACACACTAGGTGCATGGATCCCCATGTGTGTACTTATGTACATATATCTAAATTGACATTTTGATAGCTATGTCCTCTGTACCCACATACACACCTATGTTCCCATTGTCCTAAAATGACAGGAGCGTGCATCTTTATTGGTGTTTTTATATACTGACTACATCATTTCATACTTCCCATTGGCTGTTTCTAGCTATAAGAAAGCAGCAAGGTCAATATCTTTATTTAGACCTTGTGGATCCAGGCTTTTCAAAGTTCTACTTACAAAAGAAAGGCACTGCCATGGGGACAAAATTCACTCCTAACTTTGCGAATTTGTATGTAGAGTGCCTGGAGGAAAAAGTGATCTATGAAAATGACAATTATAGGAACACACATCTTGTATTCTGGAAAAGATACAAAGATGATGTCCTGATTATTTGGGATGGAGATCCATTAAGTTGGTCAACATTTCTGGAAGATTTAAATCTAAATGATATGAATCTAAAGTTTACCGGCAGCTCAGATATAAATGAGATTAATTTCTTAGATGTCATCATTTTCAGTGTTGAAAACAGAGTAGGCACAAGAGGGTATAGAAAAGATACAGATACCAATGGATTTCTGGATGCCCAAAGTGGGCATCATCCCAAGTGGATTGAAAATCTACCCTTTGGGCAGTTCCAGAGGATCAGAAGGAACTGTAGTCACTTAGAAGATTTTGAGGAGGAGGCAGCAAGTTTAAAGAGACGTTTTTAAGCTAAACACTTTAGACCAGATAATATTGAGAAAGCCTATCACAAGGGAAAGAGTTTAAATAGGAGCGATCTAGTTATGGGTAAAAAGAATACAAATGTGACAGATAGGAAGTCACAAGGGCAGGATAGGAGTACTGAGGATAGAAATGAGATGTGTCAGCTTTGTCACTACTTTAACCCTTTGAGTGCTAATGACGACTCTGAGTCGTCACAGAGTTTCTCACTCTGGTGCTAATGACGGCTCAGAGCCATCATGAGCACTCTCCCACCTTGAGGGAGATCTGGGGGCTCCTAACCGCTCCAACCCCGGCGATCGTTGCCTGTAGAGTGACAGGCATTGCCGAGGCTTCACGTGATGCATGGTGACATCACGCACAATAACGTGATGACGTCACCGCGCCACTTTATTTATACTTAACAATGTTAAGTATAGGAGAAGGGGGGCATGCTGCTTAGAAGTCTGTATCTCAGGCATCAACGCAGCTACAGACCCCCAAGACCCACTGTTGGAAAGGGAATCCCCTAACCTTTCCAACCGTAAGAATTGGGGGTCTGTAAAAAAAAAACATGGGGATACCTCAATTACAGGGTTTCTTTAAATGTTTCAGAAAAAACTGTGTGTGCTGCAGTCACACACATCAATCGAAAGATTACAATAGAATTATTGGTAGAGACGAGAAAGATGGATCAATCAAAATCAAAGGGAGGCTCAATTGCAAATCAGAATATGTTGTATACATGCTGTAGTGCAAATGCCAGTCCCCACTGAAATACATAGGAAGAACTAAGAGAATTTTGAAAGTAAGGTGCCTTGAACATATAAAGAATATAGAGGCAGGGACTCTAAAAACTCCACTCACTGCTAAAACACTTCAAAAGTATACACAACAGTGATCCCTCTCAGTTTTACATTAAAGCCATTGAGCAGGTACAAGTGGGACCTAGAGGTGGTAGCAGGCAGCATAGGACAATGGGGACATAGGTGTGTATGTGGGTACATAGGACCTAGCTGTCAAAATGTCAATATAGACATTCGTACATAAGTACACAAATGGGGATTCGTGCATATAGTGTGTCTACTATTACTTTGGAAAGAATATTCCGGAGGTGAGGGTATATGCACATGTATGTGGATGGGCAGGTGATCATAGGGGACATCAAAATTGAATTGTGCGGGGGAACTTCCGGGTGGCAGCCATGATAGACTGCATATTTCCATTCTGCTCCTGCACCCTACATATTTTCACATGAAACAACTTTCCAAAAGGTTCAAATACTGGCTATACAAAAAGATCTTTAACTCACTTAAGAACCTGCATCAGACGAGCCTAGAATAGAAGAGGTACACGCAGTTTTGAGCACCCGGAGCACAACAGAAGGTCGAGGCCTTCTTCTATACCCCCCGGCAAAGCACATTAGGGCCTTGTCGTTAAGTGGCACACAGTGCTAAATAGCCCACTAAGCTGAATTTATAGAACCAAAAAGGTGCTAGTGCAATTTATATATAGCTGACCATCATAGAAGACCGCTATGGATACGATGGGTGTTAACTCCATATTGCAGACACTGCAGAATCTCCTCTTGGATCATCATGTGGCCTTGGAAGAACAGCTGACTATGGCATTTCACCACGAAAGCTCCATGGTATCCCGACAAGACATCTCAGTCGGTCCTGTATTGGTGTCACGCACGGAAGAAAGCGCTCTGGGGCCCCAGCGTGTTAGACCTACCTCGAGTAATATGGACAGGGTGCGCACTACTGCGGGGCCTGATTTACAAGACGAGACCCATGTGAACATGAATGCTGATCGGAGCTTTGCCAACTATACAGTGGATGCAGGGCACGACAAGGGACATACAAACATAATTCCCGCAACTTCTATGCCCCCTGAAGACTATACAGTCACAAGAACCTTTCTGGATTATTTGCTCCGAGACCACGAAGGTACGTGTATATCAGTACAAAGACCCTTACTGACTTTTCAAGTTTGGCGAAACCTTTGCTACACAGGGGCACGATCGTCCACCTGGGTCACTACTCAGGATAAGAGACAATATTTCCCTACTGTGCCTGGCTAAAACAGAGGACTGTGTGCGATTTGGCAGCCAGTTGTCATAAGAGACTGCAACTTGAGAATTGACATTGGAGTTGGTTAGTTCTATCTTGTGCAATGTTTATACAGTTCCGAGTTAGTTATTTCACATGTATATTTCATAGGTAGTAACTGTTCTATTTGCAAACTGTTATGCCATACACCTAAGTGTTTACAATGTGTGCCATAGTTTTTTTTTTTTTTTTTTTTTAGGGGCTCTTTCTCATCGTGGCTGTCTTATTTCTAGATGCATATAATGTGTACCCTCTTCCCAAAATAGCATTTTGCAGTATATACTTTCTGGCACTGCGACATCTTCGCGGAACCTATAGTGACTATATTGTAATCCTAGACCTAATGTATGCTGTTGTGCAGCCTGCGGCCGGGGCTGTATGTCTTGCGTATATCTACATAGCCAGTCTGTACACTTAGAAGAGGATATAGTATATTACTTAGTTTAAGCCTAGACTCCGCATGTAAGTAAGTAGCCTTTGTAACACTGCTATTGATATACTAGAACCCCAAGTCACATGACTTAGTACAGTTTTTCTCTGCCCTTGCCAGATTGTCATATAAAATGTCCAATGATGGACTTCCGGTGGGCGGGCACGGCGAGAGGACGCAGGTTTGCTGAGCTCCGTGTATCTATGCTCGCAGACCTGTGTTTTTAGTCATCTAAAGTGCCAAAAAGCTGTAATCCTTGGCAGGACACTCAACGGACACCTGCCCGGACAAGACACAGAGAGGGGCGCCTTCGATCCGCTCCCCCGCCGGCAGCCGTACATACAAATAACTGAAGCACGATCGCGGCGGCGATCAGAGAGGCCAGACCTCCCGCACCATCGGAAGGGAGTAGGTGAGAAGCCAAACAGGCTGGGGCTTTACGGAGGAGGGCTAAATTCCGGTCTCTTAGAAATCAAAGACGGACAAGGTAATCTGCCCCAAAACCCAGAGAGCTGCGTAATAAACTGACGGCGGCCATCTTGGATATCGGCCCTGCTATAACATTGTTCAGAAACAGCATACACAGAAAAATAGTGAACTGCTTCTTACTTGGGAGCTCATTAGCCTTACTACCTCCCCTCTCCTCCCAGGCTTAGAAGGAGAGTAATCATTTTACAAGGGGACCTGTCTATCACTGGGTGGTTAACGGCACAGAGCCCAAGAAGGCTGTTAGCGCCACACAGATAGAACCCACGTGGAGGGGAAATAAACTTGCAGCACAACAGTGTCCGACTTGTGGGTGAAGCGGACAACTTGGGAGCAGCACACCTCAACCCAAGACTGACCATCGACAGCTCAATTGTTAATTCTACTCAGGAGACACCAATAGATATGACACACTAAACCGGAGCCAATCTACCCCCCTCCCCAAACACAAACCTCCAGAAACAGAAAAGAAACTAATCCTCCTAGTCCTATGGAAAAAAGCCTAATCCTCCTACTAAGTTACAACTACAGTAGAACCTTTGCTGTGAACTGCCTGTATGCAAAAGTACTATACCCCATACAATAAAAAGACTGACAACATGGCAGGTAGACAGAAGCAAATGGAGAGACGCCAGAGAACCCAAACTGAGAACCAAGACCAGACTCAGTCACTGCTAGAAACATCCATTACCTCGACGCAAGACACACACCCTATTGTTTCTCAATTGTCTGCGCTCTTCTTGCCTAAAATAGAACAATTGCAAACAGGAATGGATAGCCTGTCCACAGACCTCAGAGCCTTCTCCACACGCCTAACCGCTGTGGAACAGAAAACAGCAGAGGGTGAAGAAAGACACAGAGACACGACCTCCTCCATCACTACTCTCCAAAGACACAATAAACTGCTCCAGGCCAAGGTAGAGGACTTGGAGAACCGTTCAAGACGGAACAATTTAAGAATAGTTGGAGTCCCAGAATCTGTCCCCTCGGGGGCCCTAATGAACTTTGTAGAAACCATTCTACCAGGTATACTCAAACTCCCATCTACAAGCATACCTTGCATAGCAGAAAGAGCACACAGAGTGGGAGCTCCTCAGCAGGAAGGTGCGCCTAGACAGATAATGGTGCGCTACCTAAATTTCAAAGATAAAACGCTAATACTCAGAGCGTACAGACAAAAGACGCCTATTGAGTTTGAAGGGAGGAAAATCTTCATCTTCCAAGATTATTCTGCAGATGTCTCAAAGAAAAGGAGAGAATTCACGCCTTACTGCAGAGACCTCATAGCTCAAGGGGAAACCATAGCACTTCTCTACCCAGCCAGACTGCGACTTCAAACGCCACAGGGCCCAAAGATATTTGACTCTCCAAAACACCTTCAGCTGTTTCTGGATCAAATCAAGAGGCGAGCAGATCGGCCAAGGCAGGCCCAGCAAGAAGACGAAGAAGACACATGAAGTAGGAGAAAACCACACAAGATTTAGAATCCTCAACTCAGGACTTTTTAACTTACCAGAACTATCTGGAGGGACATAATGCACAGAAATTGGTGCTACAAGCTGCATATATATCCTTTTCCATAATGGGGAGGGGGGGAGGGCTTTTGGGATTTTGTGAAGTTTGACAGTTGAAAAGTTTACAAGTTTAGTTACTGTTTGAAATTTAAACGAATCAAGATTTGCTGATATCTATTGCCAACTGTAGACAGAAGGAAAATTATATATCTTTGTTTATACTTACTGTACTAATTTATAATTTATAATTTATAACTTATTATTTACCTCTGCAGAGAGCTGATCAGTAGTAACGCTGCTTTAAGTCATCTTGATATCCACATACGCTCTCCCCTGGGCAGTTGGCGGTAAGTAAGAGAGACAGACTTACTCTATTTTCCTCCTACCATACTCTCACATAACCATCACACACACCCCTTCAAGTTTCCCCATGAAACTAATTTCCTGGAACGTGGGGGGCATTACGTCCCCCATCAAAAGAAAAACCATTCTAAAATATTTGAGGAACCAACATGCAGACATAGCGATTTTGGAAGAAACTCACTTGACTAACGCAGAACATCAGAAACTAAGACAGGGATGGGTGGGAGAAGTTATCCACACCACGTATGAAGGGAAAAGAGCCAGAGGAGTAGCTATACTCTTTAGAAAAAATCTAGACTACACCATAGTTAAACAACTGACAGACCCCGAAGGTAGATACGTGTTAACAAAACTTAAACTCAATCATAAATACATTATCATAGGGGGAGTCTATGGCCCACACACTGATAAAAAGGACTTCTGGAGAAATTTCAGCACTGTTACTACAAAGTTTGCTGACTCCCCGATGATTCTGGGGGGAGACTATAATATAGCCCCTCAAACCCCAGCAGACAGATTCAGAGATCCAAATTCAGCAACAAGACATAACACAACCTATAGAAACGCGAGGAGAGATACCCTGATTCTGTCCAAACTCAAATACTCTTTAGCATTGACGGACATATGGCGAGATCAGCACCCGGAAGACAGAAACTACACTTGCACCACCCCAGCCAAAGACACCCTTTCCAGAATTGATCTATTCCTAACAACACATACCTTGGGACAACAGATCACTAACACTACCATAGATGTTGCGACCATATCAGACCATGCCCCCATTAGCCTTACAATCAATCTCACGCCAACTAGAGAGGGACCCCGTAGGTGGTTCTTTCCCACTTACTTATATGGGGACATAAACTTCAAGAGATTTCTAGAGGGAGAATGGAAAACTTACGTGACTCTAAATTCCGTGCACCGACATGACACCCTACTACTCTGGGAGGCGGGAAAAGCGGTGATGAGGGGTCTTATATCCTCTTACACAATCAGAAGGTCCAAACGCCTGAAACAAAAGAGCGAAAACCTACTGAGAAGGGTGATCAGTGCTAGAAATAAATACTTACGAAACCCAAACCTGACGACGAAACAACATTACACTGATGCAAAAACACTCAGAGACCTATCATTACACCAGAACACTGTCAGGGAGATGACAGCAACTCAAGCAAACTTTTACAGACATGGAAATAGGACAGGGAAGCTCCTAGCTAGACTCACTAAATTTGCTAAACCTAATAAATATATAGGGGCCATCAAAGTAGGAAACGCTACTCACACTACCACACCGCAGATACAAACTGCCTTCACGAACTATTATAAAACCCTATATAAAGAGGAGCCAATAGACAGAACACAGAAAACATCCTTCTGGGAAACCATACACAACCCTACCATCTCAGAAGAACATCTAACTCTCCTCAACGCACCCATCTCAGAGACAGAAATAGTGAAGGCCATAAATACTCTGCCCCTTGACAAAACCCCGGGTCCGGATGGACTACCAGGGGAGTTTTACAAACTAGTCAAGGAGGAGGTGGTGGTAACACTCACCACTCTCTACAATAAAATCATGAAAGGTGAGGAAGGGATCTCTACCCGCTTCACTGAAGCTAACATCTGTGTGATTCCCAAGGAAGGCAGAGACAATTTACTTACCCAATCCTACCGCCCAATATCCCTGTTAAATCAGGACTATAAACTGCTAACCAAAATCCTGGCGGATAGACTCGCAATAGCCCTACCCACACTGATACACCGAGACCAGACGGGGTTTGTGAAGGGTAGATCCTCGGTATTAAACATTCGCAAGCTCCAATTTATATTGACACACTTCTGGAATCAGGCCGGAGAAGGTGGAGGCACAGGCATAGATGCCTGTGCTCTGCTTATAGACGCGGAGAAGGCCTTTGACATGGTCCTTTGGGATCATCTTTTTAACACCTTAGATAAATTCGGTATCAAGGGCCCTTTTGCATCCACGATCGAATCCCTATACGCGAATCCCCACGCCTCAGTTTTGATTAATGGCATTCCCTCACCTCCATTCCAACTGGGCAGGGGAACAAGACAGGGCTGCCCGCTGTCACCCCTCCTCTTTGACATCGCCATCGAACCCCTAGCCATCAAGATTAGGGCAGAGACAGAGGGACTGTGGGTGGGTAAAGTCCAATGCCATTTGTCTCTCTTTGCAGACGACATGATCCTATACCTACAAAATCCAAAAACAAACATCCCCCACGTCATGCAAATCATACACCAGTTTAGTCAGGTCTCAGGCTACAAAATAAACGCTGACAAGTCGGAGCTTGTCTGGCTACTCCCAGAGACACCCTGCGCCACTCTACCATACAACTTCAAACAAGTTACCCACTCCTTCAAATACCTAGGAGTCAAGCTATCTCACAACCCTGGAGAGTGGTACCATCTAAATTACCGCCCCCTGATAAAAGACCTCCAAGAGACAATGCTCAGATGGAGTAATCTGCCGGTAGCACTACCAGGTAGGATCGCCCTCGTTAAAATGATCATATTCCCGAAACTCCTGTATTTATTTCAGATGATACCTCACCACATCCATAAAGCAGACACACAAATATTAAACAAAGCGATGTTCTCTTTTATATGGGCAGGGAAAAAACATAAAATAAACTCTTCTAGACTGATGGCAGAGATCACTTCAGGGGGCTTAGCAGTCCCCAACATCGATGCATACTGTGAGGCAGCCCAGGTTAAATATGTACTGGACTGGTTGACAGAAAAAGGACACTTCACACTGCCAGAACTTGAAAAGCAAGCCGCGGCTCCATGGTCCCTGCAGGCGCTCCCACATATGACATCGACACGCACACTCAAGTCAATTAAAAATTACCCACTAATATCCCAGCCCCTCTCTGCTTGGTGGAGATTCTGCAAGAGATCCCGATTCGACCCTACCCACACAAAATACCTCCCTTTGAGAGGCAACCCAGGATTCCCCGCAGGGATTGATTCCCCGGTGTTCTCCACATGGGAAACTAAGGGGTTGACTGCCGTGTCCCAATTGATAAATGGGTTAGACATGAAGGTCAAGCCTTTTCAGGAACTGCAAACCCAATTTGACCTGCCCCGCACACACCATTTCGCATACCTGCAAGCAAGACACTACATCCAAGACTTACTAAGATGCACAGAACTCACTGACCAAAACTCAGATGTAAACAGACTGCTACATATGACAATGCAAGGTAACACGTCTATCGCCCCAACTTACAGATTGCACATGAAACTGACGAATGTAGCTACGATCACGCATATCAGTGACACATGGACACGCACCCTAGACACTGAAATCACACCAGATGTAATACAGCGCAGCATACAATATACAAGAGGAGCAACTCTATCAGCGACCACTAGAGAATCACACACCAGACTGTTACAAGCAGCATACATATCACCCAAGACATTCAAAAAATGGAGGCCAGAAACAGAAGGTCACTGTAAGAAATGCAAAGCAGCAGATGCAGACCTGCCTCACTTGGTGTGGCAGTGCCCTATGATACGGAAATTTTGGGGCATGACAGCATATTGGATAAAGTCCACGTTTCACACTGAACTGATCATCTCCCCCAGACTGATAGTACTCCTGGAGATCCCAGCCTCTACACCCAACTCTCTTAAAAAACTGATCATAAATATTATCCTACAAGCTAGGAAACTCATATTTAAAAATTGGTTGAATCCAGGGACCCCTACACTATCACAACTCAAAACAAACATTCACAAACAGCTTACATATGAAGCAGCAGACACCCTTAGAGATGTACAGTTGAGAACCAGATCTTTTATGAAAAAATGGGAACCCTACATACACACTCTACATACTACAGTGCAAACACAGCTTTTATTCCCCCTTAGAAACACCGAAATCCTACTAGAACAACACCTGAAAGGCAAATGGGGTTTTCTATATGAACAGAAACATGAAAGATGAGTTAGTGGACATCTACCCACATATAATGAAGTCTGTCTTCTTGCTTCTGCCCAGGGGAAAACCAGAGACCTAACAATGAGAGACGGTCAAGATCCCAACGGGATCAGTGTAGAGAGAGAATCGAATTCAGCTCTGATAGCTACTGTTATGATTATTCTTGTCCTTATCTAGATATTATTGTATGCTGTATTATTTGGAGGACTGGGGTGGGAGATGAGGGAGGGATGGGAGGAGACTGAGAGAGGAAAAAGGAAAAGAGGGATTTACCATGGACTATTGCTGCAAAACGACCAACTTTTGGGACACAGTTTGTAAATTTTCCTTTTTGCTTTAAAAGAAAAACTCTGGAAGTACCAGCAAAGAGACTGTACGCAAAAATATCACTCGCAACAATATAGACCCAGTTTTGTAATGTAAACATCCAATTGTAACATGTTTTTGTTTTCCAATGCTCTGTGACCCATGAGAGAGACATCTCTACATGGTAACCCTTGTTATGATAAATAAAAGTTTTAAAAAAAAAAAATGTCCAATGATTACCCCTTTTTATTAGCTGGTCACCACAGCAATTTTTTCAACACAGCATATGGTAATACCACCATTTCATCTAGCTAGCACCTGAAATCCTTAATATAGCTTATCAGCTTTAATATTTAATCTTTTTTTTTTTTATTCCCTTGGCAGTAGTTCCTTTGCAGCTGTATAATGAGCATGGTTTTTACTATTTGTTATCAAAGGCTTCACTAATGAGATCCATAAGTGGTCTCTTATAAACCAAGTAGCTCTCTGAAAGTATTAGTATTCCATATGATGAGGGGCCCAAGAGAGACCTCCTGAATGAAATTGAGGGCTTAGCTTCTATCATTGGCTAGTATTATCTCAATCTGTTTTATACTTTACAACAAATTATGCAACCTAGTGAGAAGTTATTGCTTGCCTTCTATGCTCCTATTGTATGCACCCTGGGCTTTCCATTTTCATGATATCATATAGTACTTATTATATGTGTTTTATTTTATGCTCTTCTATGAAGCTGTGGCACTATGATATGCCTTGTTATAAGTATTCTTGGTGAGCCATTGTATTAAATTGTAAAGTTTATATTGTATGCCAAAGATTTTGCCTCAATAAAAAAAAATAAAAAAAATTGAATTGTGCATGCATGTGTACATGTGCGCATGTGTATAGGTGTATACGATGCATATGATGTCTTGCACAATATGTGTGTATATATACATGATACTAGGCTGAGATTAAACTTGAGAATGGACAGCTGTAGGTAATGACACTTAAAAGGATTGAATGTAAGGAAGTGTAAAAGAGAGTAATGAGATGCTATCAATAAATATGTTATTACATAAAAGAGTGAGTAGGAACTAGTGAAGGGACTGCAATTAGGAAACCAAAGATTGTTTATAATAGATTGCCCTTAGAATAGAACAATCTACAAAGAAGAAACGTCACCCCTTGCCCAAAACAAATATGTAGTTTGAGAAATAGGGCTGGGTAATGATTGATGATGCTTGTGTACTACAAATAGGAGGCTTAGGGGGGGCATACCCTACCTCTGATGAAGCGACCAATTGTGTCATTAAAAATGCATCAGGCCACGCCCCCTCACTAGCCGAGAATTTTATAGAAGTGCTACGGCACAGTTTTATATCTCTCCAATGCTGCTTGGAAGTTTTTAATGTGTATAAGTCTTTATAAGCTATAGGCTCGGTGCAGTGATCAATCTGTACCGATTACCAGTCCCCCTAGCAAAGTACTATTAGTGAAATTTGTCTACAGACTTTGTAGTGGTATCAATATACCAAGCTAGATAATCACTGTTCAATTCAATCATATTCAATTGTTGGAAGGAAAAATACCACGTAATGCGTCCTGCACAATGGTGTGGTTTCTTTAAAGTCACAATGTTTAATATATGTCCAGAAAAACTGACAAATATAATGCCCTGTTAGTAATTAGTGCCGAAAAAGCTACTATTTCTATAAATGTAACATATAAGTCAGATATCCAAAGTATAGCTATTAACAGTGTTATAAGGCTAGCAGGTAGAACGGATTTAGCTTAAAGTTTAAGAGACGGTTAGGTACCGTAATAAGTACTGGATGGGTAGAATACCCTTACCGTAGTGAGTACACGGATTGGCCTAGGATAAATGGGCTATAGCAAGACCGAGTACACCTAGAAATGACCAGAACCCAAATCTATATACCAAAGTTTATGTTAGAGCAACTGCCATTGAGGCCAACAGTTTAATCTAAGGCTAAAGATAAATAACCCAAATTGTAGGCGGAGTCTATGGTAGAACAAATGCCTTAAATGGCAACAATTAAGCTAGAAGATGAGAGCTGGCACAGAGGAGCACTGCGAATGCGCGTTTCGCAACTGCTTTTTCAGAGGCGCCTGGATCTACTGCCCCACAAGGTATTTAAATAGGCTGACCATATTGCCACTTTAAGAAGGAACACATATGAAAAATACATATGTCAGGGTTCTGATACAAAATTTTTCTTTAAACAGCCCTGACATATGTATTTTTCATATGTATCCCTTTTTAAAGTGTCAATATGGTCAGCCTATATTTAAAGGATCATTGGCCAATCCTGTGGCCATTTACATTTAAGCTTATTAACGTCAACCAATCAGCATTGTTTTAACAAGTTATAGTGTCTGGATGACAGGTTGTCATCATTGTTACACTGACCAATTAGAAAAGGGGGGTGGGGGGGTGTATCCCCGTAATCCAATAGATTTGCTTCTCATACTTACAGCCTGTACATATGAACACTGTCAAAAGATAGAAGCAGGCGAGTGTCAGATTGGAGTGAGTTGTTCAAATTGATATCGGCTCAGTGTCACACAGTTGTATCTGTTAACTTGTTAAGTCATCATCAGTTAGATGGTATATAAATATTCAGTACAAATATCATAGTTTCATTGGGCATCCAAGTTATATCTGTGGGTTAGCGGTCCCACTCTAAAGTAACGATAATTTGACTACACAGATAGAAACTTATTACGGTACCTAACAGTCTCTTAAATTTTAAGCTAAATCCGTTCTACCTGCTAGCCTTATAACACTGTTAATAGCTGTACTTTGGATATCTTATATGTTACATTTATGGAAATAGTAGCTTTTTCAGCACTAATTACTAACAGGGAATTGTATTTGTCAGATTATCAGGACACACATTAAACATTAAAGAAACCACACCATTGTGCAGGACGCACTACGTGGTATTTTTCTTTCCAACAATTGAATATAATTGAATTGAACACTGATTATCTAGCTTGGTATATCGATACTACTACAAAGTCTTTAGACAAATAGCACTAATAGTACTTTGCTAGGGGGACTGGTAATCAGTACAGATTGATCACTGCACCAATTTCTGAGAGGAGTTTGTGTGTCAAATGTAATTTTGACACAGTTTTTTTTTTTTATTTTAGTAGTGGAGAATTCCACCTTCCTTTTACACAAGATTTTTTATAAAAGTTTAGTTTTAATCAGTCCACTCCACACATCCACTTATTGTATTGATTATCTCCACACAAGTGTGCCATATTATGCCCCTTTTTCTATTTTTCTCTTCTATAAAAACGTACTGCCTACCCAAACACTCAGGTTTATATTGGGTAGGATAGTGGAGATCCTCCACATACCACCCCCCCCACTATTCCCTAGGGGTTTTAGGGAAATCCTTCCTAACAATATCTCTGAGGTGTCAGTCGTCAGTATCCCAGGAGGGATTGATAGTACAGTATTTCCTGGTAAGGTAAATATTTTTTTTTTACATTTTTAACAACATCATTACATCTTTACAGTTCAGCTCAATGCAGGAGGAAAGATGGCCCACTCCACTCAGGAGACAAATCTCATCCAGCCTCTCATGGCATGAGGAATCTGAGTATGAGCACCATACTCCTCCTGGCCATACACGTGGTACCAAATGGGACTCACCTTGGATCCTCTCACCAGAAGAACTTCCTACATTCTCCCCTGAATAACATGGGCCTTCAGATAGTAAGGAAGATCTCCCTGCACCAGAGTCACCCTCCACTCCTTTTGCTCTACCTACAGAGTGAGCTGGGTCTACAGAAGAAGATGGGCATACAGAAGATACCAAGAGATTGAATTAATGAGGTGATTTACAAAATATTTCAGAGCCTCCAGTTGGCTAGTGAGCAAAAAAACCTTATTGCCAACTGTTTTTATACCACAATTATAAAAGAATTATTAGTGCAGCAGGGAGGAAAAGCGACACCAGTTCCATCTGGCCCTTCTGCAGCCCCTGCTTCACCACCTCTGCCTCCTTCCTCTCAGCCTCCTCCATCTCCTCTCCATCTGGCTACTCCATCCCCTACCCTGAGAGTACTCCTCCTCCTCAACGAGAATCTCCAAGGAGGAAACAACAGAGGATGCCTGAACAAAGGGAACTAATGGAGCTATTTGTCCAATTAGAGCAGCAGGGAGGACAAGGCGCACCAGTTCTCTCTGGTCCTTCTACAGCCCCTGCATCACTACCTCTGCCTCCTTCATCTCAGCCTCCTCCATCTCCTCCCCATCTGGCTCCTCCATCCCCTACCTCTTAGAGTACTCCTCTTCCTCATCCATAATCAAGGAGGACATGACAAAGGAGCCTCCCTGTCATGGGAAGAGGGAAAAGAAGAGGAAATGATTTTTTCTTTATTTTTTATCTAATTGGTTTGTAATATTTTGTATGTGATAGTATAGTATGCGTACAACAGTGGGGCATACTCTGCGTTCAATGCTGCCCCTGTTCTTTGTTCTTGTGTTTTTTGTGTTTTTTTGGTGATGTGATCTAATTTTGTACTGTAGAGAAAATAATCCTTGTTAACTGAACCAGCATGATTTAACTCTAATCTGAGCAATGTTTGTAACATTTAATAAAGAAAATCTAGTTAAATTCTTGAAAAGAAAAATAACCTTTTTACATTGTATTGTTTAATAAACATGATATTGATAAACATTTATTTTAATGTCCCTTTAATTAAATAATGCATGCATACATTTCTTACATACTTTGCATAGTTGTCAAAATAACACTTGTATTTTATGACAAAATTGTTTAAATAATTCATTTTTGCTTTCTGGAATCTTAAACCAACGTTACATTTTGTTATAAAACATACAAATTTATAAAACAATATTTTCTGACATATTTAACCAAAAACATATATGAAGAATGTAAAGGATATATTAGTATTTGGATGTGAAATAGTTAGTGTTGTCCATTTGGCTAGAAGTCCAAATTCATTAAAATATTGGCTTTGAAATGTAAAGAAAATAATAAAAAAGGACACACTTATGCTTGATCTTGATAATATATTTATAACACTGTAAAACCACAGTAGCATTTACTTAAGAATTCACAATTACTTTATAGTTTATTATAACAAAAGATCACATTGCAAATTACGAAAATATAAAGAAGGTAATTTTTACATGAATGGAACTCATTAAAGACTTTTCAGCATGTCAGGGCCGTGATCCGATATACGGCGCAGGTTTCGGCGCAAGCGTGGAAACCTGCGCCGCCCGTAGTTTCAGCTCGCAACTCGAGTTATCTTATATACGGCGCCGTCAGATGCTAAAGTGCCGTAAGTCTGACAAACTAGCGATGTCCAGAAATCTGCGTAAGTACAAATTTCTGGAGTCGCCAGTGACTTATGGCACTTTAGAAACTGCCACCGCATAAAAAAACCTGACTAAGTTATTAAATCACCCGTACTGTCTAACACGCCTCCCAAACATAACCCAACATGTATACCCCTCTATCCGCAATCCCCCCTCTCACTCCTAACAATAAATATATTAACCCCTAAACCGCCCCTCCCGGGCCCCGCCACCACCTACATTATCTATATTACCCCCTAATGTGAGCCCCCTACCCCACCGCCACCTACATTAACTATGTTATCCCCTAATATGATCCCCCTACACCGCCGCCACCTATTTAAACTATATTAACCCCTAATATGATCCCCCTACACCGCTGCCACCTATTTAAACTATATTAACCCCTAATCTGACCCCCTTACATCGCCGCCACCTATATTAAAATTATTAACTCCTAATCTAATCCCCCTTACACCGCCGCCACCTATATTAAATATATTAACCTCTAATCTAATCCCCCTATACCGCCACCTATATTAAATTTATTAACCCCTAAAATACTAAAATTTGCCTACCACTAAACCTAAGTCTAACCCTACAAATAGCCCTGAAAAAGGCCTTTTTGCGTGGCATTGCCCCAAAGTAACCAGCTCTATTACCAGCCCTTAAAAGGGCCTTTTGCGGGGCATTGCCCCAAAGTAACCAGCTCTTTTACCAGCCCTTAAAAGGGCTTTTTGCAGGGCATTGTTACAAAGTAATCAGCTCTTTTGCCTGTAATCTAAATCCCCCTACACCGCCGCCACCTATATTAAATATATTAACACCTAATCTAATCCCCCTACACCGCCGCCACCTATATTAAATATATTAACTCCTAATCTAATCCCCCTACACCGCCGCCACCTATATTAACTATTATATTATATTAGGGTTAATATAGTTAATATAGTTATTATATTATATATATTAACTATATTAACCTTAATTATATTAGGGTTAATACAGTTAATATAGTTATTATATTATATATATTAACTATATTAACCCTATCTAACTCTAACACCACTAACTTAATTATGATTAGAATAGCCAATAGAATTACAGTAGCTCTTATTCTATTGGCCAATGGCTATTCAAATCAGCCAATAGAATTAAAGTAGCTCGCATCCGATTGGCTGATTTTGTAGTTTATTTAATTAATTTATTGATAGTGTAGGTATATTTGTAACTTAGGTTAGGATTTATTTTACAGGTAAATTGGTAATTATTTTAACTAGGTAGCTATTAAATAGTTATTAACTATTTAATAGCTATTGTACCTAGTTAAAATTAATACCAAGTTACCTGTAAAATAAATATAAACCCTAAAATAGCTACAATGTAATTATTAATTATATTGTAGCTATCTGAGGGTTTATTTTATAGGTAAGTATTTATTTTTAAATAGGAATAATTTAGTTAATATTATTAATATTATTTAGATTTATTTTAATAATAATTAAGTTAGTAGTGTTAAAGTTAGATAGAGTTATAATAATATAATTAGGGTTAATATAGTTAATATATATAATATAATAACTATATTAACTATTTATTTTAATAATAATTAAGTTAGGGGTGTTAGAGTTAGATAGGGTTAATATAGTTAATATATATAATATATTAACTATATTAACCCTAATATAATTAGGGTTAATATAGTTAATATAGGTGGCGGCGGTGTAGGGGGTTCAGATTAGGGGTTAATATATTTAATATAGGTGGTGTAGGGGGATTAGATTACATTACAGGCAAAAGAGCTGATTACTTTGTGACAATGCCCCGCAAAAAGCCCTTTTAAGGGCTGGTAAAAGAGCTGGTTACTTTGGGGCAATGCCCCGCAAAAGGCCCTTTTAAGGGCTGGTAATAGAGCTGGTTACTTTGGGGCAATGCCACACAAAAGGCCCTTTTCAGGGCTAATTGTAGGGTTAGACTTAGGTTTAGTGGTAGGCAAATTTTAGTATTTTAGGGGTTAATAAATTTAATATAGGTGGTGGTATAGGGGGATTAGATTAGGGGTTAATATATTTAATATAGGTGGCAGTGGTGTAGGGGGATTAGATTAGGGGGTAATATATTTATTATAGGTGGCGGCGGTGTAGGGGAATTAGATTAGGGGGTAATACATTTATTATAGGTGGCGGCGGTGTAGGGGGATTTAGATTACAGGCAAAAGAGCTGATTACTTTGTGACAATGCCCCGCAAAAAGCCCTTTTAAGGGCTGGTAAAAGAGCTGATTACTTTGAGGCAATGCCCCGCAAAAGGCCTTTTAAAGGGCTGGTAATAGAGCTGGTTACTTTGGGGCAATGCCAGGCAAAAAGCACTTTTCAGGGCTATTTTTAATTTAGTTTAGGGTAGGGACATTTTAGGGGGTAATACATTTATTATAGGTGGCGGCGGTGTAGGGGGATTAGATTAGGGGTTAATATATTTAATATAGGTGGCGGCGGGGTAGGGGGATTAGATTAGGGGTAATATAGTTAAAATAGGTGGCGGCGGGGTAGGGGGCTCACATTAGGGGGTAATAATTGTAATATAGATGGCGGCGGTGTAGGGGGATTACATTAGAGGTTAATAATTTTAATGAAGGTGGCGACGGTGTAGGGGGCTCACATTAGGGGGTTAGACATTTAATGTAGGTGGCGGCGGGGTCCGGGAGCGGCGGTTTAGGGGTTAAACACTTTATTAGGGAATGCGGCGGGGGATTGCGGTTGACAGGTAGATAGACATTGCGCATGCGTTAGGTGTTAGGTTTTATTTTGCAGCTAGTTTAGGGAGTTACGGGGCTCCAATAGACAGCTTAAGGCTTACTACGCCTGCAATTTGTGGCGAGGTGAAAATGAAGTAAGATTTCTCCATTTTCTCCATTTTCGCCACGTAAGTCCTTACGCTGTATATTGGATACCAAACTGCGCTGGTTTGGTATACCTGTCTATGGGCCAAAAAACTACGGCTGAAGACAGAAATATACGAGCGTAACTTCTATGTTACGCCGTATATGTGATACCAAACCAGCGCAAAATTTGGCGTTGCCGGCTTTTGTGGGCGACGATTTATATCGGATCGCGGCCCAGGTGCATATTTGAGGTAAATCAAAATAAAGGTAAACTGTCACTTTAATTGTTGTTCTAATTTTAGGTGAGTTTAGAATTAAACTTGTTGTGTGCGCATTATTGATAGTTCAGATGTAAATGTGTAAGCTATTTGTATTTATAAACATAGCATTGAGAAGCGACCATCTACACTTTCAATGCACTTGATAATTCCTGACTGAGTGTAAACTACACATAGCGTCTGCCATCTTGAAAATGTAATCTTTTTGCGCATGCGCACATATATACATGGTGTACAATATGTCATCTTCTTGCTCGCATGCGCAAAAAATATGGGGCGCGATCCGATATAGATCGTAGTTTGCGGCGCAAGCGAGGGAACCCCCGCCGCCCGTAGTTTCAGCTCACAAATCGAGCTATCCCATATACGGCGCCGTCAGATGCTGAAGTGCCATAAGTTGGATAAACCAGCGATGTCCAGAAATCTGCGTAAGTACAAATTTCTGGAGTCGCTAGTGACTTACGGCACTTTAGAAACTGCCGGCGCCTACAAAACCTGACTAAAGTATTAAATCTCCCGTACTGTCTAACACGCCTCCCAAACATAGCCCGACACGTATACCCCTCTATCCGCTATCCCCCCTGTTACAAACTGCTATTTGTAACTGGCCCTTTAAATGGAAAATTGCCCTGCTTCCCTGGATTGTAGAGAAGCCTATTTGCCAGCCTCCTTCCTCATGACTATGGCCCCTGGAAGATTGTGCCCCTGAAAATGTATTAACTTTTATTGGGTGTGTATGGCCCTTTAAGAACCGTATTGGGACATATTGTGACTTTGGTGAACAATGCCCCTTTAAGACTATGTCCCCAGACCTGTAAAATAACTTGTCCCTGGCTTTCTCGAACTTGGTTCAGTAAATAGGGCTTACTGAACCAAGTACCACACAGGCAGTCCACCCAGAAGTTAAAGTGTGCAGGCAATTTACCTCCCAAACCCGTCCTCAGCCCCGCATAACCAGCGGTCTGGACAGCCTTAGTCTGCCCCGAAAAGGGGTCAGACCGTGTCTGCCAGAGTGTTCCACAGAAAGGGAGCACTGTTACAAAAGCATTAGTTTTCATTGTGTACCATTAAGTTCTATGTGACAGACCCTTCAGTCAGAACTGAAAGAGTTAACTTTGTTCAGCTTCAAGAAGCTATTTTCTAAATACAAGTTTGCTGGCATCAGCTCTAATTAAGTTTAGTGATAAACATTCCCATTGTCTAATCACCTCCAGAGTCAGACTGCTAGTTGATAAGATGGACTGCATTGTTTTCTTGTGTGTAACATGTTATCTGCTGAAGTAATGTAATTCTATTGTGGCCTGTCAAAGGGCGTTGTCTCTCTATCTAAATGTACCAAATGTGTGATTGTGGATTTTATGCCTCCCCCTGAGAGTGTCCTTTTTGCATGTAACCTCAATAAAAACCAGGCTGGGTGTTCCATCACCTCAGACCTCTTCTGACCCTCTAACTTGCAGCCTTGACTCATGTTTGTAGGGGACAGCTATAATCACTACAGGGATTTCTATGCTCTTCATACTCCCTTAGCTACTGAGCTCTTGTAAGAGCTCTTGTTCCTGATCCTGCTTCGCTCTACAGAAGGAAGAGGTTCACCTACTGGAGCCTGGTCGTAGGTCCAGGGCGCAGAGCAGATGGCGAGATACCAGCCCAGCAGCGGTGGTTCATAGAGTCTGCATTACTTATGGTGGCTACGCAGTAGTTATGGTGTCTATGGTGCTGATGATCCTTTGGTGAGCGCTAGGAGCATCCTTTTCTACGGTCCAACTTCAAGCCAGCCTGGAGGCAACCGTAACACCCCCTCACTCTCCTAATAATAAAAAATGTATTAACCCCTAAACCGCTGCTCCCGGACCCGCCGCAATCCCTAATAAAGTTATTAACCCCTAAACTGCCGCTCCCGGTCCCCGCCGCCACCTACATTAACTACCCCCTAATGTGAGCCCCTTACACCGCCGCCAGCTACATTAACTAACCCCTAATGTGAGCCCCTTACACCGCCGCAAGCTACATTTACTACCCCCTAATGTGAGGTCCTACCCAGCTGCCAGCTATATTAAAATTATTAACCCCTAATTTAATCCCCCTACACCGCCGCCACCTATATTAAATTATTAACCCCTAATCTAATCCCCCTATACCGCCACCACCTATATTAAATTATTAACCCCTAATCTAATCCCCCTATACCACCGCCACCTATATTAAATTAATTAAACCCTAAAATACTAAACTATCCCTACCACTAAACCTAAGTCTAACCCTACAAATAGCCCTGAAAAGGGCTTTTTGCGTGGCATTACCCCAAAGTAAACAGCTATTTTGCTAGCCCTTAAAAGGACTTTTTGCGGGGCTTTGCCCCAAAGTAATCAGCTCTTTTACCAGCCCTTAAAAGGGCTTTTGGCAGGGCATTGTCACAAAGTAATCAGCTCTTTTGTCTATAATCTAAACCGCCGCCACCTATAATAAATGTATTACCCCCTAATCCAATCCCCCCTATACCGCCGCCACCTATAATAAATGTATTACCCCCTAATCTAATCCCCCTACACCGCCGCCACCTATATTAACTATCACCTAGATTTAGAGTTTGGCGTTAGCCGTCAAAACCAGCGTTAGGGGCTCCTAACGCTGTTTTTGGCCGCCCGCTGGTATTTAGAGTCAGTCAGAAAAAGGGTATAATGCTAACTTTTAAATACCGCAGATCCCCCTACGCCAATTGCGTATCCTATCTTTTCAATGGGATCTTTCTAACGCTGGTATTTACAGTCTTGGCTGAAGTGAAATCTAACGACAAGACTCCAGCCGAAGCAAAAAGTCAGGAGTTAAGAGCTTTATAGGCTAACGCCAGTTCATAAAGCTTTTAACTACTGTGCTCTAAAGTACACTAACACCCATAAACTAGCTATGTACCCCTAAACCGAGGACCCCTCACATCGCCGCCACTATAATTTTTTTAACCCCTAATCTGCCGACCGCACACCGCCGCAACCTACGTTATCCCTATGTACCCCTATTCTGCTGCCCCTAACACCGCCGACCCCTATATTATATTTATTAACCCCTAATCTGCCGCCCCCAACGTCAACGCCACCTACCTACACTTATTAACCCCTAATCTTCCGACCGGACCTCACCGCTACTATAATAAAGTTATTAACCCCTAATTTGCCTCACTCCCGCCTCAATAACCCTATAATAAATAGTATTAACCCCTAATCTGCCCTCCCTAACATCGCCGACACCTAACTTCAAGTATTAACCCCTAATCTGCCAACCGTACCTCACCGCTACTCTATTAAATTTATTAACCCCTAGAGCTAAGTCTAACCCTAACACTAACACCCCCTGAAGTTAAATATAATTTTTATCTAACGAAATAAATTAACTCTTATTAAATAAATTATTCCTATTTAAAGCTAAATACTTACCTGTAAAATAAACCCTAATAGAGCTACAATATAAATAATAATTATATTGTAGCTATTTTAGGATTAATATTTATTTTACAGGCAACTTTGTATTTATTTTAACCAGGTACAATAGCTATGAAATAGTTAATAACTATTTAATAGCTACCTAGTAAAAATAATTACAAAATTACCTGTAAAATAAATCCTAACCTAAGTTACAATTAAACCTAACACTACACTATCAATAAATTAATTAAATAAACTACCTACAATTATCTACAATTAAACCTAACACTACACTATCAATAAATTGATTAAATAAAATACCTACAAATAAATACAATTAAATAAACTAACTAAAGTACAAAAAATAAAAAAAGAACTAAGTTACAAAAAATAAAAAAATAATTTACAAACATTAGAAAAAGATTACAACAATTTTAAGCTAATTACACCTACTCTAAGCCCCCTACTAAAATAACAAAGCCCCCCCAAAATAAAAAAATGCCCTACCCTATTCTAAAATACAAATAGAAAAGCTCTTTTACCTTACCAGCCCTTAAAAGGGCCTTTTGCAGGGCATGCCCCTAAGAATTCAGCTCTTTTGGCTTTAAAAAAAAACATACAATACCCCCCCAACATTACAACCCACCACCCACATACCCCTAATCTAACCCAAACCCCCCTTAAATAAACCTAACACTAAGCCCCTGAAGATCTCCCTACCTTATCTTCACCACGCTGGGTATCACTGATCTGTCCAGAGGAGTCTCCGAAGTCTTCATCCAAGCCCAAGCGGGGGCTGAAGAAGTCCATCATCGGGCTGAAGAGGTCCATCATCCGGCTGAAGTCTTAATCCAAGTGGGGGCTGAAGAAGTCCATCATCGGGCTGAAGAGGTCCATCATCCGGCTGAAGTCTTGATCCAAGCGGGCGCTGAAGAGGTCCATCATCGGGCTGAAGTCTTTTATCAAGCGGCATCTTCAATCTTCATCCATCCGGAGTGGAGCGGAGCCATCTTCTTCCAGCCGAAGCGGATCCATCCTCTTCTACCGACGCCTATTCGCCGAATGACGGTTCCTTTAAATGACATCATCCAAGATGGCGTCCCTCGAATTCCGATTGGCTGATATGATTCTATCAGCCAATCGGAATTAAGTTAGGAAAATCAGCCAATTAGATTGAGCTCGCATTCTATTGGCTGTTCCGATCAGCCAATAGAATGCAAGCTCAATCTGATTGACTGATTGGATCAGCCAATCGGATTGAACTTGAATCTGATTGGCTGATTCCATCAGCCAATCAGAATTTTCCTAACTTAATTCCGATTGGCTGATAGAATCCTATCAGCCAATCGGAATTCGAGGGACGCCATCTTGGATGACGTCATTTAAAGGAACCGTCATTCGGCGAGTAGGCATCGGTAGAAGAGGATGGATCTGCGTCGGCTGGAAGAAGATGGCTCCGCTCTGCTCCGGATGGATGAAGATTGAAGATGCCGCTTGATAGAAGACTTCAGCCCGATGATGGACCTCTTCAGCGCCCGCTTGGATCAAGACTTCAGCCGGATGATGGACCTCTTCAGCCCGATGATGGACTTCTTCAGCCCCCGCTTGGGCTTGGATGAAGACTTCGGAGGCTTCTCTGGATGGATCGGTGATACCCGGCTTGGTAAAGATAAGGTAGGGAGATCTTCAGGGGCTTAGTGTTAGGTTTATTTAAGGGGGGTTTGGGTTAGATTAGGGGTATGTGGGTGGTGGGTTGTAATGTTGGGGGGGTATTGTATGTTTTTTTTTTACAGGCAAAAGAGCTGAATTCTTTGGGGCATGCCCCGCAAAAGGCCCTTTTAAGGGCTGGTAAGGTAAAAGAGCTTTTCTATTTGTATTTTAGAATAGGGTAGGGCATTTTTTTATTTTGGGGGGCTTTGTTATTTTATTAGGGGCTTAGAGTAGGTGTAATTAGCTTAAAATTGTTGTAATCTTTTTGTAATGTTTGTAAATTATTTTTTTATTTTTTGTAACTTAGTTCTTTTTTTATTTTTTGTACTTTAGTTAGTTTATTTAATTGTATTTATTTGTAGGTATTTTATTTAATCAATTTATTGATAGTGTAGTGTTAGGTTTAATTGTAGATAATTGTAGGTAGTTTATTTAATTAATTTATTGATAGTGTAGTGTTAGATTTAATTGTAACTTAGGTTAGGATTTATTTTACAGGTAATTTTGTAATTATTTTAACTAGGTAGCTATTAAATAGTTATTAACTATTTAATAGCTATTGTACCTGGTTAAAATAAATAAAAAGTTGCCTGTAAAATAAATATTAATCCTAAAATAGCTACAATATAATTATTATTTATATTGTAGCTATATTAGGGTTTATTTTACAGGTAAATATTTAGCTTTAGTTAGGATTAATTTATTTAATAAGAAATAATTTATTTTGTTAGATAAAAATTATATTTAAGTTAGGGGGGTGTTAGTGTTAGGGTTAGACTTAGCTTTAGGGGTTAATACATTTATTAGAGTAGCGGTGAGGTCCGGTCGGCAGATTAGGGGTTAATACTTGAAGTTATGTGTCAGTGATGTTAGGGAGGGCAAATTAGGGGTTAATACTATTTATTATAGTGTTAGTAAGGCGGATTAGGGGTTAATAACTTTATTATAGTAGCGGTGAGGTCCGGTCGGCAGATTAGAGGTTAATAAGTGTAGGCAGGTGGCGGCGACGTTGGGGGTGGCAGATTAGGGGTTAATAAATATAATATAGGGGTCGGCGGTGTTAGGGGCAGCAGATTAGGGGTACATAGGGATACTGTAGGTGGCGGCAGTATACGGAGCGGCAGATTAGGGGTTAATAATAATATGCAGGGGTCAGAGATAGCGGGGGCAGAAGATTAGGGGTTAATAAGTGTAAGGTTAGGGGTGTTTAGACTCGGGGTTCATGTTAGAGTGTTAGGTGCAGACGTAGGAAGTGTTTCCCCATAGGAAACCATGGGGCTGCGTTAGGAGCTGAACGCTGCTTTTTTGCAGGTGTTAGGTTTTTTTTTCAGCTCAAACGGCCCCATTGTTTCCTATGGGGGAATCGTGCACGAGCATGTTTTTGAAGCTGGCCGTGTCCGTAAGCACCGTTGGTATTTAGAGTTGCAGTGGCTGTAAATTATGCTCTACGCTCCCTTTTTGGAGCCTAACGCAGCCCTTCTGTGAACTCTAAATACCAGCGTTGTTTAAAAGGTGCGGGGGAAAAAAAGCCTGCGTAGCTAATGCACCCCTTTGGCCGCAGAACTCTAAATCTAGCCGTAAATAATTATATTAGGGTTAATATAGTTATTTTATTATATATATATTAAGTATAATAACCCTATCTAACTCTAACACCCCTAACTAAATTCTTATTAAAATAAATCAAATTAATATTAATATTATTAATTAAAATATTTCTATTTAAATCTAAATATTTACCTATAAAATAAACCCTAAGATAGCTACAATGTAATTAATAATTAGATTGTAGCTATTTTAGGGTTTATATTTTTTTTACAGGTAACTTGGTATTTATTTTAACTAGGTACAATAGCTATTAAATAGTTAATAACTATTTAATAGCTACCTTGTTAAAATAATTACCAATTTACCTGAAAAATAAATCCTAACCTAAGTTACAAATACACCTACACTATCAATAAATTAAATAAACTACAAATATCTAAACTAAAATACAATTAAATACACTAAACTAAATTACAAAAACAAACACTAAATTACAAAAAATAAAAAAAGATTACAAGAATTTTAAGCTAATTACACCTATTCTAAGCCCCCTAATAAAATAATAAAGCCCCCCCCCCAATAAAAAAATGCCCTACCCTATTCTAAATTAAAAATTAACCAGCTCTTTTACCAGCCCTTAAAAGGGCTTTTTGCGGTGCATGCCCCAAAGTAAACAGCTCTTTTGCCTGTAAAAAAACCCACAATAGCACCCCCCAACATTACAACCCACCACCCACATACCCCTACTCTAAACCCACCCTAACCCCCCTTAACAAAACCTAACACTAAGCCCCAGAAGATTTCCCTACCTTGAGTCGTCTTCACCCAGCCGGGCCAAACTCTTCATCCAATCCGGGCGATGTCTTCATCCAAGCGGCAAAGAAGAAGTCTTCCATCCGGGCGATGTCTTCATCCAAGCGGCAAAGAAGAAGTCTTCCATCCCGGCGATGTCTTCATCCAAGCGGCAAAGAAGAGGTCCTCCATCGGGGCGAAGTTTTCCTCCAAGCGGCATCTTCAATCTTCTTTCTTCAGACCTCCTACGCGGAACATCCAGCAGGCCCGACGACTGAACGACGAATGAAGTTTCCTTTAAATGACGTCATCCAAGATGGCGTCCATCGAATTCCAATTGGCTGATAGGATTCTATCAGCCAAACGGAATTAAGGTAAGAAAATCTGATTGGCTGATTAAATCAGCCAATCAGATTCAAGTTCAATCCGATTGGCTGATCCAATCAGCCAATCAGATTGAGCTTGCATTCTAATGGCTGCTCCGATCAGCCAATAGAATGCAAGCTCAATCTGATTGGCTGATTGGAACAGCCAATCGGATTGAACTTTAATCTGATCGGCTGATTGAATCAGCCAATCAGATTTTCTTACCTTAATTCCGATTGGCTGATAGAATCCTGTTCCGATCAGCCAATAGAATGCAAGCTCAATCTGATTGGCTGATTGGATCAGCCAATCGGATTGAACTTGAATCTGATTGGCTGATTGAATTAGCCAATCAGATTTTTATACCTTAATTCCGATTGGCTGATAGAATCTTATCAGCCAAACGGAATTTGACGGACGCCATCTTGGATGACGTCATTTAAAGGAAACTTCATTCGTCGTTCATTCGTCGGGCCAGCTGGATGTTCCGCGTCGGAGGGCTGAAGAAAGAAGATTGAAGATGGCGCTTGGAGGAAAACTTTACCCCGATGGAGGACATCTTCTTTGCCGCTTGGATGAAGACATCGCCGGGATGGAAGACTTCTTCTTTGCCGCTTGGATAAAGACATCGCTGGATGGAAGACTTCTTCTTTGCCGCTTGGATGAAGACATAACCCGGATTGGATGAAGAGTTCGGCCCGGCTGGGTGAAGATGACTCAAGGTAGGGAGATCTTCTGGGGCTTAGTGTTAGGTTTTTTTTAAGGGGGGTCTGGGTGGGTTTAGAGTAGGGGTAGGTGGGTGGTGGGTTGTAATGTTGGGGGGTGGTATTGTGTTTTGTTTACAGGCAAAATAGCTGTTTACTTTGGGGCATGCCCCGCAAAAAGCCCTTTTAAGGGCTGGTAAAAGAGCTGGTTAATTTTTAATTTAAAATAGGGTAGGGCATTTTTTTATTTTGGGGGCTTTATTATTTTATTAAGGGGCTTAGAATAGGTGTAATTAGCTTAAAATTCTTGGAATATTTTTTTATTTTTTGTAATTTAGTGTTTGTTTTTTTTGTAATTTAGTTTATTTAATTGTATTTTAGTTTAGATATTTGTAGTTTATTTAATTTATTGATAGTGTAGGTGTATTTGTAACTTATGTTAGGATTTATTTTACAGGTAAATTGGTAATTATTTTAACAAGGTAGCTATTAAATAGTTATTAACTATTTAATATCTATTGTACCTAGTTAAAATAAATACCAAGTTACCTGTAAAATAAATATTAACCCTAAAATAGCTACAATGTAATTATTAATTATATTGTAGCTATCTTAGGGTTTATTTTATAGGTAAGTATCTAGATTTAAATAGGAATAGTTTAATTAATAATATTGATATTAATTAGATTTATTTTAATAAGAATTTAGTTAGGGGTGTTAGAGTTTTATAGGGTTATTATACTTAATATATATATAATATAATAACTATATTAACTATATTAACCCTAATATAATTAGGGTTAATATAGTTAATATATATAATATAATAACTATATTAACTATATTAACCCTAATATAATTAGGGTTAATACAGTTAATATAGGTGGCGGCAGTATAGTGGGATTAGATTAGGGGGTAATGTATTTAATATAGGTGGCGGCGGTGTAGGGGGATTAGATTAGGGGTAATATAGTTAATATAGGTGTCGGCAGTGTAGGGGGATCAGATTAGGGGGTAACACATTTATTATAGGTGGCGGCGGTGTAGGGGGATTTAGATTAGATGCAAAAGAGCTGATTACTTTGTGACAAAGCCCCGCTAAAAGCCCTTTTAAGGGCTGGTAAAAGAGCTGATTACTTAGGGCAATGGCCCGCAAAAAGCCCTTTTAAGGGCTGGCAATAGAGCTGTTTAGGGTAATGCCATGCAAAAAGCCCTTTTCAGGGCTATTTGTAGGGTTAGACTTAGGTTTAGTGGTAGGGATAGTTTAGTATTTTAGGGGTTAAATCATTTAATATAGGTGGCGGCGGTATAGGGGGATTAGGGGTTAATAATTTAATATAGGTGGCGGCGGTATAGGGGGATTAGATTAGGGGTTAATGTATTTAATATAGATGGCGGCGGTATAGTGGGATTAGATTAGGGGTTAATAATTTTAATATAGCTGGCGGCGGGGTAGGAGCTCACATTAGGGGGTAGTTAATGTAGGTGGCGGTGGTGTAAGGGGCTCACATTAGGGGGTAGTTAATGTAGGTGGCGGCGGTGTAAGGGGCTCACATTAGGGGGTAGGTAATGTAGATGGCGGCGGTGTAAGGGGCTCACAGTAGGGGGTTATACATTTAATGTAGGTGGCGGCGGGGTCCGGGAGCGGCGGTTTAGGGGTTAAATACTTTATTAGGGATTGCGACGGGGGATCGCGGTTGACAGGTAGATAGACATTGCGCATGCGTTAGGTGTTAGGTTTTATTTAGCAGCTAGTTTAGGGAGTTACAGGGCTCCAATAGACAGCGTAAGGCTTACTACGCCTGCAATTTATGTCGAGATGAAAATGGAGTAGAATTTCTCCATTTTCGCCATGTAAGTATATTGGATACCAAACTGCGCTGGTTTGGTATACCTGTCTATGGCCCAAAAAACTACGGCCGAAGGCAGAAATATACGAGCGTAACTTCTAGGTTACGCCGTATATGTGATACCAAACCAGCGCAAAATTTGGCGTTGCTGGCTTTTGCAGCCGACGCTGCATATCGGATCAGGCCCATGATCTCTAAAACATGTTGTACACGCTTAGTAATTTGAACTGTATCCATGAAACCACACAATATATTAATTAGCAAGACAAGCAGATTTAAACTATTAATTAAGTGTAGCCTACACAGTGCATCATCAAGTATTTTATATTCAAATATTTTTTAAAAAACCTAAGTGCTATGTAAAAACTGCTAATGTAGTATTTACATAGTGCAATACTCAATGTTTGAAAATCCCACATATGTGTGCGCGCATTGTCATTTTGCTTTAAATATGGCATTTGCATAATGTACTTTTCATACACTTTTTACATAGCACTTATGTGTGCAGTGTTTTTAAAGGGACAGTCAACACCAGAATGTTTGTTGTTTTAAATATAGAAAATCCCTTAATTACCAATTCCCCAGTTTTGCATAACCAACACATTTATAATTATACACGTTTTACCTCTGTAATTACCTTGTATCTAAGCCTTAACAGACTGCCCCCTTATTTCAGTTCTTTTGACAGACTTGCATTTTAGCCAATCAGAGCTGTCTCCATGGTAAATTCACGTGCATGAGCTCAATGTTATCTATATGAAACACGTGAACTAATACCCTATAGTGGTGAAAAACTATTAAAATGCATTAAGATTAGAGGCGGCCTTCAAGGTCTAAGAAATTAGCATATGAACCTCCTAGGTTTAGCTTTCAACTAAGAATACCAAGAGAACAAAGCAAAATTGGTGATAAAAGTAAATTGGAAAGCTGTTTAAAATTGCATGCCCTATTTGAAACATGAAAGTTTTTTTTGGACTTGACTGTCCCTTTAAATTCAATCGTAGCATAAAGGATGCTCATTGTTAATTCGCTCCTTTTATTTATCTTGGTCAATAAAAGTTTGGTTTTCAATATGCGTGTCATTAGTAGTCATGTTGTGAACCTAAAAATTTAGGTTCGCGAACGGCGGACTCGAACTTCCGCAAATGTTCTCGAACCGGGCGAACCGCCATTGACTTCAATAGGCAGGCAAACTTTAAAACCCACAAGGACTCTTTCTGGCCACAATAGTGATGGAAAAGTTGTTTCAAGGGGACTAACACCTGGACTGTGGCATGCCGGAGGGGGATCCATGGCAAAACTCCCACGGAAAATTACATAGTTGATGCAGAGTCTGGTTTTAACCCATAAAGGGCCTAAATCACCTAACATTCCTAAATTGTTTGGAATAACGTGCTTTAAAACATTAGGTATGATGTTGTATCGATCAGGTAGTGTTAGGGTTACGCCCGCTTCACAGTGACAGACCAAACTCCCCGTGTAACGCACCGCAAACAACCGCAAACAGTCCATTTGCACAACCACAAGATAGATAGATTTGATAGATAGATACATTGAAGGCAACTTCAATTAGATTACACTAGCAGACTGATGTTTCACAGTCAAAAAATATATTTTTTTAAATATTTACACTACTGTTATAACAAATATGATTGGTGGCACTAGTTGGCAAGTGGGCCTGGCACACACGCTGGGAGGAAGGCAACTGCAATTAGATTACACTAGATGACTGATGTTTCTCAGTCAAAAAAGTTTTTATTTTAAATATTTACAATACTGTTATAACAAATATGATTGGTGGCACTAGTTGGCAAGTGGGTCTGGCACACACGCTGGCAGGCAGGCAACTGCAATTAGATTACACTAGATGACTGATGTTTCTCAGTCAAAAAAGTTTTTATTTTAAATATTTACAATACTGTTATAACAAATATGATTGGTGGCACTAGTTGACAAGTGGGCCTGGCACACACGCTGGCAGGCAGGCAACTGCAATTCAATTACACTAGCAGACTGATGATTCACAGTCAAAAAAGTTTTTATTTAAAATATTTACACTACTGTTATAGCAAATATGATTTGTGGCACTAGTTGGAAAGTGGGCCTTGCACACATCCTGGCAGACAGGCAACTGCGATTAAATAACAATAGCAGACTGATGTAAAAGTTTTTTTTTTTTAAAAAGTTACACTAATGTTACAACAGATAGGAGTGATGGCACTCAGGATAGAAGTAGGCAAAGTATGTGCTGGCAGCCTGACTCACAGGCTGGCACTAGTGGCAGGCTGGCCTGGCAAATAAAATTAAATAACACTAGAAGACTGATGTAAAAAATTTTTTTTTACAAAATTTAAACTAATGTTACACCAGATAGGAGTGGTGGAAAAAAGAGCTATTAATCACACTATATGATGTAGGCCTGACACACAGGCCTGATGGAAAATTAAATTAGATTACACTAGCAAAATGATTTAAAAGTTTTTTTTTTTAAATTTACAATAATGTTAAGCAGATATGAGTGGTGGCTGGCACAGCAATTAACCACAGTATATGTGTGTAAGCCTGACACACAGGCCTGATAGAAAATGAAATTAGATTACACTAGCAAAATGATTTAAAAGTTTTGTTGTTTAAATTTACACTAATGTTAAGCAGATATGAGTGGTGACTGGCACAGAGCAATTAACCACAGTATATGTGTGTGAGCCTGAGACACAGGCCTGATAGAAAATGAAATTAGATTACACTAGCAAAATGATTTAAAAGTTTTGTTGGTTAAATTTACACTAATGTTAAGCAGATATCAGTTGTGGCACTAATCACAGTATATGCTGTGAGCCTCACATACAGGCTGAAAGCCAGGCAAATGCAAATTAAATTACAAATAAAAAAAAAAAAAAAAGACTGAAGTTATAGCCCTAAAAAGGGCTTTTTGGGGTGCTGTCTTAAAGCAGAGATTAGATGAGTCCTTCAGGACTGTAGTGGACACTAAATACACTAGCCTAGCTATCTATTTCCCTATAATGTCAGCAGCAGCAACACTAAAGCTCCTCTCACTAACGGCTAGATTTGGAGTTTGGCGGTAAAAGGGCTGTTAACGCTCCGCGGGTTTATTTCTGGCCGCACCATAAATTTAACTCTGGTATCGAGAGTTCAAACAAATGCTGCGTTAGGCTCCAAAAAAGGAGCGTAGAGCATTTTTACCGCAAATACAACTCTCGATACCAGAGTTGCTTACGGACGCGGCCGGCCTCAAAAACGTGCTCGTGCACGATTCTCCCATAGGAAACAATGGGGCTGTTTGAGCTGAAAAAAAAACCTAACACCTGCAAAAAAGCAGCGTTCAGCTCCTAACGCAGCCCCATTGTTTCCTATGGGGAAACACTTCCTACGTCTGCACCTAACACTCTAACATGTACCCCGAGTCTAAACACCCCTAGCCTTACACTTATTAACCCCTAATCTGCCGCCCCCGCTATCGCTGACCCCTGCATTACACTTTTAACCCCTAATCTGCCGCTCCGTAAACCGCCGCCACCTACGTTATCCCTATGTACCCCTAATCTGCTGCCCTAACATCGCCGACCCCTATGTTATATTTATTAACCCCTAATCTGCCCCCCACAACGTCGCCGACACCTACCTACACTTATTAACCCCTAATCTGCCGACCGGACCTGAGCGCTACTATAATAAAGTTATTAACCCCTAATCCGCCTCACTAACCCTATCATAAATAGTATTAACCCCTAATCTGCCCTCCCTAACATCGCCGACACCTACCTTCAATTATTAACCCCTAATCTGCCGACCGGAGCTCACCGCTATTCTAATAAATGTATTAACCCCTAAAGCTAAGTCTAACCCTAACACTAACACCCCCCTAAGTTAAATATAATTTTTATCTAACGAAATAAATTAACTCTTATTAAATAAATGATTCCTATTTAAAGCTAAATACTTACCTGTAAAATAAATCCTAATATAGCTACAATATAAATTATAATTATATTATAGCTATTTTAGGATTTATATTTATTTTACAGGCAACTTTGTAATTATTTTAACCAGGTACAATAGCTATTAAATAGTTAAGAACTATTTAATAGTTACCTAGTTAAAATAATTACAAATTTACCTGTAAAATAAATCCTAACCTAAGTTATAATTAAACCTAACACTACCCTATCAATAAAATAATTAAATAAACTACCTACAATTACCTACAATTAACCTAACACTACACTATCAATAAATTAATTAAACACAATTGCTACAAATAAATACAATTAAATAAACTATCTAAAGTACAAAAAATAAAAAAGAACTAAGTTACAGAAAATAAAAAAATATTTACAAACATAAGAAAAATATTACAACAATTTTAAACTAATTACACCTACTCTAAGCCCCCTAATAAAATAACAAAGACCCCCAAAATAAAAAATTCCCTACCCTATTCTAAAATACAAAAATTACAAGCTCTTTTACCTTACCAGCCCTGAACAGGGCCCTTTGCGGGGCATGCCCCAAGAATTTCAGCTCTTTTGCCTGTAAAAAAAAAAACATACAATACCCCCCCCCCCCAACATTACAACCCACCACCCACATACCCCTAATCTAACCCAAACCCCCTTAAATAAACCTAACACTAATCCCCTGAAGATCTTCCTACCTTGTCTTCACCATCCAGGTATCACCGATCCGTCCTGGCTCCAAGATCTTCATCCAACCCAAGCGGGGGTTGGCGATCCATAATCCGGTGCTCCAAAGTCTTCCTCCTATCCGGCAAGAAGAGGACATCCGGACCGGCAAACATCTTCTCCAAGCGGCATCTTCTATGTTCTTCCATCCGATGACGACCGGCTCCATCTTGAAGACCTCCAGCGCGGATCCATCCTCTTCTTCCGACGACTAGACGACGAATGACGGTTCCTTTAAGGGACGTCATCCAAGATGGCGTCCCTCGAATTCCGATTGGCTGATAGGATTCTATCAGCCAATCGGAATTAAGGTAGGAATTTTCTGATTGGCTGATGGAATCAGCCAATCAGAATCAAGTTCAATCCGATTGGCTGATCCAATCAGCCAATCAGATTGAGCTCGCATTGTATTGGCTGATCGGAACAGCCAATAGAATGCGAGCTCAATCTGATTGGCTGATTGGATCAGCCAATCGGATTGAACTTGATTCTGATTGGCTGATTCCATCAGCCAATCAGAAAATTCCTACCTTAATTCCGATTGGCTGATAGAATCCTATCAGCCAATCGGAATTCGAGGGACGCCATCTTGGATGACGTCCCTTAAAGGAACCGTCATTCGTCGTCTAGTCGTCGGAAGAAGAGGATGGATCCGCGCTGGAGGTCTTCAAGATGGAGCCGGTCGTCATCGGATGGAAGAACATAGAAGATGCCGCTTGGAGAAGATGTTTGCCGGTCCGGATGTCCTCTTCTTGCCGGATAGGAGGAAGACTTTGGACCCTCTTCTGGACTTCTTCAGTGGATGTCTAGCCCCCGCTTGGGTTGGATGAAGATCTTGGAGCCAGGACGGATCGGTGAACCTGGCATGGTGAAGACAAGGTAGGAAGATCATCAGGGGCTTAGTGTTAGGTTTATTTAAGGGGGGTTTGGGTTAGATTAGGGGTATGTGGGTGGTGGGTTGTAATGTTGGGGGGGGGGGGGTATTGTATGTTTTCTTTTACAGGCAAAAGAGCTGAACTTCTTGGGGCATGCCCCGCAAAGGGCCCTGTTCAGGGCTGGTAAGGTAAAAGAGCTTGTAACTTTTTAAATTTAGAATAGGGTAGGGAATTTTTTATTTTGGGGGTCTTTGTTATTTTATTAGGGGGCTTAGAGTAGGTGTAATTAGTTTAAAATTGTTGTAATATTTTTCTTATGTTTGTAAATATTTTTTTATTTTCTGTAACTTAGTTCTTTTTTATTTTTTGTACTTTAGATAGTTTATTTAATTGTATTTATTTGTAGCAATTGTGTTTAATTAATTTATTGATAGTGTAGTGTTAGGTTAATTGTAGGTAATTGTAGGTAGTTTATTTAATTATTTTATTGATAGGGTAGTGTTAGGTTTAATTATATCTTAGGTTAGGATTTATTTTACAGGTAAATTTGTAATTATTTTAACTAGGTAACTATTAAATAGTTCTTAACTATTTAATAGCTATTGTACCTGGTTAAAATAAATACAAAGTTACCTGTAAAATAAATATTAATCCTAAAATAGCTACAATGTAATTATAATTTATATTGTAGCTATATTAGGATTTATTTTACAGGTAAGTATTTAGCTTTAAATAGGAATCATTTATTTAATAAGAGTTAATTTATTTCGTTAGATAAAAATTATATTTAACTTAGGGGGGTGTTAGTGTTAGGGTTAGACTTAGCTTTAGGGGTTAATCCATTTATTAGAATAGCGGTGAGCTCCGGTCGGCAGATTAGGGGTTAATAATTGAAGGTAGGTGTCGGCGATGTTAGGGAGGGCAGATTAGGGGTTAATACTATTTATGATAGGGTTAGTGAGGCGGATTAGGGGTTAATAACTTTATTATAGTAGCGCTCAGGTCCGCTCGGCAGATTAGGGGTTAATAAGTGTAGGTAGGTGTCGGCGACGTTGTGGGGGGCAGATTAGGGGTTAATAAATATAACATAGGGGTCGGCGATGTTAGGGGCAGAAGATTAGGGGTACATATGGATAACGTAGGTGGCGGCGATTTGCGGTCGGAAGATTAGGGGTTAATTATTTTAAGTAGCTTGCGGCGACGTTGTGTGGGGCAAGTTAGGGGTTAATAAATATAATATAGGGGTCGGCGGGGTTAGGGGCAGCAGATTAGGGTTACATAAGTATAACGTAGGTGGCGGTCGGCAGATTAGGGGTTAAAAATTTTAATCGAGTGGCGGCGATGTGGGGGACCTCGGTTTAGGGGTACATAGGTAGTTTATGGGTGTTAGTGTAGTTTAGGGTACAGTAGTTAAGAGCTTTATAAACCGGCGTTAGCCAGAAAGCTCTTAACTCCTGCTATTTTCAGGCGGCTGGAATATTGTCGTTAGAGCTCTAACGCTCACTGCAGAAACGACTCTAAATACCAGCGTTAGAAAGATCCCATTGAAAAGATAGGCTACGCAAATGGCGTAGGGGGATCTGCGGTATGGAAAAGTCGCGGCTGTAAAGTGAGCGTTAGACCCTTTAATCACTGACTCCAAATACCAGCGGGCGCCCAAAACCAGCGTTAGGAGCCTCTAACGCTGGTTTTGACGGCTACCGCCGAACTCTAAATCTAGGCCTAAGAAAGCAAGATCGTAATGAATCTAAAATGGCTGCTGCCAAGGAGCTGGGAGGGTCTGTGAGGGAGTGTCTGCTGCTGATTGGCTCAAATGTGTCAGAAGGCTGTGACATACAGGGTCAAAGTTTCCTCAATGATGACACATAGGGGGCGTATCGAACATCGCATATGTTCACCCGCAGCGGCGAACGCGAACAAGCTATGTTCGCCGGGAACTGTTCTCCGGCGAACAGTTTGCGACATCACTAGTCATTAGCAATAATAAGTGTTCAGGTTTGAAAAAATACACTTTGTGCTGATTTGTTGTTTTTAAAGGGCCAGTGTATTATATTGTTGGAAGCATTGTATAATCGGATCTCAAATATAACTGGTAAATAGACACTTCTGAAATTTTCATTGTGTGGTTAAAGTGACCTTAAACACTTATTTTACATATCATGATTTAATTAAAGTATGCAGTTTTACTCAACTTTAAATGTAATGATATTATGTAATCAAATTCATTCTCTTGATGTCCTTTGTTAAACCCTTAATGACCAAGGACGTGCAAGGAACGTCCTACAAAAAAACACCCTTAACGACCAAGGATCGCTTCCAGCTGCTTCCAGGGTATTGCAGTACTGCCTCGATATTCAGGCATGCCTGCAATAAGTTTTTTACCCTACCGATGCAGAGAGAGCCACTTGGTGGCCCTCTTTGCATCGGCCATCGATGGGGACAATTGTGTGTGGGTGGGAGCTGCAGTCGGGAGGCAGGTGGACGGCCCATCGATGATGACATCCGTCCATAATGTCTCTGATCCGGTTCCGTGAGTCACGAGGTTGCGGCAGGGGGGGGACGGGGCGTTGTGTGCATGCATGTGCGCGTGCCTGCGTGCGTCGCATTTACCGGCCATAACATTTAAAGTAATGGAAAGGAGGGAGAGAGAGGGTGCAATCAAACGTGCTGGGGAAGGGATCTGGGAGGGTGGGTAGGGTATTGAGGGGGGGCAGCTGCACTACAGAAAATATATTTTTTTAATTTAAAAAATAAATAAACACATTTTTTTGGGCAAATTTTGTACTGGCAGCAGCTGCCAGTACCCAAGATGGCGGCAAGCAGGTAGAGGGGGGAGGGTTAGAGAGCTGTATGGGGGGATCAAGGAGGTTGGGGGCTAAGGGGGGATCCTACACAGCAGAATATGTAAATATGCACGAAAAAAAACTAAAAAGAAATTAAACATACCTTTTATTTTAGTACTGGCAGACTTTCTACCAGTACTTAAGATGGCAGGGACAATTGTGGGGTGGGAGAGGGAAGAGAGCTGTTTGGGAGGGATCAGGGGTGGGATGTGTCAGGTGAGAGGCGGATCTCTACACTAAAGCTAAAATTAACCCTGCAAGCTCCCTACAAGCTGCCTAATTAACCCCTTCACTGCTGGACATAATTCACATGTGGTGCACAGTATCATTTAGCCGGCTTCTAATTACCAAAAAACAACTCCAAAGCCATATATGTCTGCTATTTCTGAACAAAGGGGACCCAGAGAAGCATTTACAACCATTTGTGCCATAATTGCACAAGCTGTTTGTAAATAATTTCAGTGAGAAACCTATAATTTGTGAAAAAGTGAACAATTTTTTTATTTGATGGCATTTGACGGTGAAATGGTGGCATGAAATATATAAAAATGGGCCTAGATCATTACTTTGGGTTGTCTACTACACTACACTAAAGCTAACATTAACCCTACAAGCTCCCTACAAGCTCTCTAATTAACCCCTTCATTGCTGGGCATAATACACGTGTGGTGCACAGTGGCATTTAGCGGCCTTCTAATCACCAAAAAGCAATGCTAAAGCCATATATGTCTGCTATTTTTGAACAAAGGGGATCCCACAGAAGCATTTACAACAATTTGTGCCATAATTGCATAAGCTGTTTTTAAATAATTTCAGTGAGAAACCTAAAATTGTGAAAAATTTAATGATTTTTGTTTATTTGATCGCATTTGGCGGTGATATGGTGGAATGAAATATACCAAAATGAGCCTAGATCAATACTTGGGGGTGTCTACTACACTACTCTAAAGCTAAAATTAACCCTACATGCTCCCTAATTAACCCCTTCACTGCTGGGCATAACACACGTGTGGTGCGCAGCGGCATTTAGTGACCTTCTAATTACCATAAAGCAATTATAAATAACACTAGTCCTAAAGCCCATGTACACGGGCCATTTTTTGCAGTACAGCGGTTCCACCCTTCGCTCTCTCTCTATACCCCCTCTATTTTGCTCTTTCCCCCCTCTCTTTTGCTCTCTCTCCCCCTCTCTCTATTTTGCTCTCTCCCCCCTCTATTTTGCTCCCTCACTTTTGCGCTCTCTCTCTCTCCCTCTCTCTTTTGCTCTCTCTCCCCCTCTGTTTTGCTGTCTCTCTCCCTCTCTTTTGCTCTCTCTATCCCCCCTCTTTTGCTCTCTCCCCCTCTCTTTTTCTCTCTCTCTCCCTCTCTTTTGCTCTCTTTATCCCCCCTCTTTTGCTCTCTCTCTCTCTCTCTCTCTCTCTCTCTCTCCTCTCTCTCTTTTGCTCTCTCTCCCCCTCTATTTTGCTCTCTCCCTATCCCCCCTCTTTGCTCTCTCTATCCCCCATCTTTTGCTCTCTCTCTCTTTCTCTCCTTTCTTTTGCTCTCTTTCCCCCCTCTTTTTTGCTGTCTCTCTCCCCCTCTCTTTTGCTCTCTCTCCCCCCTCTCTTATGCTCTCTCTCTCCCCCCCTCTTTTGCTCTCTCTCTCCCCTCTCTTTTGCTCTCTCTCTCTCCCCCTCTCTTCCCCCCTTTTGCACTCTCTCTCCCTTCTCTTTTGCGCTCTCCCCCTCTCTCTTTTGCTCTCTCCCCCTCTCTTTTGCTCTCTCTCCCCTCTCATTTGCTCTCTCCCCCCTCTCTCTTTTGCAGGCTCTCTCCCCTCTCTTTTGCTCTCTCTCTCCCTTTTTCTCCCCCTCTCTTTTGCTGTCTCTCTCCCTCTCTTTTGCTCTCTCTCTCTATCTCCCCTCTCTTTTGCTCTCTCTCTCTCCCCCTCTCTTTTGCTCTTTCACTCCCCCTCTCTTTTGCTCTCTCTCGCCTCTCTTTTGCTCTCTCTCCCCCCTTTCTTATGCACGCTTTATCTCTCATCTCTTTTGCACCTTTCCCCCTCTCTTTTGCTCTCTCTCCTCTCTCTTTTGTTCTCTCTATCCCCTTTTATCCCCCTTTCATTTGTTGTCTTTCTCCCTCTCTTTTGCTCTCTCTATCTACCCTCTCTTTTGCTCTCTCTCCCATCTCTTTTGCTCTCCCCCCTCTCTTATGCACGCTTTATCTCTCTTCTCTTTTGCGCCTTTCCCCCTATGCTTTGCTCTCTCTCCTCTCTCTTTTGTTTTCTCTCTCCCCTTTTATCCCCCTCTCGTTTTTTGTCTTTCTCCCTCTCTTTTGCTCTCTCTATCTACCCTCTCTTTTGCTCTCTCTCCCCTCTCTTTTGTTCTCTCTCTCTCTCCCCTTTTACCCCCCTCTCGTTTGTTGTCTTTCTCACTCTCTTTTGCTCTCTCTATCTACTCTCTCTTTTGCTCTCTCTCCCCTCTCTTTTGCTCTCTCTCCCCCCTCTCCCCCCTCTCTTTTGCACGCTCCTTTCCCCCTCTCTTTTGCTCGCTCTCCCCTCTCTTTTATTCTCTCTCTCCCCTTTTACCCCCCTCTCGTTTGTTGTCTTTCTCACTCTCTTTTGCTCTCTCTATCTACTCTCTCTCTCTCCCCTCTCTTTTGCTCCCTCTCCCCCCTCTCCCCCCTCTCTTTTGCACGCTCTCTCTTTTCTCTTTTGCACCTTTCCCCATCTCTTTTGCTCTCTCTCTCCCCTTTTCTCCCCCTCTCTTTTGCTGTCTCTGTCCCTCTCTATTGCTCTCTCTATCTCCCCTCTCTTTGGCTCTCTCTACCCTCTCTTTTGCTCTCTCTCTTACTCCCCCTCTCTTTCCCCCTTCTTTTGTGCTCTCTCTCTCCCCTCTCTTTTGCGCTCTCCCCCCTCTATTTTGCTCTCTCTCCCCTCTCTTTTGGTCTCTCTCTCTCCCCCCTCTCTTCCCCCCTCTTTTGCTCTCTCTCTCACCTTTCTTTTGCTCTCTTCCCCCCTCTCTTTTGCTGCCTCTCTCCTCCTCTCTTTTGCACTCTCTCCCCATCTCTTATGCTCTCTCTCTCCCCCCCTTTTGCTCTCTCTCTCCCCTCTCTTCTGCTCTCTCTCTCCCCCTCTCTTCCCCATCCTCTCTTCCCCCCTTTTGCACTCTCCCCCCTCTCTTTTGCGCTTCCCCCCTCTCTTTTGCTCTCTCCCCCTCTCTTTTGCTCTCTCTCCCCTCTCTTTTGCTCTCTCTCTCCCCCTCTCTCTTTTGCTTTCTCTCTCCCTTTTTGTCCCCCTCTCTTTTGCTGTCTCTCTCCCTCTCTTTTGCTCTCTCACTCCCCCTCTCTTTTGCTCTCTCTCCCCTCTCTTTTGCTCTCTCTCCCCCTCTCTTATGCACGCTTTTTCTCTCTTCTCTTTTGCACCTTTCCCCCGCTCTTTTGCTCTCTCTCCTCTCTCTTTTGTTCTCTCTCTCCCCTTTTATCCCCCTCTCTTTGTTGTCTTTCTCCCTCTCTTTTGCTCTCTCTATCTACCCTCTCTTTTGCTCTCTCTCCCCCTCTCTTTTGCACGTTCTCTCTTTTCTCGTTTGAGTCTTTCCCAATCTCTTTTGCTCTCTCTCTCCCCTTTTCTCCCCCTCTCTTTTGCTGTCTCTGTCCCTCTCTTTTGCTCTCTCTCCCCTCTCTTTTGCTCTCTCTCCCCTCTCTTTTGCTCTCTCTCCCCCTGGTCTCTCTAGCACTACTTGCACTTATTGGCCACCGCTGGACGCACACTCTCAGATCAGATCCAAATCACTGTCTGACTGAGCTGCTGAGAAAGGCTGGCACCGGCACTGAGTGACAACATCCGGCACGCGGCTGCACTACACTGATGCAGTGTGCCGTGTCCACATGGCACTCAGAGGCTGTCATACCTTGTCATCAGGAGGGAGAGTGGGCTTGTCATCGGTGGATTCCCAGGCCCATACCATGACCCCCCCCGCCAATCCAACTGAGTGACCGAGGCAGGCTAGCCAGTGTCCAGACTCTCTTTTTGCTCTCTCTCTTACTCCCCCTCTCTTTCCCCCTTCTTTTGTGCTCTCTCTTTCCCCTCTCTTTTGCACTCTCCCCCCTCTCATTTGCTCTCTCTCCCCTCTCTTTTGGTCTCTCTCTCTCCCCTCCCTCTTCCCCCCCCTCTTTTGCTCTCTCTCTCACCTTTCTTTTTCTCTCTTTCCCCTTCTCTTTTGCTGTCTCTCTCCCCCTCTCTTTTGCTCTCTCTGCCCATCTCTTATGCTCTCTCTCTCCCCCCCTTTTGCTCTCTCTCTCCCCTCTCTTTTGCTCTCTCTCTCTCCCCCTCTCTTCCCCACCCTCTCTTCCCCCCTTTTGCACTCTCTCCCCTCTCTTTTGCTCTCTCCCCCCTCTCTCTTTTGCTTTCTCTCTCCCTTTTTGTCCCCCTCTCTTTTGCTGTCTCTCTCCCTCTCTTTTGCTCTCTCTATCTCTTTTCTCTTTTGCTCTCTCTCTCCCCCTCTTTCTTGCTCTCTCACTCCCCCTCTCTTTTGCTCTCTCTCCTCTCTTTTGCTTTCTCTCCCCCTCTCTTATGCACGCTTCATCTCTCTTCTCTTTTGCGCCTTTCCCCCTATGCTTTGCTCTCTCTCCTCTCTCTTTTGTTTTCTCTCTCCCCTTTTATCCCCCTCTCGTTTTTTGCCTTTCTCCCTCTCTTTTGCTCTCTCTCCCCTCTCTTTTGTTCTCTCTCTCTCCCCTTTTACCCCCTCTCGTTTGTTGTCTTTCTCACTCTCTTTTGCTCTCTCTATCTACTCTCTCTTTTGCTCTCTCTCCCCTCTCTTTTGCTCTCTCTCCCCCCTCTCCCCCCTCTCTTTTGCACGCTCCTTTCCCCCTCTCTTTTGCTCGCTCTCCCCTCTCTTTTGTTCTCTCTCTCCCCTTTTACCCCCCTCTCATTTGTTGTCTTTCTCACTCTCTTTTGCTCTCTCTATCTACTCTCTCTTTTCCTCTCTCTCCCCTCTCTTTTGCTCTCTCTCCCCCCTCTCCCGCCTCTCTTTTGCACGCTCTCTCTTTTCTATTTTGCACCTTTCCCCATCTCTTTTGCTCTCTCTCTCGCCTTTTCTCCCCCTCTCTTTTGCTGTCTCTGTCCCTCTCTATTGCTCTCTCTATCTCCCCTCTCTTTGGCTCTCTCTCCCCTCTCTTTTGCTCTCTCTCTTACTCCACCTCTCTTTCCCCCTTCTTTTATGCTCTCTCTCTCCCCTCTCTTTTGCGCTCTCCCTACTCTATTTTGCTCTCTCTCCCCTCTCTTTTGGTCTCTCTCTCTCCCCCCTCTCTTCCCCTCTCTTTTGCTCTCTCTCCCCTCTCTTTTGCTCTCTCTCTCCCCCTCTCTCTTTTGCTTTCTCTCTCCCTTTTTGTCCCCCTCTCTTTTGCTGTCTCTCTCCCTCTCTTTTGCTCTCTCTATCTCTTTTCTCTTTTACTTTCTCTCTCCCCCTCTCTTTTGCTCTCTCACTCCCCCTCTCTTTTGCTCTCTCTCCCCTCTCTTTTGCTCTCTCTCCCCCTCTCTTATGCACGCTTTTTCTCTCTTCTCTTTTGCACCTTTACCCCGCTCTTTTGCTCTCTCTCCTCTCTCTTTTGTTCTCTCTCTCCCCTTTTATCCCCCTCTCGTTTGTTGTCTTTCTCCCTCTCTTTTGCTCTCTCTATCTACCCTCTCTTTTGCTCTCTCTCCCCCTCTCTTTTGCACGTTCTCTCTTTTCTCTTTTGCGTCTTTCCCCATCTCTTTTGCTCTCTCTCTCCCCTTTTCTCCCCCTCTCTTTTGCTGTCTCTGTCCCTCTCTTTTGCTCTCTCTCCCCTCTCTTTTGCGCTCTCCCCCCTCTCTTTTGCTCTCTCTCCCCTCTCTTTTGGTCTCTCTCCCCCTGGTCTCTCTAGCACTACTTGCACTTATTGGCCGCCGCTGGCAGCACACTCTCAGATCAGATCCAAATCACTGTCTGACTGAGCTGCTGAGAAAGGCTGGCACCGGCACTGAGTGACAACATCCGGCACGCGGCTGCACTACACTGATGCAGTGTGCCGTGTCCACATGGCACTCAGAGGCTGTCAGACCTTGTCATCAGGAGGGAGAGTGGGCTTGTCATCGGTGGATTCCCAGGCCCATACCATGACCCCCCCCGCCAATGCAACTGAGTGACCGAGGCAGGCTAGCCAGTGTCCAGACTCTCTTTTTGCTCTCTCTCTTACTCCCCCTCTCTTTCTCCCTTCTTTTGTGCTCTCTCTCTCCCCTCTCTTTTGCGCTCTCCCCCCTCTCATTTGCTCTCTCTCCCCTCTCTTTTGGTCTCTCTCTCTCTCCCCCCCTCTTCCCCCCCTCTTTTGCTCTCTCTCTCACCTTTCTTTTGCTCTCTTCCCCCCTCTCTTTTGCTGTCTCTCTCCCCCTCTCTTTTGCTCTCTCTCCCCATCTCTTATGCTCTCTCTCTCCCCCCCCTTTTGCTCTCTCTCTCCCCTCTCTTTTGCTCTCTCTCTCTCCCTCTCTTCCCCACCCTCTCTTCCCCCCTTTTGCACTCTCTCCCCTCTCTTTTGCGCTCCCCCCTCTCTTTTGCTCTCTCCCCCTCTCTTTTGCTCTCTCTCCCCTCTCTTTTGCTCTCTCTCTCCCCCTCTCTCTTTTGCTTTTTCTCTCCCTTTTTGTCCCCCTCTCTTTTGCTGTCTCTCTCCCTCTCTTTTGCTCTCTCTATCTCTTTTCTCTTTTGCTCTCTCTCTCCCCCTCTCTCTTGCTCTCTCACTCCCCCTCTCTTTTGCTCTCTCTCTCCTCTCTTTTGCTTTCTCTCCCCCTCTCTTATGCACGCTTCATCTCTCTTCTCTTTTGTGCCTTTCCCCCTATGCTTTGCTCTCTCTCCTCTCTCTTTTGTTTTCTCTCTCCCCTTTTATCCCCCTCTCGTTTTTTGCTTTTCTCCCTCTCTTTTGCTCTCTCTCCCCTCTCTTTTGTTCTCTCTCTCTCCCCTTTTACCCCCCGCTCGTTTGTTGTCTTTCTCACTCTCTTTTGCTCTCTCTATCTACTCTCTCTTTTGCTCTCTCTCCCCTCTCTTTTGCTCTCTCTCCCCCCTCTCCCCCCTCTCTTTTGCACGCTCCTTTCCCCCTCTCTTTTGCTCGCTCTCCCCTCTCTTTTGTTCTCTCTCTCCCCTTTTACCCCCCTCTCATTTGTTGTCTTTCTCACTCTCTTTTGCTCTCTCTATCTACTCTCTCTTTTCCTCTCTCTCCCCTCTCTTTTGCTCTCTCTCCCCCCTCTCCCGCCTCTCTTTTGCACGCTCTCTCTTTTCTCTTTTGCACCTTTCCCCATCTCTTTTGCTCTCTCTCTCGCCTTTTCTCCCCCTCTCTTTTGCTGTCTCTGTCCCTCTCTATTGCTCTCTCTATCTCCCCTCTCTTTGGCTCTCTCTCCCCTCTCTTTTGCTCTCTGTCTTACTCCACCTCTCTTTCCCCCTTCTTTTGTGCTCTCTCTCTCCCCTCTCTTTTGCGCTCTCCCCACTCTATTTTGCTCTCTCTCCCCTCTCTTTTGGTCTCTCTCTCTCCCCCCTCTCTTCCCCTCTCTTTTGCTCTCTCTCCCCTCTCTTTTGCTCTCTCTCTCCCCCTCTCTCTTTTGCTTTCTCTCTCCCTTTTTGTCCCCCTCTCTTTTGCTGTCTCTCTCCCTCTCTTTTGCTCTCTCTATCTCTTTTCTCTTTTACTTTCTCTCTCCCCCTCTCTTTTGCTCTCTCACTCCCCCTCTCTTTTGCTCTCTCTCCCCTCTCTTTTGCTCTCTCTCCCCCTCTCTTATGCATGCTTTTTTCTCTCTTCTCTTTTGCACCTTTCCCCCGCTCTTTTGCTCTCTCTCCTCTCTCTTTTGTCCTCTCTCTCCCCTTTTATCCCCCTCTCGTTTGTTGTCTTTCTCCCTCTCTTTTGCTCTCTCTATCTACCCTCTCTTTTGCTCTCTCTCCCCCTCTCTTTTGCACGTTCTCTCTTTTCTCTTTTGCGTCTTTCCCCATCTCTTTTGCTCTCTCTCTCCCCTTTTCTCCCCCTCTCTTTTGCTGTCTCTGTCCCTCTCTTTTGCTCTCTCTCCCCTCTCTTTTGCGCTCTCCCCCCTCTCTTTTGCTCTCTCTCCCCTCTCTTTTGGTCTCTCTCCCCCTGGTCTCTCTAGCACTACTTGCACTTATTGGCCGCTGCTGGCCGCACACTCTCAGATCAGATCCAAATCACTGTCTGACTGAGCTGCTGAGAAAGGCTGGCACCGGCACTGAGTGACAACATCCGGCACGTGGCTGCACTACACTGATGCAGTGTGCCGTGTCCACATGGCACTCAGAGGCTGTCAGACCTTGTCATCAGGAGGGAGAGTGGGCTTGTCATCGGTGGATTCCCAGGCCCATACCATGACCCCCCCGCCAATCCAACTGAGTGACCGAGGCAGGCTAGCCAGTGTCCAGACTCTCTTTTTGCTCTCTCTCTTACTCCCCCTCTCTTTCCCCCTTCTTTTGTGCTCTCTCTCTCCCCTCTCTTTTGCACTCTCCCCCCTCTCATTTGCTCTCTCTCCCCTCTCTTTTGGTCTCTCTCTCCCCCCTCTTCCCCCCCTCTTTTGCTCTCTCTCTCACCTTTCTTTTGCTCTCTTCCCCCCTCTCTTTTGCTGTCTCTCTCCCCCTCTCTTTTGCTCTCTCTCCCCATCTCTTATGCTCTCTCTCTCCCCCCCTTTTGCTCTCTCTCTCCCCTCTCTTTTGCTCTCTCTCTCCCCCTCTCTTCCCCACCCTCTCTTCCCCCCTTTTGCTCTCTCTCTCCCCTCTCTTTTGCGCTCCCCCTCTCTTTTGCTCTCTCCCCCTCTCTTTTGCTCTCTCTCCCCTCTCTTTTGCTCTCTCTCTCCCCCTCTCTCTTTTGCTTTCTCTCTCCCTTTTTGTCCCCCTCTCTTTTGCTGTCTCTCTCCCTCTCTTTTTCTCTCTCTATCTCTTTTCTCTTTTGCTCTCTCTCTCCCCCTCTCTCTTGCTCTCTCACTCCCCCTCTCTTTTGCTCTCTCTCCTCTCTCTTTTGTTCTCTCTCTCCCCTTTTATCCCCCTCTCGTTTGTTGTCTTTCTCCCTCTCTTTTGCTCTCTCTATCTACCCTCTCATTTGCTCTCTCTCCCCTCTCTTTTGCTCTCTCTCCCCCCTCTCCCCCTCTCTTTTGCACGTTCTCTCTTTTCTCTTTTGCGCCTTTCCCCATCTCTTTTGCTCTCTCCCCTTTTCTCCCCCTCTATTTTGCTGTCTCTGTCCCTCTCTTTTGCTCTCTCTCTCCCCTCTCTTTTGCGCTCTCCCCCCTCTCTTTTGCTCTCTCTCCCCTCTCTTTTGGTCTCTCTCCCCCCTGTAATTTGTACTCTCCCTCCCCTTTCTCCCCCCTCCTTTCTGTTGTCTCTCTCCCTCTCGTTTGCTCTCTCTATCCCCCCTCTTTTGCTCCCTCTATCCCCCTCTTTTGCTTTCTCTCTCTATCCCCCCTCTTATGAGCTCTCTTACATCCATCGTCCGTCCAGCCCTGCCTGGCCCTGCCCACGTCACACCCGGCGCAGTCTGTGTAACGCCTGTCCCCACCCAGCCCCGCCCGCAATATGCCCAACCCCATCCACGTCACACATCCCTCACACCCGGTTAGCCCCAGATGCCAGCCAGGTTAGTCTTTTGAAGGCCAGGTGTGTTTGTCCTCGCGCAGTCTGTACTGCGCATGACAGCTTCGGACAAACACACTTGGCCTTTTATATTATAGGATTATACTGCCACTTAGTTATAACATTAAAATCAACTTACTCAACAATTTCATTTAAAATGACACAGTGATGTGTTAAATGTTTCATATACACTATACATATTACTCTAAATTAGAATAATAGTGTAGAAGACATAATGTTTGCCAGAGAAACATATACCTAAAGGAAAACTAATAGATCCAATTCTCTGTTTAAACCCTTAGTGTACATTGTATCCAATTTATGGATCCAAAAAGCCTCCCTTTGTTTTAAAAGGCATTCTCTCCTGCCACAACTCCTAGGTACTTCAATCTGATCAATTATTTGCCATCTAAATAGGCTATTCTTTTGTCCATATTCTACAAAATGACATGCTACAGGGGCCTGTTTTTATTTTTTTTCTAATATTAGACTTGTGTTGGTTGAACCTTTCTTTCATCTTATGTGTCTAATTTAAAAGAACAAGCCACCAATCACTATCCCGGGTTTATTAACCTCTTAATGCATTGTACATAACATTAAACTGCCACCTAGTGATAACATTAAAATCAACTTACTGAACAATATTGTTTCAAATGAAACACTTATGAACATTAAAAACGCTTGTCATCGGTGGATTCCCAGGCCCATACCATGACCCCCCCGCCAATCCAACTGAGTGACCGAGGCAGGCTAGCCAGTGTCCAGACTCTCTTTTTGCTCTCTCTCTTACTCCCCCTCTCTTTCCCCCTTCTTTTGTGCTCTCTCTCTCCCCTCTCTTTTGCGCTCTCCCCCCTCTCATTTGCTCTCTCTCCCCTCTCTTTTGGTCTCTCTCTCTCTCCCCCCCTCTTCCCCCCCTCTTTTGCTCTCTCTCTCACCTTTCTTTTGCTCTCTTCCCCCCTCTCTTTTGCTGTCTCTCTCCCCCTCTCTTTTGCTCTCTCTCCCCATCTCTTATGCTCTCTCTCTCCCCCCCTTTTGCTCTCTCTCTCCCCTCTCTTTTGCTCTCTCTCTCCCCCTCTCTTCCCCACCCTCTCTTCCCCCCTTTTGCTCTCTCTCTCCCCTCTCTTTTGCGCTCCCCCCTCTCTTTTGCTCTCTCCCCCTCTCTTTTGCTCTCTCTCCCCTCTCTTTTGCTCTCTCTCTCCCCCTCTCTCTTTTGCTTTCTCTCTCCCTTTTTGTCCCCCTCTCTTTTGCTGTCTCTCTCCCTCTCTTTTGCTCTCTCTATCTCTTTTCTCTTTTGCTCTCTCTCTCCCCCTCTCTCTTGCTCTCTCACTCCCCCTCTCTTTTGCTCTCTCTCCTCTCTCTTTTGTTCTCTCTCTCCCCTTTTATCCCCCTCTCGTTTGTTGTCTTTCTCCCTCTCTTTTGCTCTCTCTATCTACCCTCTCATTTGCTCTCTCTCCCCTCTCTTTTGCTCTCTCTCCCCCCTCTCCCCCTCTCTTTTGCACGTTCTCTCTTTTCTCTTTTGCGCCTTTCCCCATCTCTTTTGCTCTCTCCCCTTTTCTCCCCCTCTCTTTTGCTGTCTCTGTCCCTCTCTTTTGCTCTCTCTCTCCCCTCTCTTTTGCGCTCTCCCCCCTCTCCCCTCTCTTTTGCGCTCTCCCCCCTCTCTTTTGCTCTCTCTCCCCTCTCTTTTGGTCTCTCTCCCCCCTGTAATTTGTACTCTCCCTCCCCTTTCTCCCCCCTCCTTTCTGTTGTCTCTCTCCCTCTCGTTTGCTCTCTCTATCCCCCCTCTTTTGCTCCCTCTATCCCCCTCTTTTGCTTTCTCTCTCTATCCCCCCTCTTTTGAGCTCTCTTACATCCATCGTCCGTCCAGCCCTGCCTGGCCCTGCCCACGTCACACCCGGCGCAGTCTGTGTAACGCCTGTCCCCACCCAGCCCCGCCCGCAATATGCCCAACCCCATCCACGTCACACATCCCTCACACCCGGTTAGCCCCAGATGCCAGCCAGGTTAGTCTTTTGAAGGCCAGGTGTGTTTGTCCTCGCGCAGTCTGTACTGCGCATGACAGCTTCGGACAAACACACTTGGCCTTTTATATTATAGGATTATACTGCCACTTAGTTATAACATTAAAATCAACTTACTCAACAATTTCATTTAAAATGACACAGTGATGTGTTAAATGTTTCATATACACTATACATATTACTCTAAATTAGAATAATAGTGTAGAAGACATAATGTTTGCCAGAGAAACATATACCTAAAGGAAAACTAATAGATCCAATTCTCTGTTTAAACAATTAGTGTACATTGTATCCAATTTATGGATCCAAAAAGCCTCCCTTTGTTTTAAAAGGCATTCTCTCCTGCCACAACTCCTAGGTACTTCAATCTGATCAATTATTTGCCATCTAAATAGGCTATTCTTTTGTCCATATTCTACAAAATGACATGCTACAGGGGCCTGTTTATATTTTTTTTCTAATATTAGACTTGTGTTGGTTGAACCTTTCTTTCATCTTATGTGTCTAATTTAAAAGAACAAGCCACCAATCACTATCCCGGGTTTATTAACCTCTTAATGCATTGTACATAACATTAAACTGCCACCTAGTGATAACATTAAAATCAACTTACTGAACAATATTGTTTCAAATGAAACACTTATGAACATTAAAAACTCTTAATTTTGTTAAAAAACAAAATAAAACTTTCTTTTTTTTTGTCCCCCATTCATAATATGCATGTGTGCATTGCACACAAACTGCACATTAAGAGAATGAAAGTGTTTGTGGGTTAGTATACCCTTTCCTGGACCCAATGAGCATGCAGAGCAATATGGGTGTAGTCTATTGCCCCTAGCACATTTGGTATGCCACCCATATTATAGAAGTCCCTCTTGAAGTGTCTCCAATAATCCTCAGTGTGAGGGAATCCTATAAAGACATGGCTTTTGTTGGTGATGGCATTCAGAAACTTTCCAGATACCACAGAGAAGGTGCTTTGAGACAAACCGCTCAAATACCCCTTTGTGGACTGATAGTTTCTGGATGCCAACACATGTATGCACAGGCCCAGACTGAACATTGGGCATACCGGGTAGTCCCGCCCACTGTGACCGCATTCAACAATTTTTTTGACAACTGAGATTTTTTTTTAAATATATGTTATGTATTAAAAGTTTATTTTATTGTGTATGTGTACCAGTATAGCTGCCCTGAATTAAACAATGAATCATCATGCACTAGCTAGCACTACTTGCACTTATTGGCCGCCGCTGGCCGCACACTCTCAGATCAGATCCATCCGATCACTGTCTGACTGAGCTGCTGAGAAAGACTGGCACCGGCACTGAGTGACAACATCCGGCACGCGGCTGCACTACACTGATGCTGTGTGCCGTGTCCACATGGCACTCAGAGGCTGTCAGACCTTGCCATCAGGAGGGAGAGCGGGCTTGTCATCTGTGGTTTCCCAGGCCCATACCATGACCCCCCCCGCCAATCCAACTGAGTGACCGAGGCAGGCTAGCCAGTGTCCAGACTCAGCTGGTGGACCATGGCCAGATGAGCAGTGAGGACCTTTTTTTTTCTCCCTATTAGTAGTCCAGTTTTACTCCACCGTGGTTGACTATGGGGGATTGAATATAGAATTTACATGTACCACCATGTCACATGTTTTTGCCGCAGCCTGCATTAACAGCTTAACGGTCTGGGTTTTTTTTTTGGGGTTTTTTTTAGACTAGCTGCAGTAGCGTGCCTACCAGACACCCTCCATGATGAAAAAAATATATTTTTTTTTAATTTGACAAAATTAAAGGGACACTGAACCCAAATTTTTTCTTTCGTGATTCAGATAGAGCATGAAATTTTAAGAAACTGTCTCATTTACTCCTATTATCACATTTTCTTCATTCTCTTGATATCTTTATTTGAAATGCAAGAATGTAAGTTTTGATGCCAGCCCATTTTTGGTGAACAACCTGGGTTATTCTTGCTAATTTGTTGGTGGATAAATTCATCCACCAATAAAAAAGTGCTGTGCAGAAAGCTGAACCCCAAAAAAAGCTTAGATGCATTCTTTTTCAAATAAAGATAGCAAGAGAATTAAGGAAAATTGATAATAGGAGTAAATTAGAAAGTTGCTTAAATTTGCATTCTCTAGAAAAATTGTATTCGGAGAGGTTCCGGAGGAGGGGCATGTGCACTGGTCTTGTTGTGCAAAGCCCCAGAGCCCTGCAAGTGGAGCCACTGACGGTTTCTCGCACCAGACACAATAGAGACTGGGGTCAATTCTTGAAGGGAAGCTGGACTTCTCTAATGCATCTTTCCAGCTGGCCTTCTAAAAAGGTGCCTTGGAGCCCAATTGAGTTTAACTCAGCACCAGGACTCCTGGAGGTAATAAATCAATCAACGTCAGTCCCCCCCTCCCATGGTTGCTGCGTGAGTGGGGTAGATAGCCACGTCTTGGAGGAGAATCTCTCCCATATTTAAATACAAAACTTCCTGTTATGTGCTGTGTTGTCCCCCTCCCAGTGGAGCAGGGTGAGGGAGAAAGTCAGTAAGCGCTGCAAGAGTCCGGAGCTGTAGGCTAAAAGCTTACCAATTACGAGGTGAAGCAGTCTCTCAAGCTATCTGAAAAACTCTCTCCACCCAGCGGGGTTGCGAAAAGGAACTGAGTAGTGCTGCTGACTACATCGGGTTACCTGGGTATAAACTACCATCCTTCGAGAGGAAACGTTTCTAATAATCTGGTTACCGACTCCCTCCCATGGATGTTGCGAGAGGGAGCTGATCAGCAAGTTAAGGGAGCCCGGTTTTGCGGGCAGAAACTGCATTAGACTCCAACCTAAATATCATCACCTTGAGACTGCCTCCCTCCCACTGGTGTTGCGAGAGGGAGTCGGTAGTTAATACGGAGCAATCTGGAAACTGCAATCTGAGTTCTCGCCATCCCGCATCACATAGGTAGCTCCTTCCTTCTCCTCAGAGTTGGTAAAAGTGGCTTAAATATACCTTAGCGGCTCGCTACAAAACAGCTTACCTGAAGCTCCCCCCTCCCATGGGTGCTGAGTGAGGGGGGATAGGATTTGCATGTATTAAACCCTCCTGTACATGGTGAGACTCTTCGTAACAATTTAAAACCCAATCCCTCCCTCGCTACCTGGCGGACCATCTGAATTCAGGCTGGGTGAGTGTGCCGTATGAACTCACCCGGGTCTGCTAGTAAGATGAAGGGGGAAGATTGGTCTAATTAACGAAGAAAGTCATAGTAGGGAAGAATTATGGAGGGGTAGTGGTGGAAAAGGGGGTACAACAACAACATTACAGAAAATGAGGAATCAAGGCAAATCCATATATGAACTATCAAACAGGAGCAGAATTGAAACACCAGCTGGTAATTACAGCTGGTAACCAATTTAAATTAATCATACTCTGGTTTAGCCAAGAAATTGTGTTTTAATACTGTCTGAACTAGACGTCTTATATGTGAAAAGAGAGTAAGTTCTAGGAAAGGGGGAAGGAGGGGAAGAGGAAGAGAAAAAATCTTCTTCTAAAATATTAATCTGTGGGTAGCACTTAATGGATATATATATATATATATATAAATAGAAAATAAGAAAAGTTATGTCGGTGGTTAACCCGTGAGAAGCCGTATATAGTATGATAAAAGGCAGTCCTCAGCTCTCAATAATTCGTTATCATAAGCATAAGCATAAGCACTTGTATATATCTGAGCAATATCAATGCACTTAGAAATGGATTAGTGTCCGTATCAAACTTTAGTCATAAGTCCTATATGAAAAGCATACGTGAATATGCCGACTCACCCGCTTTGATCCTCAGTAGAATTTCACGAGTATCCACACTTCGCGGAAATGAAGCTGTAACTTGCTCCAACTACTCGTGGAAAGAAACTCAACAGGAATGTAAACTTACGGCCGCCGCTGACAACGTACTGCTCCTGCAGTGACTCCGGTCAGGTAACTTCCTTCCAAGCCGTTTCCAGTATTCCTCTGAGATTTTAGGCAGTTAGATCCAATCTGCCAATGGCGATCCAGATGCGGGGTCACGTGATGAACAATTGACCAATCATGTGCAATGCTCATACCTGCTGCTTGTCTGCTTAGCTGGAGCTCTGTATCGGGTAAATCAATAGGTCTGCCTGGGGTTGCCTGTAAATACTTGCAGATGAGGGGTACCATGTACAGGATTCCTTGTAATCCTATCAAGACATGTAGAATAGAAAAAGAAGAAGCGGTCCCGACATCCAATAAGTTAAAACAACAGCTTTATTTAGTCCATTTAAAATTTTAACATGGGTCACACAGTAAAAAATAGGTTTTACGCGTTTCGGCTTAGTGCCGTACTCATAAACCTCAGGTTTATGAGTACGGCACTGAGCCGAAACGCGTAAAACCTATTTTTTACTGTGTGACCCATGTTAAAATTTTAAATGGACTAAATAAAGCTGTTGTTTTAACTTATTGGATGTCGGGACCGCTTCTTCTTTTTCTATTCTACATATATATATATATATATATATATATATATATATACATAGAGATCTTAGTGTTAACTGAGTTACATTGGATAAGTGTTATAGTAAAAATTGCTACAGACCTACCACTATATAGTTCAGTTAGAACAAATGTAAATAAGGACTGCATGTAGGGAAAGCCTTGTACCATAAACTGCTACAGAAAATTCCTTTTCCCTTGTGGTTAAATTCTGGTTAAGGTTGGAAGTTTAGCTTTGGATATGCTCAACAATTGCAGCTGACATTATACCAAAATTGGCTCAATATATTGGGATTATTTGAAAAACTAACGGCTAGATTATGAGTTTTGCGGTAAGCTTAAAAAGCAGCGTTAACAGGTCCTAATGCTGCTTTTTCACTACCGCTGATATTACGAGTCTTGCAGGTTTAGGGGCAGCGCACACTTCTTTGGCCTTACCGCAAACCGACTTACGTAAAGTTCGTAACCCCGTTTTTCTATGGGATTTCCATAGCGCTGGAGTTTGTCCTGGGAGGCCAAAAAGTGAGCGGTACAGCCTATCCCGTCAAGATTCGCAACGCATTCTAAAGTCAGTAGTTATGAGTTTTACGCTACAAAGCTGTAGCATAAAACTCATAACTAAAGTGCTAAAAAGTACACTAACACCCATAAACTACCTATTAACCCCTAAACCAAGGCCCTCACGCATTGCAAACACTATAATAAAATTTTTAACCCCTAATCTGCCGCTCCAGACATCTCCGCCACTAGAATAAACATATTAACCCCTAAACCGCCGCACTCCCGCCTCGCAAACGCTAGTTAAATATTATTAACCCCTAATCTGCTGCCCCTAACATCGCCGCCACCTACATTATACTTATTAACCCCTAATCTGTACCCCTAACATTGCCACAACCTACATTATCTTTATTAACCCCTAATCTGCCGCCCCTAACATCGCCACCACCTACATTATATTTATTAACCCCTAATCTGATGCCCCCAACATCGCTGCCACCTACCTACATTTATTAACCCCTAATCTGCCGTCCCCAACGTCGCCGCCACTATTCTAAATTTATTAACCCTTTAAACCTAAGTCTAACCCTAACACCCCCCTAACTTAAATATAATTTAAATAAATCTAATTAAAATTACTATCATTACCTAAATAATTCCTATTTAAAACTAAATACTTACCTATAAAATAAACCCTAAGATAGCTACAATATAACTAATAGTTACATTGTATCTAGCTTAGGGTTTATTTTTATTTTACAGGCAAGTTTGTATTTATTTTAACTAGGTAGAATAGTTATTAAATAGTTATTAACTATTTAATAACTACCTAGCTAAAATAAATACAAATTTACCTGTAAGATAAAACCTAACCTAAGTTACACTAACACCTAACACACTACAATTAAATAAATTCCATACATTAAATACAATTAAATAAATTAAATTAAATTAGCTAAATCACAACCCCCCCCCCACTAAATTACAGAAAATAAAAAACAAATTACAAGATATTTAAACTAATTACACTTAATCTAATAGCCCTATCAAAATAAAAAAAGCCTACCCAAAATAAAAAAAACCCTAGCCTAAACTACCAATAGCCCTTAATAGGGCATTTTGCGGGGCATTGCCCCAAAGAAATCAGCTCTTTTACCTGTAAAAAATATACAAACAAACCACCCAACAGTAAAACCCCCCACCCACACAACAAACCCCCCAAATAAAAGACTAACTAAAAAAACCTAAGCTCCCCATTGCATCAGCCATTAGGATTTTTTCTACCTTAATTCTGATTGGCTGATAGAATTCTATCAGCCAATTAGAATCTAAGGGACGCCATCTTGGATGACGTCATTTAAAGGTACCTTTATTCATCGTTGCTCCGTCAGATGAAGAGGATGCTCCACTTCGGATGTCTTTAAGATGGACCCGCTCCACGCCAGAAGGATGAAGACAGAAGATGCCGTCTGGATGAAGACTTCTGCCCATCTGGAGGACCACTTCTGCCCGTCTGGAGGACCACTTCTGCCAGGTTCGTTGAGGACATCTTGCCGCTTGGATGAAGACTTCTCCCGGTAAGTCAATCTTCGGGGGTTAGTGTTAGGATTTTTTTAAGGGTGTATTGGGTGGGTTTATTTTTTAGGTTAGGGTTTTTTTGGGCCTACAATAGAGCTAAATGCCCTTTTAAATGCAATGCCCATCCAAATGTCCTTTTCAGGGCAATGGGGAGCTTAGGTTTTTTAGTTTGGCTTTTATTTGGGGGGTTGGTTGTGTGGGTGGTGGGTTTTACTGTTGGGGGGGTTGTTTGTATTTTTTTTACAGGTAAAAGAGCTGATTTCTTTGGGGCAATGCCCTGCAAAATGCCCTTTTAAGGGCTTTTGGTAGTTTAGTTTAGGCTAGGGTTTTTTTATTTTGTGGGGGGCTTTTTTATTTTGATAGGGCTATTAGATTAGGTGTAATTAGTTTAAAGATCTTGTAATTTGTTTTTTATTTTCTGTAATTTAGTGTTTTTTTGTTGTGATTTAGCTAATTTATTTAATGTATTTAATTTTATTTAATTTAGGTAATTTATTTAATTGTAGTGTAGTGTTAGGTGTTAGTGTAACTTAGGTTAGGTTTTATTTTACAGGTAAATTTGTATTTATTTTAGCTAGGTAGTTAGTAAATAGTTAATAACTATTTAATAACTATTCTACCTAGTTAAAATAAATACAAACTTGCCTGTAAAATAAAAATAAACCCTAAGCTAGCTACAATGTAACTATTAGTTATATTGTAGCTAGCTTAGGGTTTATTTTATAGGTAAGTATTTAGTTTTAAATAGGAATAATTTAGTTAATGATAGTTATTTTATTTAGATTTATTTAAATTATATTTAAGTTAGGGGGTGTTAGGGTTAAAGTTAGACTTAGATTTAGGGGTTAATAACTTTAATATAGTGGCGGCGACGTTGGTGGTGGAAGATTAGGGGTTAATAAAAATGTAGGTAGGTTTCGGCAATGTTCGGGCCGGCAGATTAGGGGTAAATAATATTTAACTAATGTTTGCGAGGCGGGAGTGCAGTGGTTTAGGGCTTAATATATTTATTATAGTGGCAGCGATATCCGGTTCGGCAGATTAAGGGTTAAATATTTTATTTTAGTGTTTGCGTTGTGGGAGGGGCCTCGGTTTAGGGGTTAATAGGTAGTTTATGGGTGTTAATGTACTTTTTAGCACTTTAGTTAAGAGTTTTATGCTATGGCGTTGTAGTGTAAAACTCTTAACTACTGACTTTAAAATGTGGTACCGGCTTGACAGGAGAGGGTCTACCGCTCACTTTTTAGAAGACTCATAATACCAGCACTATGCAAGTCCCATTGAAAAAAGAGGATACACAATTGACGTAAGTGAATTTGCGGTATTTCCGAGTCCGGGCAAAAAAGTGAGCAGTTCACCTGTACCTTCAAGACTCGTAATACCAGCGGGCTTTAAAAAGCAGCGTTGGGACCGGCCAACGCTGCTTTTTCAGCCCAACGCAAGACTCGTAATCTAGCCGATTGATTCTAATAACTGATTAAGCAGGTTAGAAATAGAAGCTGCTGGGTTAATAGGTTCTAAATTAGTACACTGATCGCTATCTTGTCCCAGGGCTTTGGGTCACTTTAGGTATTCACACTATTAAACTGAATTGTTTTCCTTAAATTAACCCCTCACAGCACCCCCTTTTCCCCCAATTTTTTCTTTTTAAAATTCACTTTCGGATAAGTCCTTCACTTATTAGCTGTTCTTTATTCTTTTTCTCTATAATTTCTCTCTGCTCTTACATATGGATAAATCCCTCACTTCACCTCCCATCACGAATAGACTGTATCCAGATATGGCATCCAAGCACAGGGACTTAAGAAATTATAACTACTGCTTCAAATATCTCAAATGTAATGTCAAGTCAGGAAGTACAAGCAATAGTCTCTAATATAATTGATGCTATAACACCCAAAGATCAGAAATTAAGCATGACATCTTGTCCCTGACCTCAGAAGTCAGACAATTTTCCAAAATGCTATCAGAAGCCGAACAGAGAATCTCTGACTTGGAAGATGTGACTAATTCATATCTCCCAAAAGTTGATAGTAATCAAATGGAACTGGTGAAAATACAAGCCAAATTGGAAGATCTTGAAAATAGATCTAGAAGAAATAATTTAAGAATTATAGGGGTGCCGGAATCTAGCCCCCAGGAGAATTTAATGGAATTTGTAACTAAAACTCTTCCACATATATTAAATATTCCCTCAGCTAAGTCCCCCTTTTTGATCGAGAGAGTACATAGATTGGGGAGACACTCTGAAGCCTCAAGGAATGCTACTAAATCTAGACCTATAATTGCTAAATTTAAAAATTTCCAGGATAAGGTACTTTTTCTACAGCATTACTGCAAAAACCAACCGATAATGTATAACAAAACTAAAATACTGCTTTTTCAGGATTTCTCCCTGGAAACTTCCTTGAGGCGAAGGGAGCTCTCCCCAGTCTGTGGTAAGATGATTAAAGCAGGGTGGCAGGCCACAGTTATATATCCAGCCAGATTAAAGGTAATATTGGAAGGTCACACGCTATTTTTTGATTCTGCAAAGGAAGCAGAAGATAAACTAGCAGAGTAATAAGAGATAAAAATAAGATGCCCATAGCTTTTATGCAGATAGGTAGCAGTATGGGATTTAAAGATATTATGAATCAACAATACAGTGAGGAGGATATCCCCCTTTCCCCCTTATTTTTCCTTCCCTTGTGTTGTGTTTTTGTACATCCTTACATCAACGGATAAGCTATGTCCAAGGATAACGTATTAAGATTAACCTCATGGAATGCTGGTGGCATAACGTCACCAATAAAACGCAAAACAATTATAACACATTTACAGAAACTTAATACAAGTATTGCTTTCATTCAAGAAACACATTTAAATGCTGAAGAAACTAAGATATAGTGAAAACCTCTTGGGTAAGGGAGGTATTTTCGTCTCCTGCCTCTAAAAGGAAAAAAGGAGTGGCAATCCTGTTAAGAAAATAGTTAGATTATGAAATATTATGCACGATTATCGATCCAGATAGTCGATTTTTGATTCTTAAATTAAAAATAGCAAATATAATTTATACTCTTTGTAACCTTTATGCCCCAAATGTTTTAGATTTAAAATTTTAGGACTCTCTCCAGGCTAAGATTCTTCAGTTAATGGAAGGCCATCTCATAGTAGCAGGAGACTTTAACATGTCCCCACGTTATCCATTGGACAGATAAAGACAAGGTAGTTCTCAAAAGAAAACTATAGGAGAATCTAAATTGTTCAATGCTATTTTTAGAAATCTCGCAGTCAGGGATATCTGGAGATCTTATCACCCAGATACTTGTGCTTATACTTGTCATTCCAGCTCCTCTAAATCCTTCTCAAGGATTGACCTCATTCTGATAAGTGAAAGTTTATATAGATTGGGGGTGAAACCTGCAATTTCAGAAATAACTTTCTCATATCATGCCTCCGTATTGTTATTTAATTTTAAAAAATCCACGGGCAAATAAGACGCAAGACTCGTAATCTAGCCGATTGATTCTAATAACTGATTAAGCAGGTTAGAAATAGAAGCTGCTGGGTTAATAGGTTCTAAATTAGTACACTGATCGCTATCTTGTCCCAGGGCTTTGGGTGCCTCCACGTTCTGACGACAGCAAAACTCTTCCCATTCATGCCAAAGTCTGACGTAGGAACGGCATGTGTTAGGGGTTAGTGATGCCTGCACTAAAGGGAGCAAGGATATCCAGGACGGAGGAGCTTCCAAAGGAAACCAGGACAGGGTAAGCCTTTGGCTGCAGCCTGAGGAGCCAAACGTCTGAATGTCACCTAATCAAACCTTGATAGTGCGTCTGCCAAGACATTATTGACCTGGATATTAAGTTCTAGACAGCGTAATACCAGATGCCGCAATAAACAAACTACAGCCACGGATGTGGCCGAAAGACCGTTAACCGCGTGGACGACACTGAGATTATCTGTCCAGAAATTAACCGTCCTGTTAGCAAATTGCGTTCCCCAAAGCTCAATAGCCAAAACGATAGGGAAGAGCTCTAAAAGGGTAAGATTTTGGGTTAGGCCCCTAGTTGTCCAGTCTACTGGCCATGGCCCCGCACTCCACTGACCCTTGAAACACGCTCCGTACCCCTTGGATCCTGCTGCATCAGTAAATAAGAGCAACAACTGACTAGAAATGGGTTCAGATCGCCATAATCGAATCCCATTGAAATGCTGGAGAAAATATTTCCAGGCAGATCAGCTCTCATACCTTCGGTAACCCATATTTTTTCAGATGGTCTAACTATGCCCTTTAGCTTAGCCTCTAATCTATGATTAAAGACCCTCCCCATCGGGATAACTCTACCAGCAAAATTAAGGAGGCCCAGCAGTGAATGTAACTGTCTAAGTGTAATTGTCACCTTAGAAACGGCCGCTTTAACCGCCTCAAGCATATCCTGGACTTTACCAGAGGGCAGCCTACAGAGCTTGTCTACGGTATCGATTTTGATACCCAAAAATGTGATGCAAGTACCTGGGCTTGTCCTCCGCTAAAGGGACCCCAAATTGCAACATCAGGATCCTCATAGATTCCATTAGTTGCTGGCATTCGTCAGTTTCCGGCTTTCCTACTAAGAGGAAATCATCGAGGTAGTGTGCTATGTGGTCATTATCCGTCTGCTGATCTAATACCCAGTGCAAGAATGTACTGAAGATTTCAAATAATGTGCAAGAGATAGCGCAGCCCATGGGCAGGCAATCAATCAAAAGATTGATAGCGCACAGAGCTAAGCTCCGGATCAATAGCATCATTGACCGAATAGCCTCTAGGGTGTGAGAGGTGCTGTATTAGACAAAATTTGCCCAATTCCTTCTTTGGTACCACACCTAAAGGGGATATTACCAGATTCGACAAGGGGGGGAAAGGAAAAGGACCTATGACACTGCCCAAGGAGATTTCCTTTCTCAGCTTTTCCCTGACAACCTCTGGGTATTGATACGCTGATTTAAGATTAAGGTAGTATCTTAACATACTGGTATATGAAAACCAGCAGTAAAGCCGTTGAAAAGGATAGATGCTGCTTGCGAATCCGGGTACACCCTGAGCCAAGGGTCAAGAGCGTGCACCTTCACTGGCGTTGGTGCTCTTAGAAACAAGAGCGAGCTTGTTTTGTGCTCTACCGGACGCAAAGTCCCGTGTTTTGGCACATTCATTCCCCGCATGGGATCCACTACAGTATCTGCACACGTGTCTAAATGTGCATAGGTTACCTGTGTCGCATTTGTTGTCTTGAAATGCCCAGCAGGTACCCCCCCTGCGCTTCGCTTTGGAAGCACGAAAGGACTGGTTACCAGAGGTGTTGGCAGAGGAGGGAGATCCATGAGAGCCAAGGCATTGCCAAAGATGCGTATCAGTGGTATCGAAGGTGAGAACTGGATTACCAGTCATCTTCTGCCTAAATTCGGCATCATACTCTCTCCATGCCCCTTCGCCAAACTTCCTTTGGATCCAGTGTATGTTATCATTATATTTAAGAATGGCATGACACTGGCTAGGGTATTTTTCTAAATAACAAGAAGAAAAAACCCTAAAACATATTAACCACTCTTAAAATGTTTCCGGACGTTTGAACCTTTTGGCCCGGTGCCCTCTGCACTTTTCTCCCTCTGTCTACATGCTTCGGCTGATAATTCAAAAATGTTAACATATTTGCCCTGCTGTATCTTCCTAATAGTTTTTGGTTTTAAATGGCCGTGCAAAGAGGAAGTGTAAGATGGTAATGAATCACCATGCAGAGCAACCTTCCTTTCTGAGACTAGATTGACTGGCGGGCGCTGTTCCGCTTAGGAAGTGCTATCTTGCATGGGATCAGGTGGAGATATCGCTAGCTGCGTCTGAGTTATGTTCCTGACTGAACCTGACTGTAGTACCTGCCACATTTTCTTAACCATTCCGAACATGAGCTTCTGACCCTTACCCCACAGCCCCAATGAGGTGTCACTGTCACATTCCGAGTCTGAAAGGGATGAGTCACCTAGGTCATGTCGATCGTGTGTAAATGTGGAGGACTTACCGGGAATAGTCACTGCATTGTCTTGTAAGTCCGGATGTGAAGCCAACGAACCAGGCATAGGACCGCCTTCCTGCTGGTTGGAAATGGTAGGCATATCCCGCTGCATGGATGATCCCGCCTGCTCCTGAGGAGCTGCCGAAGCAGCCGAAGTTCCAGGCATGTCAAGCTGCTGCGGCTTCATCTGTGCTGCGTTCTGTAACAGAGCGAAGAGGTCGCGAGCACTACGGACACCGGTAAAGGGAGAGTTAGTAGCCCCCAAGCCTGACACATTCTGAGCACTCCCGCTGACACACGCAGCACTTGCAACACCCCCAGACACACTAGCTCCCCCTGCTGTGTTCTGGTTGTTAGTAGCCCTAAATGAATCACTAACCACTCTTTCATGAACAGCATTCACAGACCTAACTTGCACTTAAAATGGTGCAGATATATTGGCACCCAATTCATTAGCATATCAACCTGATGCAACATTCATGTCTGAAACACCCACATTCAAAACAGATGGCACATTCATACTGTGACTAGTGTCGCTGTTTCTGGCTGGCTGTAATGCTGCGCTCAGTGTGTTAGTAACTGCGCTATTATCTATCTGCATATGCCTTTGAACTTGTTCCAGCATGACACTAGCGTGCCCTGGAGCCTGAGCTGCACGTTTTGAAACTTGGGCGTGCATATGCATCGGGCCTAGTTGCCCATGTTGGTGTGATGGCATAGCACTTATTTGCCCACTTGCGCCTTGCCCCTGCGCATTAGCACCTAATAAAAGTCCTCTGCCCAAAGGGGTTAACCTATTGCCCTGGGAGGTAACTCCTCTCCTTCTCATAAGTCCTCTAGAGATTAAAATGGCGGACCCGGTATTAAGCCTAAGGCACCTGTTACCACCAAGAGACCCCCTGCCTGCTGCCGCTGACCTACCGGGACCCTTTAAAGCTGCTTGCCACTGCCGCACTTGAGCTCCCTTGCAGCCTACTATCCCTCCCCTGGCCGACATCCTCTTTTTATGCTCACCTGTTCCGAGCTGAAGAGGATGCGACCGCTCCCTGCCACTCCCGACGCTGCTGTGAACGATGGACGCGTAACCGGAAGTGGAGGGACACGTGACCGGAACTTCCGGTTGCGCACTTACAGCCTGGCTTGGAGGACCCGACGCAGACACAGCCTGGATTGGAGCCGGAGGACCCGACGATGTCATCGCTGCCACGATGGACGCCAGTATGGACGAGACAGCTGACGCATCCGAAGGAGGTATTGCGGATAGCAAAGAGGAGACCGCCACTTCAGGTAAGACTACCTGGTGGATGGGGGCTGCAATTGGGGGCACACCGGCTACAGGGGCAATGGAAAAGGCCCGGATTGAGCAACAGGGGCATGCTGGATAACGCCCAGGCCTTGACTGGAGGGTAGGCACAAAACAGGCCCTGAGTGAGCCATGTGGCCTGGGCCTTCAATGGTAGTTAGGCCTAAACTGGGCCCTAAGTGCGCCATGCGGCCTAGGGGGGAGGCCAAGGCGCCGCTAGGCGAAGGGTATATTTCAGGCCCTGGGGGCAAATTGTAGCCCACAGGCAAGGCCAAAGGGGTACGAATGTTATGGGCATCAGGCCCTGGGGGCAAATTATGGCCTACCAGAAAGACCGGAGGGCTACCTAATTGGGCCTGAAACTGTGTAGTTTAAAAAGGCCCTGGGGTTAACACGTGGGCCGAGTGTGGGGCCGCAGCCTGACAATCAGTGTGGGCCTGTGTAGTAGCAGCCTGGGCCAAGGCATTGATTACACTGCCTGTAGCTGGGGATCTATCTGAGGTAGGCCTAGAAATTGGAGAGGCCAAGCCCTCCGAGTAGGCCAAAACCTGAGGATTTTCTTGACCATGGCTCGACCAAAGGGGGGCCGAGGACTTGAGGCCTAGCAACCGGAGTAGCTACTTCTACTCCTAAATTACCCTCAGGGCCACCCATAGTGACTATTTGCTCTAAAGGCAGCTGGCCTTGAGCTTGGAGACAGGTCGATGTTTCATCAGACCTAGCCATTGCAACTGATGCATAGGCCGAATGATCTCCATCAGTAGTGGTATGTATATCAGCCCTACTAACTGTGTGACTGATCTGGTTTTTTAGTAGCACTAGGCCTAGCCTTTTGAGTGTATTGTGTAGGTGGTATATTATCATCTAGCTCCTCAATATTATCTAGTGCACTTATAGTTTTTTCTGCTTTTCAGATCCAGGCTTCCTGAACACCAACTCATGGAAACGCTGTGGAGGGAGTTTGGATCGTCTGGATTGCTGCATTGTTCGCAGAAATTGAAAATTACCCTGAACAATAACAGAAAGAACTCGTCTGCACCGGATTCCAGGAAGAACAGGGCCAGGAAGCTGAAATTCCCTACTTTTAAGGTGAGTAGTGGGCTCCTCCCCTCCATGCAACATTGTTGCCACTAACCTCCCTAGCCAGCCCTCTTCTCCTATCTCTCCCTACGGCCTTAACCCTTAGCTTGCTCCAGGCCCAAATGTGCCCTACACTGCCTTTCTTTCCTATTTTTGTATGCCAGCAACTTTCTATATTTACTCCTATTATTAATTTATCTTCATTCTCTTTGTATCTTTATTTAAAAAGCAAAAATGTAAGCTTAGAAACTGGTTAATTTTTGGTTCAATAAAGATACTAAAAATGATAATAGGAGTAAATTAGAAAGTTGTTTAAAATTGCATGCTCTAAGGTTTTCCGGTGGAGGAGGAGTAAGCACAGGCAGGTGCGCTTCCTACTCCAGTCCCAAATTGCTGTTGGCGGTAATTCTCTTCGCGCCCTACCCCAGGAATAGGGGTTGCTGCACGGACAGCTAGTTACAGCGCTCTGGGAACCTGACAGTGCCTCTACATCGCACTGTTGCCTAATACAAGCCCCATTGGGCTCAATGTTACCATCTGAACTATCCTATTACCTAACATAGGAAAGGATCCATTGCTGCAGGGCTTCTCCTACTTGTGGGATAATCACACCATCTGCTTTTTTCTAAGCTAAGGAACCGGCGCTACTCCAGCGACTTACCAGCTTACCAGCGACTTACCAGCTGAACACTAACGTTTTGCTTCGCTGTGGCGGAGGATTCGGGCTGTCTCTGATCTAAGTGGAATCCCCCCCCCCCCTCTCCCACCGGTGCTGCGTGAGAGGGGGAGAGTGTTGAGTTGCCTCATTGGTGCTTATGCTCCCCCGGCTGGGTCTGCTGCCTTTCCCCCGCCTCGCTTTTTGTGGAGCTGGTGTCCCTCGCTCCTCTCCCACCGATGCTGCGAGAGAGGAGGAGGGGCTGAGAGGTCGGTGTGGCATCGGAGGAGATCGGGCGAAAAACGGGCTGCATTATCCGGATCCTGGGTCTTGGTGACACCGGCAGAAGCCCCTGGAGGCTGCAAGGAAACGGAAGTATACAGCCGATCTACTTTCTCACTGAGCATTCAGTTCCAACTCCAGCCTGATGACATATGCCGCCGACTGGGCTGAGCTGCACGGCACATCATCACAGCCTAACTTAGAGCTGCTGCAGATCTTCTCTATCTCCCAGTATATATGAACCTTCTTGCCTCTACAGTGATACTAATATCAACCCTGCTGTTTTTGGAGCCAGACAAGAAGATAGTGACACCTAGCACCATCATTTACATCCAGCTGAAACACCGCAAGTATAAGTGTATTTAAAGATGATCTGATATGAATGTAATTGCTGAATTACTAAAGCCTGCAGCATTTGACTTTAATGCCATAATCCTAACATTTGCTTATTAACAAACACTAACATTCATGCAAGCTTATCCCTGGACTATTGCTGAACTGCCTCTTATTGACTGTTATATTCCTTAGGAACAATCTGAAAGTCTTGAACCTTTAACACATCCACCAAACTAACCTCATTGTCTGTATATATAACTACTAAATTTTGGCAAACTAATTAAGGGATTAAGCTGAAACACCGCAAGTATAAGTGTACCTAAAGCTGAACTGACATGGATGTAATTGTTGAACTACTAAATCTTCTAGCATTTGACTTTAATGGCATAATCCCAACATCTGCTTATTAACAAACACTAGTATTCATGCTAATTTATCTCTGTGCTATTGCTGAACTGCCTTTTATTGATTGTTATATCCCTTAGGAACAATCTGAAAGTCTCTAACTCTTAACACTTCCACTAAACTAACTTCATTGTCTGTATATATAACTGCTAGATATTGGCAAGTTAGGGGGATCAAGTATCACTCTTGGGTTGCCCATTTCTAGTAGTACAGTACTAAATAATTTGTGTACTAATCTTACTCTGTATAGAGTTTGGGAATAACTTTTTGGGAATAATACTTAAAAATCACTGCTGTACCAAACTTTAATCTGTAGAAGTTCGTACTTAACCCTATAATGTGCTAGAATACACCAAGGGAAACCCTCTTTTCTCTTTACTGTTTTCTAAAGTTTATAGAACTACATATTCAAGAAGGGGGAAAAAGGGAGGGGAGGAGAGGGAGGAGAGGGAGAGAAATAGGAAAGGAAAAACCCTGATCCTGTTGAAAGTTGGAGGAGCCTTAGACTTAAATTATAAGGATACAACTAAAGGACTTAGACTCTAAGAAGGGGGGGGGACATATAAACAAATGGAGTGAGTAAAGTTAACAAAGGGGAAAAGACAGGAGGGAAAGGGAAACCCCACATAAACCACACAAAAAATTCAGGGTACTCTAAAGTTCAAGAAGAAAAAACCTGACTGAAATTAGCTATATAAAAATTTAGATTGCTGAGTTAGGGAAAACTCTCCCATAGAACTGAAAAAGAAAGGCGGAAAAGCTGAGATACAAAATCAGAGGAAAAAGTAGCTGAAACAAGGAGAAAGCGTAAACAATACTTTGTTTCAAAGAGGGTAAAGAAGAAGGAAGCCTAAACAGGCTAAAGCCACCTTCTGTCTACAGTCTTTACCACCTCATAAACTTTTTAGCCCAGAACTCTTGAAAAAAGGGGGTAGGGTAAGATGGAGAAAGGAAAGAAATCCTTTTCATACTATTAAGATTTGTTTTTTGTTTTTTGTTTTTGTGTGTGTGTTTTGTTAAAACTTCGTTACTTATTCAGGTTTTCCCTGTGCTCTATTCAAAGCAACAAAATATCTTTTTGTGTAGAATACTTTCTAAGGTTCTTTGCAATATCTAGGATACTTTGGAACATAGTGCTAAGATAAGAATAAGGGGATTATGTCACTCTATGATGAAATGTTCTGATTTTCTGTGTTCTATTTTGAGACTGTTTACTTATAAGTTAACTATTAAGATGAATTTACTTTAGGTTTTCTTTAATTGACCGGCAGCCCATTTCAGAGTACAGAACATATCTTAAAAATATATCTTAAAGTTAAGATATGGTGTTGAATTATAGCTTAAGTGTCAAAGAGTATTTCCCTTTGTGTTTTCTACTCTAGGGGGGTAATGAATCACAGTCCTAGGGTAAATAGTTGATAATCTCTGTTGTGACAATTATACAAAGCTGGGTACAGGCCAGACTTAAATAATATTGAATACATAAGTGGAGTAAATTGGTGACTTTCTCCGTATCATATAGTACATCTAACCCAGAGAAATAGAAAGACATTATATAAGAATTGTCATCCTCAGGTGAATTTCAGGACTGGCGATAATTATTGAAATAAAAATATTTACTGCATAAGTAGCAGATTGTTAAGAGACACTTACAGGTATTAAAGGGGGTAAATTAATGTAGTAGTTCTTTTGATTTCATATACTGGCAAATTAAATGTGAATATACACAAAAATTGAGTACAAATTATAAGTAAATTGGATACTGTTAAAGTATAGCCTAACTCTTTAGGAATTAGGAGTGATCGCAGTTATTAGAAATAGGAGAAAAGAATAATCTGATACATAGGTTAAGCTTGTTTTGGTGTAATTTTTGCCTAAAGTAACACACCGCCATAATTTAAAAACACTATAACTCACTTTTTTTTTTTTTCTTTTTTTGCACCCCCTCACTGAATATCCTCACAACCCACTTCTCACTCTCCCCTTTTTTTTTTTTTTTTTTCTCCCTCCTCACAATACATAACACCTTTTTTCACTAATTGGCACTTTTGGGCGGGGGAATTCATCCCCCGCCCCTCTTTGTTTTTTCTAAGCACTTAATCAATTCATGGATAAATTCGTGCACACGCACATTAAGACCCCTTCACCAGCTATGGCGGCTAGACATAAAGACAAGAAAAATAAAAATGTGATAGAAACACAGGTAGATATTCATTCACTTTCCTCTAACCTCTCCTATAACAAAGAAAGTGCAGATACTCAAGCATTAGTATCCAGTATAACTGAAGCACTTGCCCCAAGATTTGAATCTCTCAAACTTGAGATTAAACAAGATATTGTATCTCTTACTAACGAAATCAGACAATTCTCAAATAGACTTCAAGAAGCTGAACAAAGAGTGTCAGACTTGGAGGATGTCAGCTCAATCCATAGCTCTAAATTAAAAGCTGCAGATATAATGCTATCCAAAATACAAGCTAAAATAGAGGATCTTGAAGATCGCTCGCGGAGAAACAATCTAAGAATAATAGGGGTCCCAGAGGGGAAACAATATGAAAATTTGGGAAAATTTATATCTGAAACCTTAGTACAAATACTAGGATTACCTCCTTCTTACCCTCCAATAATAGTTGAAAGGGCCCACAGAGTAGGGCGCCAATCTGACGAAGGAAGAGGGAAGATCAGAGCTAGACCAATAATAGCTAAACTACTAAATTTTCAGGATAAGATGGTAATCTTTCAGTACTACCGAAAGAACCAACCTATCTCCTTAGGGACAAACAATATACTATTATTCCAAGATTTCTCCGCTGAAACAGCGGGGAAAAGAAAAGAGCTATCCCCTACTTGCACGAAACTTATTAAAGCAGGTTACCGTGCCATAATTTACCCAGCTAAATTAAAAGTTACTCTCAATGATGAAGTCCATTTTTTTGAATCTGCAGAAAAAGCAGAGAAATTTGTAGAAGAACTGGGAAGGAATGACAATAGGTGAAAGAAAGAAAATAAAATAAAATAAAAGAAAAATTAGCATAATTTCCGAGTTTATAGACTACAGTTAGATATATGATGCAAGGTGTAAGTTCTGTAAGGGGGTTGTGCAGGGCCCCCGGGGGAATGCCTGTACTAGGAGGGTATATAGCTTTAGGAATTCCTTCTTTTTTTTTTTTCTCTCAGGGTGGATGAGGGATGGGCAGGGCAGATAAGTGTAAAATAACCTCCTGGAATATTGGAGGTCTCACCTCCCCCATCAAACGAAAATCAGTTTTGGTTCAATTACAAAAAATTGGTACTGATATAGCTATGCTACAAGAAACTCATTTAAATATGCAGGAAGTGCTAAAACTGAAGTTCTCATGGGTAAAGGAAGTGTTTGCTTCCACAGGCACAAAAAGGAAGAGAGGCGTGGCAATTTTGCTAGGGAAAAGAATTAAATATGAAACTTTGCACAGTATTTCAGACCCGGAAGGGAGATATATAATTTTAAAATTAAAGATAGAAGGAATCCTATATACACTTTGTAATCTATACGCTCCCAATGTGTTTGATCCAATGTTCTGGGACACTCTGCAATCAAAAATAATTTCTGAATCAACAGGATACCTAATTCTAGGCGGGGATTTCAATATGGCCCCACACCAACCCTTGGATAGACTTAGACAGAAGCCTACGGTGGGGAGGAATAAGCGAGACAGCCTAGAAACTAAAATGTTTAAGAAAATTTCTAAAAATTTGTTAGTCAGGGACATATGGAGACTCCAGAACCCAGATCTAAGAGATTTCACCTGTCTGTCTCGAGCTCATAAGACTCTATCTAGAATAGACTTGTTCCTTATTGATGAAAGACTATGTAAAATGAAAATTATAGCCAAAATACTCCCTATTTGTATATCAGATCATAGCCCTATTACAATAGAAATTCAATATAATGACTTCAAACTAGGATCCTCTCGCTTCTTCTTCCCCACATGGCTGACGAATGATGTAAAATTTAAAAACTGGTTAAAAAGCAAATATGAAGAGTATGCTGAATTTAACAAGACTTATGTTGATCGCCCAGATATTTTCTGGGAGGCTGCAAAGGCAGTTCTTAGGGGGGAAATGATTTCATATATTGCTAATAGAAATAAAACACTAAGAATTAGAGAATCAGAAGTGACAAAAGCTGTAATTAACTCATATAATCGCTATTTGCTTGATAACTCCCCGGGAAGTTGGATCAGATACATTGGAGCAAAAAACGAAAGAGACTCATTTCTAACCTATAGAGAGACTCAGAAGGAGCTTAAACTTCAGGCAAGACTTTATCGCTATGGCAATAAGGCTGGAAAGTTATTGGCCAATCTGTTAAAAAGAGAGAAAAGATCCCCATTAATAGATAAGCTTCTGCATAAGCAGAAAACCCATATAAATATAGATGATATTTCCAACATTTTCTCAGAATATTTTTCAAAGATTTACTCTCTAAGGGATTCAGATAAAGTTAAATCAGATGAATTCTGGAGCAAAATTGTCCACCCTGTACTTGACTGTGAAAAAATGCTAATGGTTAACCCCCCAATTTCTCAGGAAGAAATTCTAAAGACTATTCAGGATCTTCCATCAAATAAGGCACCTGGTCCAGATGCATTACCAAATGAATTTTACAAAATCCTTGCACCATTCGTTGTTTCACCGCTAAGTAAGCTTTTTAACCACATGTTTATTGATGGAAAGGTAGTCTCGCCTCAATTTTGTGCATCTCACACTACACTGATTCTTAAACCCGGGAAGGATCCAACAAAAAAGGAATCTTATAGGCCCATAGCATTATTAAATTCCGATTATAAGATCCTGACCTCCATTTTAGCCAAGAGATTGCAATTGGTACTTCCGGAAATAATACATAAAGACCAAGCAGGATTTTTGCAGAAACGAAATCTAACAGCAAAGATCAGGGAAGTATTAGTCACTATAGATTATTTTAAATCTACTGATTTGGCGGGGCAGAGGAGAGAGGGGGACTCCCCAGATTTAGCAATTGTTTCAATTGATGCAGAAAAAGCATTTGATTCAATTCATCAGGATCATTTGCTTTCGTCTCTCTATAGGTTTGGGTTCAGAGGACATTTCCATAAATTTGTGGAGAACTTATATAAAAAGTCATTCACGAGGTTAATTGTTAATAATACACTATCTTCGGAAATATCATTGGAAAGGGGAACACGCCAGGGATGCCCCCTCTCCCCTCTCCTCTTTAACATTTCAATTGAACCTTTGGCAATAGCAATAAGAACACAAATGGAAGGAATAAAGATAGGTAGAACAGAGCTTAAAATTGCGTTATACGCGGATGACATCCTGCTATATATCTCTAACACGCAAAACAATATACCTATACTTATTTCAATTATAGAACAATTCGGATCCTTCTCGGGTTATAGGATTAATGCGTTAAAATCTGAATTATTATGGATTAGAAGGAATCCTGATTCTTCGATAGAAATTCCTTTTAGAGTCTCAGAATCATTTAGATACTTGGGGATAATGATCACTTCCGATTTAGACAAATGTTATGATCTTAATGTAAAACCAGTACTGAGAGAGATTGAGGTGAGTTTGAAATTATGGCAGAATCTCCCACTCTCGATTTCAGGTCGCATTGCCGCATTTAAAATGATCTTGCTTCCAAAGTTATTATTCATTTTACAGAATACTCCAATAATCCTCAGAAGGAAAGATATTGAAAAAATTAATAGTATGATGAGAATTTTTATATGGCAGAACAAAAAACCCAGAATTTCGTTAATGAAACTTTCACTTCCTAAGAAGTACGGCGGACTTGCACTGCCAGATATGCAATTCTACAATCTGGCCTCACTGGCCCGAATAGTTATAGATTGGATTCTAAATAAAGATTATGTAACAAACAATGAACTTGAAAAAAATGTAAGTCTACCATACCTTCCCACAGCCTTAATACACTGTAGTCCTAAGACAATCCCCCAGGAAATTAAGATATTCAAAACATTAATATATCCACTACAGGCATGGAGAAAGATATGCAAGTTATTATCTATTAAAGGAAGTGTCTCGAATTATATGCCAATTAAAGGGAACCCTAAATTTCAAGCGGGAATACAATCGGCACCCTTCCAAAAATGGCACACATTAGGTTTGAATAACATCTCTCAGATGATAGACTGGAATGGCCACTGCATTAAAACATTCGAAAGTTTAAAAAGAGAATTCAGCCTTAGCAATAAAGAATTCTTTGCATATTTACAAATTAGACACTTCATAACTAAGATAATAAATGAATCTGGTTGGAACTGGTCCTGGGGAAAGCTGGAGAATTGGCTTGTATTAGCTAAAAATGGGTTTATGTCAATCTCACCATGCTATCAATTATTGATATCTAATAAAGGGGAGATGAATCTAGGAAACTTAGCAGTTGCATGGGATTCTATGATAACTCAACATCCTATAAATTCAAATAAAATCCAGGCTTCTATTTTAAAAGTATCACAAATTACTTTATCAGCCACATGGAGAGAATCCCACATTAAGTTATTGTATAGGACCTACTACACTCCAAAAAAAGGGACAAGATGTGGGAATATTAATTTTTGTACATGCCCAAAATGCTCATTACAATCAGCAGATCTTATCCATATGATCTGGGAATGCCCCAAGATTAAACATTTTTGGGTTAAGATAGAATACTGGATTAATCAAGTTTTAAAAATTTCTCCTCTGAGGTTGGACATAATCTCTGTAATCTTTTTATGGGAAGCAACGAAAGATCTTCGGAAGCATAATAAAATAATCAATATGATTATTCTAGCGGCAAGATATTTAATCTTCAAAAAATGGAAAGGAAGGGCTAGCCCCAGTATAAATGAGCTCAAAAACTGCCTAAAAAAACAATATATAATAGAGCAAAGAGACACTAATATAGAAGAAGAGAATGATATTGAAGGTTTCTTTAAAAAATGGACAGCTTTTATTAAGATATTTCCATTAAATGAAAGAGAACATATGATATACCCATTTAGGAACTCAGAACTAGTATTGTTGGGACTATGGTAGTCTTCTCTGCTCATCTCCCATCCCCCCCTCTTTTCCTTTTTTTTTTTTTTTTTTTTTTTTTTTTTTGGGATAGTTACATGTTGTGTTTTAGTGTTACTATGTTTAGTGTTGTCTGGTTGTTTAAGTCCTCTTTCCCCTAGTGGATTAGGTATGTTAGGTTGGTTGATTTTTTTTTTTTTTTTTTTTTTTTTTGTGAATAATTGACCTAAGACGGAAAGGGAAGAAAAGGGTAAAACTTAACTATTGTTAAGACTGTTATTTAAAAGATAAGATATAGTATGACAAAATAATGTAAATTATAGTATACGTTGCATCTGAAAGTTCAATTCACATTAACATTTTCTGAAGAAGAATAAGCACTATATCATTATATAATTTTGAATATCCTGAAGCTAGAGAAAAAGAAAAAATAGAAAAATGAGGTTGAGACTATTTTTGTTTCTTGCTTCTGTTCTTTTTTTGTGATGCAACAAAAATAATGTTCTTTTTCATCATGTGTATATTGTGAATATTTCTTTTTTTGTACCTATGCATTCTTTTTCAATGTATCACATATATGTTGTTTTGTGATCTTAACCTCAATAAAAAAAAAAAATATAAAATAAAAAAATTGCATGCTCTATCTGATTCATGAAATAACATTTTTTTAAATGTTTTTGTCACTTAAACAAGTATTATTCTTGCCATGTTTGCTTTACGGTTAAAGGGACAGTCTACTCCAGAATTTTTATTGTTTAAAAAGATAGATAATCGCTTTATTACACATTTCCCAGTTTTCCATAACTAACATGATTTTATTTATATACTTTGTACCTCTGTAATTACCTTGTTTCTAAGCTTCTGCAGACTGTCCCCTCATTTCAGTTATTTTGACAGACTTGCAATTGAGACAATCAGTGCCCTCTCATAAGAAACTCCACAGGTGTGAGCACAATGTTATCTATATGGCACACATGAACTAGCCCCCTCTAGCTGTGAAAAACTATCAAATGCAGTTAGATAAAAGGTGGCCTTCAAGGCCTTAGAAATTAGCATATAAGCATATCTAGGTTTAGCTTTCAACTAAGAACACAAAGTGATCAAAGCAAATTTGATAATTAATGTAAATTGGAAAGTTGTTTAAAATGACATCCCCTATCTTAATCATGAAAGTTTAGTTTTTACTAGCCTTTCCTTTTAAATAAGAAATAGTGAGAAAAGTGTGGGTGGGGGGAGTGGCCTCTTTGGCCAAAAATGCCCAAAACACTTTTTGGTCCCAGTACGGCCCTGTGTATGCAGCAGAGTATCTTGGACGTGCCAGGAATAGCAGTGAGTCTACAGTTGCGTGGCCCCAAGTCGTCCTTAATGACATTGTATAGTCTAACAAGCTCTTGCCTTTTGAGCATATAAATGTCATAAATCTGGGCATCTCTCATAGCGTCTAAGGTGAGCCTCATCCTGAGGCAAAAGCCTCTCTACTCTCACATGTTCCCTGCACCTCTGTTGAACAAAAGTTGTCCAACACAAGCTAACTGAGGATCCATATTTGCAAAGCCAAACAGCGAAAACCAAATAGAAAAGAAAAAGAGCACTGATAAGCAATGGTAATCAAACACGCTAGATTTTTTTTTTCAAGTTTAAAGTTATTTAACTGGAAAGGGCTCCAAAGTGTATATATGTCTATATATCGGTATATATATATATATATAGAATATGATTTCTACCAAAATTACCTTGTCCGTTGCTTGATTGATGTGTCCTTCTCAAAAATAAAGTTGCCTGATTCCAGACTTGCTGAAGCAGCCCCAGATCATCACCAATTCTCCACCACATTTCACAGTAGCTGCAAGACACTGTTGCTTGTAGTCCTCACCAGGTCTCGGTCTTACAATTAAATGACAAGGTATTGGGCAAAACTGGAAATTGGACTCATCAGAGCAATTGACCTGGAATCGGACGGATTAATCTTTGTGAATGACGCATGAATCAAGCCAAGGTTATCCAGGAAAAAAACATGCTTCCTTGGTTCCTTGTTTTTTCCAGCAGGAACTTATGCCACTTTATGTCCCTGCCATGAATAATCCAATATTTTCATGTCATAATTGCAGAGTTCTGTCCCTCTCCATCCTTAAAGCCAAGGCAGTTGTTCTTATCAGCCAGTGAGAATTAGTATAACATGCAATTACAATTGAAATTGAAACAGCATTCAATTAACATGTTTTCAGGTAAAAATCTTATTTTCATTGTCTAAATGCTGCTCTTTCAGATGCATGATAGATCATGATTGGATACAATGTACCTGTAAAATTAGCAAGTGCACAATTGGGTCACTCCGACAAAACTTGAAAAATAAAGCCCATCTCACTAAAGCCTGAGCACCTCTAATATTAGTTTTATACAATATTTGCACAAAGTGATATGTAATAGGTCAACTCTTGTATTTATATACTAAAACTTTGAAATACTAATGTTCTTTAAGGGTACTTACTGGAGCTCCCTGACTGGCCTCTTCGGTCTTGGCAAACGCTGAGGATGACTGTTTCCATCTTGGTGTCCATCGTGGAAGGATGTTGAGACTCAGGGACTTCCTGCATCTGAAGCCCTCTAAGCACGCATTGCTGCTTTCTGCCTAGATTTAAAATGGCCTAATTACACAAACTCCCACTTAGAGTTCCTATAAAAGCTCACTCAGCCCATTCCTCTGGATGAGTTATTGTCTTACCTACCCTGCTTCTGGCTCCAGAGACCAAGCATACTTACCTGATACCTGTGTATGCTCACCTTGCTTAAGAAACCAAGCATACTTACCTTGCATTTGTGTATGTTCATCTTGCTCCAGAGACCAGGCATATATACCTGATACCTGTGTATGCTCACCTTGCTCTAAAGACCAAGCATACTTACCTTATACCTGTGTATGCTCACCTTGCTCCAGAGACCAAGCATACTTACCTTATATCTGTGTATGCTCACCTTGCTCCAGAGACCAAACATACTTACCTTGTACCTGTGTATGCTCTTCTTGCTCCAGACACCATGCATACTTACCTGATACTTGTGTATGCTCATCTTGTCCCAGAGACCAAGCATACTTACCTTGCACCTGTGTATGCTCAACTGGTTCATGAAAGCCAATCAGACTAAGCTGATACCGGTGTGTGTTCACCTTGTTCCTGAAGCTGTACCTATCTGGTATCACCAACAGTACCCACTGGGTATCCAGTGCCTGCTGAGAAACCTGTGTCTACCATACTAGTGACAGCCTTCTTCAAACCAGCTGTGCCTGCTGTACCTGACTGGTCTCCTGTGACAGTCTCACCAACAGTTCCTGCTGGGTATTCTGTGTCTGCTGAGAAACCTGTGTCTGCTTTCCTCTCATTATCTGTGTCTGCTGGGCCTACCAGATATCCTGTGACAACTTCACCCTTACATGTTCAACTTAAGCACCAGTGTTTACTGGACTTTGTTACTGCAAACTACTTAAAGTATTCTGAACCTTGTATTCGACATTAGTGTTTTGCATTTGGCCTATGTTCAATCTTGCTGTTTCTGTGATCTTCAGTCTGAACTACCAACTGTTCTTTTGCTTATCAATCAGTAAAGCTTTCAAAAAACTTTCATTGTTCTGTGTATCTGTTCCTGCATTCTCAGTTATCCACAAACATGTAAAGTCAAGTACTTGCTGTTGTACCCTACTACATTTTATGATGCTTTGTTTTACCTATTCAATCAAAATGTTAAGGATACTGTTAACATATTCAGACCAATAATACACAAGGGAAACTGGAAAAAAAAATCATATTTTTATAAAACTTGAAATATTATCTAAAGCAATAAAATTCATCCTAACTCATTATTTCCTAAAAATCATTAAGAATTCTATTCTTTCAATATTTTGTTGCTATAATTACTTATTAGCACACAGCTTGAATGCGCTTTGCTATGGATTTAATAGAAAAAAAGAATTCTCACACAAGATCTAACAAACTTTGGTAATTTTTTAAATAAAACCATGGAAAATAGCTGACAAATCTGACAGGTACCTATCGTACGTTTACACACCAATGCACATATATACTGTTGTCAGTCTGGATCCTAATTATACCATATTACTCATTCTCTTTCACTACTAGATGTGCATTCAAATATGTCCAAACTAGGGTGGCATCAAGCCCTAGTGACAGAGTTACAGATCCTCCGCAGAAGGGGAGAAGAAGATGCATGACAGAAATTGTCAAAGCTAAAAGGAGATTCCTGTCCCTATTTGTTTTCAAACTTTTCCTAGTAAAACTGAGCAAAAGTTATATAAAGCTAAATTAAGAGGCAATTTTTTTGTGATTCAACTTGTGCATATTTGTATTAATGTTGTTTCTTTAACTTACTTCAAAAACATTAACCTATATACTGCTCATTAAGCTCATTGTTTTTTTCCGTTAGATACTCGCACACATTGGGCCAGATTGCAAATGGATCGCAAATTTGCTCTTTCATGAGCGCAATATTTGCGCTCCACTCGTAATACCAACAGACACAATTGTGCGCTGGTGTTTGAAGTGGTCCACAACGCGAACGCAACCTTATGGCATGATAACCTAGCACAGCGAAAAGAGTAAGTCGCAAAGCAAATTTAAATATATATGTATATGAGTATATACATATATACTGTATTTATGTGTTTTTATCTGTATATACACATATTAACACATAAATATATATGTATATAGGCATATACATAGATGTTTACAGGGAACACACAGTTCCCCATAGACTGCAATGTAAAGGCACTTTTCAGTGCTATTTTTTTTTCTAACACCCCACAGCCACCAAATTTAACCCCTAAAAACTGCTTTGTGCAGTTATTTTGTTAAAAAAAATTATATATATTTTTTTTTAATAAAAAACAACAATACTCTTTAATTTGGGGCACTTTTTGAAAATTAACCAGAGATCTAATTGTAATCTAGCCCATTATGGTCTACATTTCATTACACCCAAATGCCTTTCAGATTTTAATCTAACTGATTTTTAAAGGGAATCTAAAACCAATCCATTTGAAAACATCTATTTTTAAAATGATTTTCAAATGCATTCAGCCATCATGGAAGGAGACAATTTGACCAGTATTACAATCTATTAATATAATTATTTTTGTGCGTTTGTTTTTATTTTATTTTCAATTTTGTAGTTTGTAAATGTAATTAGCTTTTTTCAAGAACCCAAAAAACATTTTAGATTGATTTTGTTTATGTTTAAAGGGATAGTAAACACCAAAATGTTATTTTTAAAAAAGATAGATAATTCCTTTAGTTATCATTCCCCAATTTTGCATAACCAACACTGTTATAGAAATATACTTTTTACCTCTGTAATTACCTTGTATTTAAGCTTCTGCAGACTGCCTCCTTATCTCAGATTTTGACAGACTTGCATTTCAGGCAATTAGTGCTGACTCTTACATGACTCCACGTGCGTAAGCACAATCACCTAGATTACGAGTTTTGAGGGCTATAGTGAAAGTAAAGAACGCAACAAAACTTGTGTTATTTAACCCCCTATAGCACTGACATTACAAGTTTACAAAAACCCGGCTTGTGCGGGCGATATGGATATTTTGAGCTCCATACCGTACCAAAAACAAGTAGTGTTTTGAAATGCTCGTGCACGCTTTCCCCATAGACATTAATGGGGAGCAAAAAAAAAGTCTAACACCTGCGATCACGGAAACAAAAGCTCCGTAACGCAGCCCCATTGATATCTATGGGGAAAAAGAAAATACAGTTTAAACCTAAGACCCTAAAATAACCCCTGAGTCTAAACACCCCTAATCTGCCCCTGACATCGACGACGCCTGCCTACAGTTATTAAACCCTAATCTGCTGCTCCCAAAATCACTGCCACCTAAATAAAATTATTAACCCCTAATGTGCCACACTCCAACATCGCCGCAACTATAATAAATTTTTTTTTTTTTTTATTGAGGTTTCTGAAAAATTATTACAAACATTCACGGGTAAAATATAATAGATACATTCAAGAAAACAATATTCAATACAATGCAGTGTCCATTGTTCTAGGACTCAAACTAGTTTCAGAAAATTAAATGAACCAATATAAAGAAAACCTCAGTTTTACACTTTGGGATTCCCCTAATAGATAAACGGCCACTCTTGGACCTACAGTATGTACATTCATGTGACAAAAAAGAAGGGGGGGCTAATAAATCTCAAAAGCCACTCTTTGGCCATGGTATAATGCAACAGCCTTAACGATAAAGAAAACTACATAATAACAATAGCAGTAAAAATGCTAAGTTAACAATATTGTGCTAAAGACAAAATGTATAACATATTTTAACAGTACAATGTCAACAACATTTTGAGTTACCTTTAGACCCCACGAGAGATGTCATACTCTAAATTACTAACTTTATAGTATAGTATATGATACTTATAAGGTTTATTTGTGTCTTAGAAGCTAGTGCTAAATGTGCATTTGACACGATAGGGACATGTTAATATACTGCTACAAAACCTGTTTTCTGTAGCAGAGACTAGAGGTATATGTTTAGCTCTGATTGTTGTAGTGCAAATTGCTAAATTATTCTACTTAAAGGGATACTGAACCCAAATTTTTTCTTTCATGATTCGGATAGAGCATGCAATTTTAAGCAACTTTCTGATTTACTTCTGTTATCAAATTTTCTTCGTTCTCTTGATATCTTTATTTGAAAAAGAAGGCATCTAAGGGGCCAGCAAATTTGTGGTTCAAAACCATGGACAGCTACCCTAGGGTGGGCCCGAAGGTTATCTGCTATTTGCAGTTACATAAAGGTGGGGTGTTGCTCAAATGGCATATTTGCTATCTCCACTCTGACTGTTATTAATATGTGGACGTTTAATAGCCAATAGTGCCGATATGGCATTTATAGCCCACATACAGCCCTAACCTTTCGCCCTCACCCCCCCCCACCCCTCCTTCTCCACCTGCTAACTGGGTACTAGGTTCGGGTTTGCTCCTTTTTGTTTATGTATTTTATATTGTAGTGTATTTTGCACCCCTCTGTTTTCCTTCTCCTCCTCTCTCTCTCTATTCTTCTTCTCTCTCCTCCCTCCCTCCCTCCCTCCCTCCTCTGCCCCCTCCTGGATCCGGAGACTGTAGCTTCCTCCCCTCCCCTCTCACGCCACGCTCTTCTTTCTCTTGTCTGTATATATAACCTCCAAATGCTCAACTAATAACCCTTTGGCTACCCCCCCCACTTAAGGTACTCTGGAAGTGCACTCCAGAGGCTACATACGCGGTTTACCTTGTTTATATACCGCATCCTTTGTGTTCATTTTTATTATTTTTTTTGCTGTGTTTGCCTGCCTGTATTTTTATCAGATACTGTTTACACCGTTTGTTCTAGTTTCTGATCATTTGTGACTGTGCTAAGTTCTACCTAGCTGCCCACCTTTTTTTTTTTTTTTCTCCTCTCTTCCCTCTCCTTCCCTCCCATTCCCACTCCTTCACCTTATCCGCTCCCCCCAACTATTCTTCTCCCCATAGTGAATTTCATCTCTTGCCTGACAGCCCTTTGGGTGCCAAACCACAGGAGGAAGGCATACGGGTGAGTCATGCCACTGTGTAACCCACAATGTGAGGGGGCTCAATTCCCCGACTAAGCGCAGTATCTGCCTTAGGTCGCTGGCAAAATCGGGAGCCCATCTAGTTTTCCTTCAGGAAACCCATTGGGTAAGAGGCGCAGCAGTGCCCATTCAATCTAAACTATACCCAATAATTGAGACTGCTAGCTTCTCCCAGAAATCAAGAGGTACGGCTATTCTTATCCATAAGGATATCTCTTATGAGAACATTTTTGTTGAATCTGACCCACAGGGCAGATATTTGATTCTGGTTTGTAAGTTAGATGGGACTACTTATACTCTGGCCTCCTATTATGGCCCTAACAAGCAACATATTTGCTCCTTACGTAGATTTCTCCAGAAACTGGAGGCTTTGCGTCAGGGCCTCTTACTTCTTGCCGGTGATTTCAACATTATATGGGACCCTGATCTAGATAGACGGTCGGATGCGAACCGTAGAACAATTAAGCCAGTGGCTGATTTGTCACACAAATTTTGGAATCTGATCTACCATTTTATCTTGTTTGACATATGGCGTGCCCTCAATTCGACTACTCGCGATTACACCTATTTTTCTTCGGTGCATCACTCCTACTCACGATTAGACTTCTTTTTTTGTGATCCGGGTCTCTTGGATGGTGTAACTCGCGCTTGGATTCCCCAATGCTCGTGGTCAGATCACGACCCTGTACATATTACTCTACGCTCCCATTTGGAACTTCAGCGTTCCTCAACGTGGCGCTTGCACCCATATTTGTTTACAAACCCTGGGACAGAAACAACTATTACCAGGGACCTAACGGAATTTCTAATATTAAATGACACTAGTGAAGTGGATGATTTCACTTTGTGGGCCGCGTTAAAGGCGTATATCAGAGGGTCGTTTATAAAAATAGCGGCAGCCGAGAAAAATCGTAAAGGAGACACTTTAGCGCAGCTTACTATGAGTCTTCGCAAAATCTCTGAGGAGCATAAAGCGACTCCCACAGCTGTGCTGTCTAGGAGGCTAGCAGATCTCAAAACATGGATAGTCCACCTAGATACCGAGAGGTCAGCCGTGAGGCTCTTACGGCTTAAAGAAGTCTACTACCACAAAGGTAATAAAGCCGACAGGCTTCTTGCTAATAGGCTGCACCAAAAAACTGCAGCAGCACGCATTCCCCTACTGAAGGTAGACGGACAATGCATCTCAAAACCAACTGACATTGGCAATGCCTTCGCAGATTATTACGCTTCTCTTTAAAATCTGAAACAATGGGGCCTGACTCTACCTCCAACATCTGAAATTATTGACACATTCTTGACCACGCTGAATCTCCCTTCGGTTCCCCTGGATCGCATTGACTCTCTGCAGGGCCCCATCCTGCCAACAGAAATTTAGACAGCCATCAAGTCCCTCAAAGCTTTCAAATCCCCGGGACCAGATGGTTTCTCGGACTTATTCTATAAGAAGTTCCAAACTCAGCTGATCCCTATTCTAGGGCGACTTTTTTCACTAGCAAAGGTGCGGGGAACTTTCCCGGCAGAGTTCTTGCAGGCCACTATAATCACCCTACCGAAGCAAGGGAAGGACTCAACACTTTGTGGAAGTTACAGACCAATCTCATTGTTGAATCTTGATGTCAAACTCTATGCAAAAACTCTAGCCTCGCGCCTTAACTCCTTACTACCTATGCTAGTTGACCCTGACCAGGTGGGCTTTGTCCTATGGCGTCAGGGCCCAGATAATACCAGAAGACTCTTAAATATCTATTTTGAGGCTCATAGACTACAGCTGCCCTGTGTCACCCTGTCGTTGGACGCCGAGAAAGCCTTCGACAGGGTGAACTAGGATTATATGTTTGCCGTCCTGCGATGATTCGGCTTTCCAGAGTCTTTTATCACGGCAATTACGGCGTTATATTCTATTCCGTCGGCAGTGGTTAAGGGCCTAGGATTCTGCTCCAAATCCTTCTTGATAACGAATGGTACGAGACAGGGGTGTCCTCTGTCTCCACTCATATTTGCCCTTATGATGGAACCCCTTGCTGAGGCTATCCGATCATGTCCCCAGATTAAAGGAGTTTCTATATATCATACGGAGCAGAAAATAGCCCTGTTCGCAGACGATTTAACAGTACTCATTTCTGAGCCTCTTACATCTCTCCCCCACTTGTTCTCCCTGCTGGATAGATTTGCCCTGGTTAGTTATTATAAACTAAATGTGCTCAAAACGGAGGCTTCCACGATCAACATATCGGAAGAGTCTCTTAACATACTAAAAAGCACATACAAGTTCCTATGGTCCACATCACACATCAAACATCTCTGGGTCTATTTATCCCATAATGTATCGGAGATGATCGCCTTGAACTTTAATCCTCTATTATCGGATGTCGAGAAATCTACTGGCATGTGGAATGTTCCATCACTATCGTGGCTGGGTCGGATAGCAGCTTTTAAAATGAGTCTTCTTCCGAAACTTACTTATTTGTTTCGCTCCCTACCCATTCCAATCCCTAGGTCCACAATTTATAAATTCCAACAAATGTGCAATAAATTCATTTGGCGCAACAAGGTCCCGAGACTAGCTACCAACATCCTACAACAGCCCTCGTTGGCTGGCGGGGCGGCGGCCCCCAATATCCTAAAATATCATGAGGCAGCCAGATTATCCCATGTGACCCAGTGGAACTCGACGTCGGTGAGCCGGTGGGCTGAGATTGAGCAGGCATCCCTTCCAGTGGGATATGCCCTGAGAGATTTACCATGGATCCCCAAGCACTCTAGGCCACCTGGCCTTTTGACGAACCCTATCATAAAATCGAATTTGAGGTTCTGGGATAAAATGTGCAACCTTCCGTCTGTAGCACCTCATCCTTCTCCATCACACTCGTTACGAGGGTTGCTATTGTCCTTGCCAGATTCTCATCCTAATCTATGGCTTGCTTTAGACTTAACCAAGATAACAGACCTCTATACTGGGGATAAATTACTCACCTATCAAGATTTTCTTCGAAAGTTTAGCCCACCTCCTCTCCTGCACTTTGAGTTCTGGAGGCTACGCAGTCTCCTTCTGTCGTGGGGCTTTGATAGGGGTCCTTTACGAACCAAAACCATCTGGGAGATAAAATAGGACTCTCCGTCCTCTTCTACCAAGCTCCTATCTGTCTCATATGAATTCTCCAGTCTTTTACAAATCTCCCCCGATACGACACTGGGAGTCTTCTTTAATGGTCTCACATGACCCTCGCCAATGGCGAGACGCGGTCCAACTAACCAAAAAAGCTATACACTGTATCACACTATATGAGTTGTTTCTCAAGGTCTTGCTCCAATGGCATATGACTCCTATTCGCCTTTTTAAAATATCGCCCGTTAACTCACCTAAGTGTTGGAGAGGATGCGAAGATCTGGGAACCCCTAAACATATCTGGTGGTCCTGCCCACAGATTCAGCCGCTTTGGCAGAAGGCAATCCAATTTTGCTCTTCAGGGGGCATTCATCTACCTATGTCACCAAGCGCAGGTCTGCTTCATATTTTACCCAGGCCGCTGACCTTACCTCAAAAATTGTTTTGTATTTATTTATTCTTATCCGTTAAGCTGGCTGTGGCCCGCATGTGGCTACAGCGTACCTCACCCTCATGGGAGCAAGTGACTGACATATTAAACTTTGTGAGGAAAATGGAGTCTTATGTCTCACACATTCATGGATCAGCAGATCTCCAAATCAAAATCTGGGCACATAACCCCACCCTCCCTAGAATGAATCCAACTCCCCCTGCCTTCTCCCCTAAACCCCCTCCCAAATTTGTTTTTTTTTTATCCCTCTTCCCCTAACTGATAACTAGACACAGTCATTATTTGGTTTGATTGATGTGCTTGCTTTGCAACACAGTATGTTTATGCTTTGATGTTGGTAAGAACAGCCATACTTGGACTCCTATATTTCATGAAAATGCTGCCTTAACTAGATAATTAGCGACATGTTTGCCTTTCCGAAGTAGCCGATAGTTAGCTCCCACATCTGTAGAGATGGGGGTATAGTTGACAACCCATAGGCAATTGCTTTCATCATTCAGCTTTCTTCTTTGTATCTGTATTATTATGTATGTCTGTTCTACATATTGTAATTTCCAACAAGTACCGTACTTTGTACTACCAATATTCAAATGTATGCTTTTGATGCTCTTATGTTTACTCATTTTTTGAAATAATAAAAAATTATTATATAAAAAAAAAAAAAACATGGACATCATTTGTTTATTGGTGCTGTCCAATCAGCAAGGACAACCCAGGTTGTTCACCAAAAATGGGCCGGCATCTAAACTTAAATTCTTGCTTTTCAAATAAACATACCAAGAGAATGAAGAAAATTTGATAATAGGAGTACATTAGAAAGTTGTTTAAAATTGCATGCTCTATCTGAATCACAAAAGAAAAAATGTGGGTACAGTGTCCCTTTAAAGGGACAGTTTAGTCCAAAAAAAACTTTCATGATTCAGATAGGGCATGTAATTTTAAACAATTTTCCAATTTACTTTTATCACCAATTTTTTTTTTTGTTCTCTTGGTATTCTTAGTTGAAAGCTTAACTTAGGAGGTTCATATGCTAATTTCTTAGACCTTGAAGGCCGCCTCTTAAGAATGCATTTTAACAGGTTTTTCACCACTAGAGGGTGTTAGTTCATGTTTTTCATATAGATAACACTGTGCTCGTGCATGTGAAGTTACCTGGGAGCCATCACTGATTGGCTAAACTGCAAGTCTGTCAAAAGAACAAATAAAGGGGCAGTCTGCAGAAGCTTAGATACAAGATAATCACAGAGGTAAAAAATATATAAATATAACTGTGTTGGTTATGCAAAACTAAGGAATGGGTAAACAAGGGATTTTCTATCTTTTAAAACAATAACAATTCTGGTGTAGACTGTCCCTTTAAAATGCTAAGATCAATTAGCATGTTACTCGCATATGGACTTGAGATATAGGGGCCTATCTATCAAGCTCTGAATGGAGCTTGAGGGCCTGTGTTTACTGCGAGCCTGCAGGCTCGCCAGAAACAGCAATTATGAAGCAACGGTCTAAAGACCCTGTCCTCCTGCTCTGAACAGGCGGACAGACATCGCCGGAATTCAACCCGATGGAGTATGATCAGGTTGATTGACACCCCTCTGCTGGTGGCCAATTGGCCACGAGTCTGCAGGGGGCGGCGTTGCACCAGCAGCTCACGCGTCGGATGTCTTGAAGATGGACCCACTCCGCGCAAGATGGATGAAGATAGAAGGACCATCTGGATGAAGACTTCTGCCCGTCTGGAGGACCTCTTCTTCCCGGCTTGGATGAAGACTTCTGCCCGTCTGGAGGACCTCTTCTTCCCGGCTTGGATGAAGACTTCTGCCCGTCTGGAGGACCACTTTGCACGGCTTCGTTGAGGACTTCGGCCCGGTTGGGTGAAGACTTCTCAAGGTAGGGTGATCTTCAAGGGGTTAGTGTTAGGTTTTATTAAAGAGGGGGTTAGGTGGTTTTAGAGTAGGGTTGGGTGTGTGGGTGGTGGGTTTTTAATGTTGGGGGGTATTGTACTTTTTTTTACAGGTAAAAGAGCTGATTACTATGGGGCAATGCCCTGCAAAAGGCCCTTTTAAGGGCTATTTGTAATTTAGTATAGGGTAGGGCTTTTTATTATTTGGGGGGGGGCTTTTTTATTTTATTAGGGGGATTAGATTAGGTGTAATTAGTTTAAAAACTTGTAATTATTTTATTATTTTCTGTAATTTAGTGGGGTTTTTTTTTCGTACTTTAGATAATTTTATTTAATTGTATTTAATTGTAGTTAATTTAGGGAATTCATTTAATTATAGTGTAGTGTTAGGTGTTATTTTAACTTAGGTTAGGTTTTATTTTACAGGTAAATTTGTCTTTATTTTAACTAGGTAGCTATTAAATAGTTAATAACTATTTAATAACTATTCTACCTAGTTAAAATAAATACAAAGTTGCCTGTAAAATAAAAATAAATCCTAAGCTAGCTACAATGTAACTATTAGTTATATTGTAGCTATCTTAGGGTTTATTTTATAGGTAAGTATTTAGTTTTAAATAGGAATAATTTAGTTAATTGTAGTAATTTATTTAGATTTATTTAAATTATATTTAAGTTAAGGGGGGTTAGGGTTAGACTTAGGTTTAGGGGTTAAGAACTTTAATATAGTGGTGTCAATGTTAGGGACGGCAGATTAGGGGTTAATAAAATGTAACTAATGTTTGCGAGGCAGGAGTGCAGTGGTTTAGGGGTTAATATATTTATTATAGTGTTTGCGATGTGGGGGGGGGGCTCGGTTTAGAGGTTAATAGGTAGTTTATGGGTGTTAGAGTACTTTTTAGAACTTTAGTTAAGAGTTTTATACTACGGCGTTAGACCATAAAACTCTTAACTACTGACTTTTAAATGCGGTACCATGCTTGACAGAAGAGGGTCTACCGCTCACTTTTTGGAAGACTCGTAATACCAGGGCTATGCAAGTCCCATTGAAAAAATAGGATACGCAATTGACATAAGTGGATTTGCGGTATTTTCGAGTCTGGACAAAAAAGTGAGCGGTACACCTGTACCTGCAAGACTCGTAATACCAGCGGGCATTAAAAAGCAGCGATGGGACCTCTCAAAGCTGCTTTTTAAGGCTAAAGCAAGACTCGTAATCTAGCCATCAGTTAAGTATTTATACTTAAAGTTCAAAGCTGGCAGTCAACACGTTATAAATATTAAAGTACTGTCTCTTTATAGTATTGTCCCTCAACACTAAAAAATTAAGCTGATATGGCTATTAGATTAGGCGCATAAGCATATATAGTAGCATGATAATACAAGCATGATAATACATTTTAGTATAGCTTAATATTTAGAGATGTACAATCCTGAGATATTATAGACCTCATATAAATAGACATAAAATGTATAGATGTACTAAAATTAAAGCAAAAAATGACACAGACTGTATCTTAGGACAGGTTAAAGTTGAGCTTACTGCACTAAGAGTACAAGGCGCTGAAGATATCATGTTCTATAACAGAAGGATAAGTGTACTGCCATTATTACGCATTATAAAGAATCATTCCATAGCCTTACTAACACAATCTTAGCTAATAAATTTAAACTGAACTAAACTGTATCAATAGCTAAAAAAAAGGAAAACTAGCTTTGATGCATGCTAAGTAACATGTTTGCCATATTTCAACTCAGCATTGATATATAATAACAGGACCATCTGTTACTGTGGAACAATTGAACCAGCAATGAGATGAACTATATATTATGTAGAAGCTCATCCAGCTAATTCAAATAAATGACAATGTGTAATTTATCCAATTCCTATTTTACACATTGGACCAGAGTGTCCCTCATTCTCCCTTTGCTTGGCTAAGCTGGTTAATAGTCTTACACAGTTAGCAGACTTTAAGAATGTCTCCTCCAAACGTATATCCTTCAAGACAGGAAAGGCATCCAATTCTTCTGAACTTTGAGGGAAATGGAGTAGTACTCTGTACCTAACTGCGGCCTTTGAGCTCCCTATTAACCCAGTTGCTACCAAGACAAAGTCTCTCTTGTAAGCCAGTCCCAGCATTACATTTTGATTATGTCTCTTAGGAATTGTCAGCGTCGGATCACACAGGCTTTCCGCGCTCAGCCCCAAGCTGCTTTGTAAGGGGAAAAATGGCATTTGCTGGGGCCCTACAGTGCTGCCATCTTCATGCCGGAGGGGATCTGGGTCGGAGTTATAGTGTGTGAGGGCACGACTCTTTGCTCAGTGGATCTTCAGTTAAGGCAGTAGAGGTAAGTTGCTCTTGCATGTGTATATCATTCAGGGTACAAACAGGGCTCGTTTCCAATACTGCGATAGATATTCCCACCGGTCACGCAGAGGAACTAGCACCACAAGGGGGAGCCTCCCCTCGCAAAGAACAGGGCTGCCAGTATTAGGGACTGATTTCACAACTGCCTGTATGAGAGCGTGGGACATCTCACCCTGCGATACCAGGTTAGGATAAAAAATAATGGCAAGTCGTTCCTCCATCTTTTGAAAGTGCCCTGTTAGAAGTGCCTGTATTTGGTGTAAGAAGTTGTCCTCTATCTTGGCCAATCACTGTTTAGGTAAATGCAGGGAGTAATCAAAGCCATCTGGTCAGACAATATAACATGTTTTACTGTATATGCTGAGCTTGTTAGAATATAAGATATGTTACTTGGATAAGAAGTTCATTGCAGTGGTTTGCAAGAAAACACTGCTCAACCAGCCGTGTAAAAATTGACACCGCCGGGGGGTTATGGAGGGGGATCGCCTTTTCCAATGGCCTCCATAAAAAGTTCCAGAACATAGAAGCTGTAAGCAAAATAATTACATGAATGTGTTCCCCAATACCTCATGATTCAGAATAAGTACAAATTGTAGGTAGATGCTGTGGATATTTCAGGAATTTTCACTGATTTCCCATAGCGGTCCTCCAGCTCACAATGTTGCGACATGTCATGGCTGTAACTTGGAAGTTCCCCCTATATTAAAGTTATTAACCCCTATTCCGCAGCTCCCCAACATCGCCGCAACTAAATAAACCTATTAACCCCTAAACCACCAGCCCCCCACATCGCAACAACCTAAACTATATTAAACCCTAAACCTAACCCTAACCCTAACTTAACCCTAACCCAAATCATAACCCTAACGCTAACACCCCTAACTTTAACATAATGAAATTAGATCTAAATTAAATTTACAATTATTAACTAAATAGTTCCTATTTAAAACGAAATACTTTCGGCTAGATTATGAGTTTTGCGGTAAGAGGGGTGCGTTGCTAAATTGCACTTTATTCTCACCGCTCACTTTCCTACAGCGCTGGTATTACAGGTTTTTACAAACCCAGCGTTAAAAGGCAAGGAGTGAGCATAGAGCAAAATTGAGCTCCATACCGCACTCCAAAACCAGCGCTGCTTAAGTCAGCGGTGAGCTGGTTGTACGTACTCGTGCACAATTTCTCCATAGACATCAATGGAGAGAGCCGGCTGAGAAAAAGTCTAACACCTGCAAAAAACAGTGTTTAGTTCAGTAACGCAGCCCCATTGATTCTTATGGGGAAACTAAATTTATGTTTACACCAAACACCCTAACATTACACTTATTAACCCCTAATCTGCCACCCCCGACATCACCGACACCTACATTATACTTATTAAACCCTAATCTGTCTCTCCGGACATCGCCACCACCTACATTATACTTATGAACTCCTAATCTGCTGCCCCCACCATCCCGACACCTACATTATATTTATTAACCCTAATCTGCTGCCCACAACATCGCCGACACCTACATAATGTTATTAACCCTTAATCTGCCATCCCCAACGTCGCCGCCACTATAATAAACATATTAACCCCTAAATCACCGTACTCCCTCCTTGCAAACACTAGTTAAATATTATTAACCCCTAATCTGCTGCCCATAACATCACTGCCACCTACCTACATTTATTAACACCTAATCTGCCGCCCCCAACGTCGCCGCCACTTTATTATATTTATTTACCCCTAAAGCTAAGTCTAACTCTAACCCAAACACCCCCTAACTCAAATATAAATAAAACTTACTATTATTACCTAAATAATTCCTATTTAAAACTAAATACTTACCTATAAAATAATCCCTAAACTAGCTGCAATATAACTAATAGTTACATTGTAACTAGCTTAGGGTTTATTTTTATTTCACAGGCAAGTTTGTATTTATTTTAACTAGAAAGAATAGTTACTAAATAGTTATTAACTACTTACTAACTACCTAGCTAAAATAAATACAAATGTACCTGTAAAATAAAACCTAACCTGAGTTAAACTAACACCTAACCTAACCCTACAATTAAATAAATTCCCTAAATTAAATACAATTAACTAAATTCAATAAAATTATCTAAATTACAAAAAAACAAACACTAAATTACAGAAAATAAAAACTAATTACAAGATCTTTAAACTAATTACACCTAATCTAATAGCCCTATCAAAATAAAAAAGCCCCCCCCCCAAAAAAAAATAAAAAAACCCTAGCCTTAACTAAACTACCAATAGCCCGTAAAAGGGCCTTTTGCGGGGCATTGCCCCAAAGAAATCAGCTCTTTTACCTGTAAAAAAAAATACAAACAACTCCCCCAACAGTAAAACCCACCACCCACACAACCAACCCCCAAATAAAACCCTAACTAAAAAAACCTAAGCTCCCTATTGCATTGAAAAGGGCATTTGGATGGGCATTGCCCTTAAAAGGGCATTTAGCTCTATTGCAGGCCCAAAGCCCTAACCTAAAAATAAAACCCACCCAATACACCCTTAAAAAATCCTAACACTAACCCCTGAAGATCCACTTACCGGGAGAAGTCTTCATCCAAGTGGCAAGATGTCCTCAACGAAGCCGGCAGAAGTGGTTCTCCAGACGGGCAGAAGTGGTCCTCCAGATGGGCAGAAGTCTTCACCCAGGCGGCATCTTCTATCTTCATCCTTCCGACACGGAGCAGCTCCATCTTCAAGACATCCGGCGTGGAGCATCCTCTTCAATCGACGTCTTCTTGCTGAATGAAAATACCTTTAAATTACGTCATCCAAGATAGCGTCCCTTAGATTCCGATTAGAATTCTATCAGCCAATCAGAATTAAGTTCAATCCTATTGACTGATTGCATCAGCCAATGGGATTTTTTCAACCTTAAAGTGAAAGTAAACTTATCTCATCAGCTATGCATATTGACACAATTCATTAAAAATCATTAGAAGTTTCATTCATGATTTTTTTATATTGTTCACCTAAATACCAGTTTCGCCGCATTTATCCGCATATTTTTTTACTCTTCAATTCAGCCCGTCTCTGCTCAGTAACTTTATTTCCTGGTCACGTTGTTTCTATTTACCAATAGTCTTTCTGGCCGATAGGCGGCCAGAAAGCTACGTCACAGCCTGCTTGAATCTAATGCGCATGCGCGGAGTCCAAAGAAAGCTCATTGATGTCGTTCGCGCGTTCACAATTCCCGCATGCGTATTGGATAGGATCATTTGCTGCCAAGATTTTCAGCGTCCAAGACGGCTTCTGCCACTTCAAAAGAACTAAGCGGTATTTAGTTATTAGTATAATATTTCAAACCCGTCATTGCAATTAACTTTTAAAGGTAATAGTATAAAGCTGTATTCTATATTTCACATATTTAAACTGTACTCCTTATAATTTACTTTTTATTACATCTGCAATTTGATGATTTAAAAACAAAAATACGATTTGTTTGCATTATTTGTAAATCCAATAAAGGAAACAATAACAAGGTATCATTATGTTCTATATGTATTACATTCATCGATTTGAATATAATTCTTTTTTGTAAATATAAACGCAGTTCTGCCTTGTTTACATATAAAATTATGTCAGCTCGAAAATTTTATTTCATTATGTACCCTTTACTAAATCCATATGTAAATATATATATATATATAGCGGTGTCTAATTTTTAGTATTTCAAATGGTCTTTATGTATTACTGTTTACTAACAGCAAACAATATTTTAATGTAATTATTTGTCTTACTTTATTAATTTAGTTATTTTTTTATTATCTATTAAAAGAACGATCACTATAATAAACCTACATTCAATGAATTTTTTATATAATCCACAATATATATTTTGATATATTTTTCTTCTTATAGTTTTTACATCATATTCATTTTATTTCAAACATACATTTAGTTTTATATATCAATATGTGTGTTTTTAAGTGTGTATATATATATATATATATATATATATATATATATTTATTATAACATTGTATGTGTTTATGAACAAACTCTTTTTATTATGTTTGTGTGTGTGTATATATATATATATATATATATATATATATATATATATATATATATATATACTAGATTTATTCATTACATGTTATAATATATATGATATAACATATTGAAAAATTTTATTACATATAAACACTTTCATTTCTTTATTTTTCTATCTGCATATCATTATGATATACAGTTTACAATATAAAATGGATTATTGGTTAATGTTACATCAATTTTATTTATTTTTAAATTACCATAGGACATAAAAAAAAGATTTTTTTTTATATATTGCAATATAGAATGTTTATTATGTCTTTATTTTTATTCAATTGATGTAAACTTCCTTTGTGTATGGATTTAAAAATGGCCTCTGACATTATTTTTCTTTCTCTCACTGTTACTTTGAGTAATTCTTTCACTATCTTAGTTTTATAATCCCTAATATATCTTTCTTCTTATCTCTTACTAGACTGATTTTAGATCAAAAGTTCTTTTGTTGTCACATGCCTATTTGTTTTATTTTTAAATACTGTGTGCACTATCTATATCTTAATTGAAATTTTGAACAACACCTCAATTTGAACACAATTGATTATCTGATACATTGAAACTCCAAAAAAACAAAAAATTCTTATAAACAGTCTACATTTTCTACAATTTGTACAATTAGATCAATTTTTAAATACATGTGGTATATATATTCTCACTATTGTTGTAATTGCTTATCAACTAATGTTCTTTCTTTAGATGAGTATTATTAATCTATATATATATATATTTAAAATTACTCTTTATCTCTATATATATCTCCCTCTCTCCTTCTCTTTTGATTATTTTTATATATATATATATATATATAGATAACTTTTAACAATTAAAATAATTTTTTTTTAAAAATTTATAGATTGAAAAATATATATGTGGATGTGTGGATAGACAGAGAGAGAGAGACTCATAGAGAGAGACTCAGAGAGATAGACTCAGAGAGAGAGACACACATAGAGAGAGACACACAGATAGAGAGAGAGACACAGAGAGAGACAGAGAAAGATACACCCAGAAAGAGATAGAGACAAACAGAGAGAGAGAGAGAAACAGAGAGAGAGACACAGAGAGAGAGACACAGAGAGAGACACAGAGAGAGAGACACAGAGAGAGAGACACACAGAGAGAGAGACACAGAGAGAGAGACACAGAGACAGAGACACAGAGACAGAGACACACAGAGAGAGAGACACAGAGAGAGAGACACAGAGAGAGAGACAGAGACACACAGAGAGAGAGACACAGAGAGAGAGAGAGAGAGAGAGAGAGAGACAGAGAGAGAGAGAGAGAGAGAGAGACACAGAGAGAGAGAGACACA